>NC_056726.1:766630483-766955444 GCF_019279795.1 Protopterus annectens | reverse complement strand
CTGTCCTGTAATTGTGCTGAGTCAAGAGTAGAGGCAATTGAGGCAGGGGCCACGGCTTGGTGCAAGTTATGCTCCTTAGTAATGGATACCAGTGCTGTCTTGGCCAATCTGGAGTTATTAAAATGCCTTTGGGTTGCTCTGCTTTGATCTTCAGTAACACCTTGGTCATTAATGGTTGAGGTGGAAATGCATATATTGTTAGAGAGTTCCAGCTGAATGAGAGAGCATCTATTCTCCAGGCTTGTGGATGGTGTGTCCTCGAACAGAACCTTTTCGGATGATGATTGAGGTGGGAAGCAAAAAGATCTATGTCCGGCCTCTCCCATGCAAGAGTTATTTGTGCAAAAATGTCTGGACGCAACATCCATTCGTGCGGGTCCAGGATGTTTCTGCTTAGACTGTCCGCCAGAACATTGTCCCTGCCCGGAACAAACTGGGATTGCAGCTGTATATTCAGTTTCAAGGACTTTTCCCAAAGAGTCATTGTTAGTTTGCTAAGGGGGTAAGAAGGAGTACCTCCCTGTTTGTTTATGTACCACATAACAGTGGTGTTGTCTGTCTTAATTAGCAGATGACCCTGTTGAAGATATTTTCCGAAGGCCTCGATTGCATGAATTACTGCTAACATCTCTTTTTGATTGATGTGAAGATGCACTTCCTGTGGGGTCCATTGCCCTTGAATGCATCTGCCCTCCATGTGCGCCCCCTATCCATGGTCTGAGGCGTCTGTTGTAATGGTTTGGCTTGTTTGAGGTTTGATGAAAGGCATACCTTTGTTTAACTGGCTTGCTTGGGCCCACCACAGAAATTCCCTTTGTAGACATGGGATTAGTGGAATAATTGCTTCTAAGTTGTGGCTGTGTTGAGACCATAAACCTTTAAGGTACCATTGTAATTTTCTCATGTGTAGTCTTGCCAGTGGAACCAGTAGAATGCAAGATGCCATGAAACCCAGGGCCTGCAGGATTTTCCTTACAGTCATCTGGGTGAGCTTTGTTAGGCTTTTGAAGTAATGTGGTAATTGTTCTTGCTTCTCTTCTGTGAGGTAAGCCATTTGTGATTCTGTGTCTAGTTTGGCTCCTAGAAAAATTATTTGCTGGGATGGCAGTAGTCTTGATTTTTGTAAGTTGACTGCGTATCCCAAAGCCTGTAGTAAGTGAATGACATAATTCAAGTTTTTTGTCAAGGCTTGCTTGCTGTCCGCTTGTATAAGGCAGTCGTCCAGGTAAGGGTATATTTGTATCCCCTGGAGTCTGCAGTGTGCAATTACTGATGCCAGGCATTTCGTGAATACTCTGGGTGCAGTAGATAAGCCAAAAGGCAATGCTGAGAATTGATAATGCTCTGATCCTGCAAGAAATCTGAGGTATCTTCTGCAACAGTGTCTGATTGGGACATGCAGGTATGCCTCCTTGAGGTCCAGAGTAACCAGCCAAGACCCCTTGCCCAGCATGGGAAGGAGTTGCTGAAGCGTCAGCATTTTGAATTTTGGTACAATGAGAAAAGTGTTTAGAGCGGACAAGTCCAGTATAGGTCTCCATTGCTTTTCTTTTCTTGGAACAAGGAACAGTCTTGAGTAAAATCCCTGGCCTTATTCCTGAGGAGGTACCTTTTCTATTGCTTTGATTTTTATTAGCTTTGAAACTTGCACTAATGCCTCTGCCCTTCGATTCTGTGGCAGGTTGGGCATGCCTTGTCTTGTTGGTAGAGTATGGAAGTGGAACCTGTAGCCTTGGTCTATTATGTCCAGAATCCATTTGTCCTTTGTTAAAATGTGCCAATTTTTTGAAAATAAGGATAATTTTCCGCCTAAAGGTGCTTCTCTTTGAGCCTTGGTCGGCGGTGTGAAAGTCAAGTCATTGTGATTGTCCCTGTGGAGCAGTAGAAGTCCCTGCGCCACCTCTGAGTAGTCGGTTGCCATTGGCATCCCCTGTAGGAGCCTCTGTATTGCCCTCTCCCTCGGGCACGCCTGTTTTTTCCCCTTTGAAACTTATCAGTGTCTGGAAAGGACCAATTCTTAGAAGGCCAATTCCTGCTGAACCTTGGTGGCTGAACCTGGAGGAAATCTTTGACTGTTTGCACTGATTTAGCCTTTTCCTCAATTGATTTCAACACATCCTGAGCATAAGCACCAAATAGCTTGTGTTTTTCCAGAGGTGCATCTAGAAGCTTTACTTTAACATGATATGGCAATGCCTGTTCTTTCAACCATGCATGTCTACGTATGACGGCCCCTGTCATAGCTGCCCTACATGAAGCTTCCAATGCATCATAACCACACTGAAGAAAATGATTGCTAACCTGCTGTGTATTATGAACCAAATCCTGCAAGGCCTTTCTATCTAAAGGCTCAGGAGAGGCTAACTTTTTCTGCAAATCATCCATCAAGAAATCTTGATACTGAAACATATGAAAAAGGCAATTAAGGGCCCTCATGGCAAGTGTGGTTGAGGTATAAACTTTTTTGCCCCACCTCTCCAGGGACCTAGCTTCCCTGTCTGAGGGCAAAGGATTCTTGGCTGTGGATGTGGCCACCCCTTTGGGCCCCTGGGAAATTGTTTCTAGATCAACAGAATGGGCCTTAAAGAAATGTTTATGAGTTTCCGGAACCCTGTAGTATCTGTCCGGCTTGACAGGGGCAGGGGGGAGAGAATCAGGAGAAGCACTCGAATCTGAGTACACATCATCCAGTACATCTAACACTGGAGGGATAGCTAAAGGCCTGTGTTGGGGAAGCTTAAGGAAGTTACGAAGCAGTTTCCTGGAGTCGGAGAATTCCTGGCCTTGCCACTGAAAATGCTCTCTCATGGAGTGGAGAATTTCCCCAAAAGAAATATCCACAGGAGGAGAAGCAGAAGGAATAGATTCCTCCGCATCAGAATCCTTGTAGGCCTGGAAGGACTCTTCCTGGGTATCTGAGTGATCAGAGTCACCAGAGGCTTCGTCAGAAGAAAGGGTGTCTGTATGCTCAACCCTGGGCCTTTTGTCTGAAGGTGGCTGAGAACCTCTGTCAGGATGGGCCTGGGAGCCTCTGATTAAGGAAATTAGATCTGCAGCTAAAGTCATGATTTGTTTATCAGTAGAGGGCTGAGGCAAAGATTTAGGAGGGTGAGACTTAGCCTGGCTGGAAGCCTTAGCACATGTGTAGGCCTTGATGGACAGAGACATAGGGGGCCTAGCTGCCCCACGTGCTGGAGTAACCTTGTCCACCGGTATGGTCTCAGGCATATCTTGGGCTTCAGTTTCTGGAGGAAAATCAACAACCGGCACCGGCGTAGGCTCTGGGGCCGAAGTGATCGGTAAAGCGGTGTCGTCGGTCTGGAGCGGTGGGAAAACCGCCTCAGAAGAGACCGATGCACTCGCGATAGTTTTTGGAGTGGTGTCGGTGGAAGTCACGGGCCAAGAATGTCGGTCCCGGTCTTTCCGTTTCTTGGAAATATGTGGAGTCGGTTGTTCCGACGGCATGGTATAAGAGAATTTTTCGCCAAAAACGTCTTCAACAAACTCTGCCCGGCGCCTGAGTGTGCGCTTATTGAAGCAAGCACAGGCCGAGACGTCGTGTTCTGTGCCAAGGCAGGGAAGGCAGTAAGTATGGAAGTCCTTATGAGGTATTTGTTTACCACAAGACAAACAGTTATTAACTTTTTCATTTTTTTCTCACATCGGCTGAGGCAAGAAAAGATTCCCCAACGGGGTACTTAGCTTTTTGATGACTTCGGATACGTAAAACACAGGAGCTGACCGACCGGCACTTGCGAACTGCTTCTGCTTCGGGCACCGCATGGCAAGAAAGACAGAGGAAGATGGCGTTGGCTGATACTTTTATACCCCAGCTGCTCTGACATCGGGGAGGAGGCGACATCAGCCGACGCCGGACCCAGACTTTGGAATCTGGCCGACCGAGGGCTACCTGAGGCAGGACAACCCATATATAAGGACTGTAGTTGCATTCTTGAAGGACATCAGAGGAAGTGAATGTCGTACGATCTGAAGCCCTGGGGGTTGGATCCAAAAGTAATTTGACCAGCAATGGTATCTGCAAGAACTTCTGTACCACCCGATCCAAGTCATCATTAGAAAGGGTCCTAGAAGACCGGGTCAAGGGAGTGGGAGATTTAGTCTTCTGTAGTATGCGCGGTCTCAAAATAGAGGGAGAACTGGCTCCTAAGCTCAAACTCCACTGGCACAGAGCAAGAAGGTGTCAGAGCCGATGGAGCCCTGTCTGATAAAACAAGACAATGGATCAGAGGAGGACAGTCTAGGTATTCTGTATGCTGGATCCAATGATGAAGAGGAAGGAAGGTGTTTTTCCAGATGTCAGATTTTGCAGAAGGTGACTTAAACGATCTAGATAAACCCGAAACTTCTTCCAGTGCCTCTGATAAGAGGGTTTTAAGATGACCTTTTAGAATCAACTTATTTTTCCTCTCCATGAGGGCTCCATCATTAAACAAGTGGCAAATACAGCACAACTCCTAGAGATGGATGACCCCAAAGCAATAAACACAAAGGGTGTGTTTATCGCTAAGGGGCATTTCTTTGCTACACCTGTCACACTTTTTAAAACCCATCGGCTTTGATTCCTTACCGGACAGTTTTTAGGTGAAAAAACAGCAGCAAACCACAGCCAAACATTTTTTTTTTTGTTTGTTTTTTTGTTTTATGCTAGACCTCTAACTTACATGGGTCGAGCTACTGAGGACACAAAACACACGTGAAAAAAACAAAGACTAAGCCCAATAACTTAAACAGGCCCTGTTCTCGAACTTAAACAAACTGAAACACTATAACGGCCACTACACTTAGCAAAAAAAGGGAAGGGAAAGAGCAAGAAACACAACGGTTAAAGCCCTCTAAAATGGGCTCTGTAACAGTTCTCGAATTTAAACAAACTACCACTAACAGGGCAACTACAGATTAACACAACCTGGGAAGGGAAAATACAAGGCCTAGCAAAAAAAAAAAAAGACTGCCAAAGTCAGAATCAGTTCAAATGTGAAAAATATCAAATCACGAGTAGACACACTAAGCTATAAAAGCTAAATTATTTAATTATCTAAATTATCTAAGAATTACAGACCAAAAAAATAATCAAAAGGGTTGTACTTAGCCAGAGCTAGCAGACGAACGCTCGAGCTGTTTAGCAGCAAATGAGATCTGGGGATAGTTCCAGTGCATGCTGGGATAGGGAATTAGCCACAAGCTGGCAGAAGACCTCAAGCTTGAAAATAAAGGCAAGACAGATCAGAGGACGGATCCGAATCCAACCTAGTAAGAATGAAGGAGACAGGACATCACATCTAACATTTAAAAATGTGTTCTTTGACTGAAAAAGTAATGTGTGCATACACTTAAATCCAACCTTGTCCACAGCAGAAAGTCAAGGACGAAAAAAAAAGTCTGGCAATTAGCTCAGTGGATTAAGATTATAAACTGTTATCAAACTAGTTTGTGAGGTACAAGGTTTGATTCCCTTAGTCTTCATTTGTCTTCTGTGAGCCTTAAATCACAACCAGACTGCTTGGGGACATCAGCGAATTTAAGCTAGAGGGCTGCAAACCTGTTAATTATCTATGAACCTAAAACAACTAAAACATTACACAAGTTTCTGCAGTTTACTTACTACAAATAAAAGCTACAACTACAACATTTTCTGTACTAAAAAAGCAAAGGAAATATAGTTGTGTGAAGAGCTTAACATAACTGTAGTGGTTTGAGTAGATTTATTGCTACTCTATTATTCTTTCCTGCAAAAGACCAGCTGGTTGATATACCAGAGCATTCACTACCCTCTCTGACCCAGAAGAGCCTCTTCCCATTCTGATGTCAGGAGAGCAGAGGTATAAACAGTAGCCAGATGGTGCCATTTTCAGCTCTTTCCAGACCCAAAACTGCAATCCACAGTTATTCAAGCTCCAGAGCACAGCACGTATAGTGCTGGCCCAATCTGATGCCATGAAGCTTAATGGGGGCACTGGGCAAAAAACTAAATGGAACAGAGGAAGGTGATTATGGTACCCACCCCATCCTAGAGGCACTGGTCAAGAGAAAGAGGGGGTGAAAAGAACTGGTGCTGTAATAATGAAAATACATGACATCTACAATAATGTTAAATTTTTAAAACTGTACCATGTTCTTCATAGTACACTGCTGCAGAACCAACTCTCACGACTCCCCAGAGCTAGCCAATTTTGGTTAGCTGACTTAGAGGAGCAGGAAAAAAACTGCAGAAAGGCAGAGGCATGTTTCTGTTTCCATAATGATCAAAGTACAAACACGTTCAGAAAAGCTGTGATGGTAGACATAGCCCTAACAGAGGGATTCCAGACAGAGACAGGGAATGGTTATCCATGGTGGTGGTAACGAAAGACAATACAAGTAGCAACCCAGTCAGAAAACTGTTGGTTGCCATTTTTTTCTCTCTTTGCAAAAGTAACAAATAGCTGGTCTGACTTGCTCAATTTTGTTCTACCCAGGTAAAATCTGGGATGACTGTACACAGAGCCCCCCCCCCCCCCACCCATTCTTTTGAGGTTAGGGGATGAACACTGGTAGATGAATGATCTATTCAGTTACAGCCTTAGTTATAAAGGTAGGGTCAAATGGGTAAATACACCCTGTCCTTATCAAAAACTAAGAAAGGTACTCTATATGCATGACCGGCTGGAGTTCAGACAAGCATCTAACAGAGGTTAAGGCTACCAACACAGCAGTTTTCCAGGACAATATCTTGATGGTGTAGACAGAGCTGGCTAATTAACATGTTTGTTACAAAACAGAGGTAAGCTCGGGCTAAACTTCCTTAACAAACATCCAAGTAAAAAAAAAATCAGAGCATGCTGTTTGCCAAGCATATGTGGCTGATGTACAAGTAAATAAGTTTACTTTGAAAAGGTATGACATGTCAATAATGACCAGTAATAACTGTGCTTGGCTTAGTTGCTGCCCCAAGTAAAGGCATCAGTACAAGAACTTTTCTCAGTCGGCTACATATGACGTTTTGGTGCTGGGTTTTCCGGCCTCCCTCAATATGTGCAACCTATCCTCAGAAAGCATATCCCTGATGGGATTAACAATAGATCATCCACTCTGTAAACCTCATGGCTCTTAGGTTGGTCTGTATGAGGAACTTGTTGCCCTGGGACAGAAGGTCTAAATGCTGGGTCAGTGCAAAGGATTCACGCTAGGTTAAGTAGGACAGAAAAAGTACAGTTGTGTAACTCAGGTCACCCTTCTCTTCCTGGATATAAAGATCTGGTTTGCCTCAGACAAAGACAGAAGGAGAGTCGATTACTTTTCTATGTTCACCAGATTAAAGTCTAGCACAGTGCATCTGCTAGCCTTCCAGGAGGGTTAAGAAACCCTGAGCCAGCAAGAAACGGTCTTTGGTTAGGTAGTGGAGGGGGGGGGAATACTCTGAAATATGACATCATAGGCTCTGTCTTACTCATTTGCCCACTGTTTGCAATCTGGGACAAGCAAGGTAGTACCTGCTGTTGCTGCTGTCCACTACCACAAGGAATAAGGCCTCTTCTCCCAGTGTGATAAAAAGTTCTCTCTCGATTAGTGGCAGAGGAATAGTCATAACAAAAGTTTGGCTTTCTGTTCAGTCTGGACATTTGTGCCAGATTCATCCAAAACTGCCGCCTTCTTAGCAGCGTCAGCGATGGGACAATGTCTGGATGCCACACCCAAGGACTCTGGGAGTGCTACCTCATGCTTGGACCAAGAAGGCCCCAGGGATTCCTCTGATTTGAAATATGACTGACAGACTTAAGATAATCATTATCAGATGACAAATCAAGATAATGTCCTAACTTTTCCTCCACTTCAATGTGGTAGGATAGTGTCCCTTTTTTTTTTTTTTGCCTACAGTTCTTAGAGATATGAAAAGTACAGTTTTGTACCTACCATAAATGTAGATGTTCGAAGATCCACATTGCTGCAGTCCTTACACTTGGGTAGTCCGCTGTCCTCGGTCGGCCCGAATATCAAAGTATAAGGCTGACGTCGGTCAAGGCGCATTTGACTGACATCAGGACGTCAGGGTACAAATGCGCATGACCGACGTCATATCCTCAGTCTTTTCTTGCCCCAGATGTCAGAAGACCCTAAAAATAAAGGTCAAAACCAAAAGACAGCAAACAAACAACCAACCTTCCTAGCACTAAAAATATGTACAATATATACAATATACCTCATATTGACAACCCAACCCACAACCGCCTCTAACTACAGAGGGAAGGAGGGAGGGTAAATTGGACTGCAGCAATGTGGATCTTCGAACATCTACATTTATGGTAGGTACAAAACTGTACTATGTTCTTCATCTCACATTGCTGCAGTCCTTACACTTGGGTAGAATCCCAAAGCAGAGGTAAGGGAGGATGGCCAAACTATAGAAGCAGGAGCTGCCAAAATGCCCTGCAAAACAGCAGTGGCAAAACCAGCCCTGGATTTAGAGTAAAGTGGCAGGTGATAATGCCTAGAGAAAGTATGCACTGAACTCCAAGTAGCTGCCTCCAAAATATCCTTAGTTGCCACCCCCTCAAAAAGCTGTCAAGTGGCAGTAGCCCTAGTGGAATGAGGCCTAATCCCAGCTGGAATCTCCTTGCCATGATGGGAATAACAGAAAGCAATGCAAAACCCAATCCACTTAGAAATAGTTTGTTTTGACACAGGCTTGCCCTGAGAACTCAAAGCAAAAGTAACAAATAACTGCTGAGACTGCCTGAACCCTTTAGTTCTGTCCAAATAATATCGCAACTGCCTGTGTACATCTAAAGTGTGCAAAATCTTTTCCCCTTTATTTTGGGGATTTGCATAAAAAGTAGGCAAATGAATAGTTTGGTTTAAAGCCACACTAGAAACCACTTTAGGCATAAAGGAAGGATTAGTACGTAAAGATACCCTATCCTTATGGAAAATTAAGAAAGGCTCAACCGCCATAAGGGCCT
The DNA here is from genome assembly GCF_019279795.1 of Protopterus annectens. Classification (NCBI taxonomy): domain Eukaryota; kingdom Metazoa; phylum Chordata; order Ceratodontiformes; family Protopteridae; genus Protopterus; species Protopterus annectens. The sequence continues at coordinate 766,946,487 of NC_056726.1, read as the reverse complement.
GCAACTCAGAAACCCTTCTTGCAGAGGTAATGGCCAACAAAAAGCAGTCTTCCATGATAAATATTTCAACTCGGTAGTAGCTGCAGGCTCAAAAGGTTGTAGAGTGAGTTTCTCCAACACAAAATTGAGATCCCAAGCAGGAGTAGGAGCTCACGTGGGGGTCTTATATTCTTTGCCCCTCTAAGAAATTGCTTGAACAAAGGATGAGAAAACAATGGTGGGTCACAATCATAGTGAGCCGAAATTGCTGCAGCATGAACCTTAATAGAAGAGAAGGACAAACCTTTGTCCAGTAACTCAGTAAGATATTGAAGAGCCACACTTAAATTAGGCTCAGAAACATCCAAATCCTTTACTGCACTCCAAAATAAAAATCTCTTCCATTTATCTGCACACTTTCCTTGTACTAGGCCTTCTAGCTTCCAAAATAACATTCAAAACTTGCTGTGGAAGATGAGACCCACTATGGTTCAAAACAGAATATGCCAGGCTGTTAGGTGCAGAGAGTGAAGCTTGACATTGAGCAAATGACTGTCCTCCTGAGACAACAGGTGTGGAATCGAAGGCAAAGTCCATGGAGGCTCCTACCAGGCTTCTCAGTAATGGGTACCAATGCTGTCGAGGCCAATCTGGAGCTATCAAAATCATCCTTGGCTTGTCCTGTCAGGCCTTTAGTAGTACCTTTGGGAGGAGAGGCAGAGGTGGAAAGGCATACACATGAAGATTGCTCCAATTGAAAGAAAGAGCATCCACTTTCCAAGCTGTGGGATGAAACCTTTTCGTGCAAAACTTTGGCAGCTGGTGGTTTAGTGGAGAAGCGAACAGATCTATGTCTGGAGTTCCCCATGACACTGTCAATTTCTGAAATACATGAGGATCCAATTTCCACACGTGGGGATCCATAATTCGCCTGCTCAACACATCTGCTAAGGAGTTCTGTGCTCCCGGCAGAAACCTTGCCTGAAGATTTAGCTGTAAACTGAGAGCAGTCTCCCACAAAATCATTGCTTGCCTGCAGAGAGGATAAGAATGTGTTCCCCCTTGCTTGTTGATGTACCACATGACAGTTGTGTTGTCTGTTAGAATAAACACCTGCCCTGGAAGAAGTAAATCCTTGAAAGCTATTAATGCAAACTGGACTGCTAACATCTCCTTCAAGTTGATATGTAGATGCTGTAGTCTGGCAGGCCACTTGTCTTGTATCCACTTTCCATTCAGATGAGCTCCCAAGCTTTGTCTGAGGCATCTGTCGTTAGAATCTGACTCGCCTCTGGCCGGGTCACAGAGAGTCCCTTGTTTAGGTGACATTCCTGAGCCCACCACAACAATTCCTTTTGAATGCAAGGTATTATTTGAATGACAGTGTCCAGATCCTGGCAGTGCTGTGTCCATACATTTTGAGATACCATTGTAACTTCCTCAAATGCAGTTTGGCATTGGGAAGCACCAGAATACAAGATGCCATGAACCCCAAGGCTTGAAGGACTGTCCTTGCAGTCAGCCTGGACTGATGAGACAATTGATGAAAGTAAAGGGAAAGATTCTTTTGTTTGTCCGGGGTCAAAAAGGCCATCTGGGATGCTGTATTCAGTCTTACACCCAGAAAGCACATGTCCTGAGAGGGTACTAGACTGGACTTTATTTCGTTCACAGAATACCCCAGGCATCTTAGCACTGCTATCACATATTCCAAATGATGAAGAAGCTCGTCCCTTCCTTGAGCCAGAATCAGGCAATCGTCCAAATAAGGATAGATCTGTATTCCTTTTAGCCTGAGGAAAGCTATCACTGGAGCCAGAACTTTCGTGAACACTCTGGGCGCAGTAGATAAGCCAAAGGGCAATGCAGAGAACTGATAATGAGAAGTCCCAGCTCAAAATGCAGATACTTCCTGCAACTCAGTCTGATAGGAACATGAAGGTAAGCCTCCTTGAGATCCAAAGTTACCATCCAATGATCTTTGCCCAGCAGAGGTAAAAGCTGTTGTAACGTCAACATTTTGAACTTGGGAATGTCCAGATAAGTGTTGAGGGTAGATAAATCCAAAATTGGTCTCCACGTGTTCCCTTTCTTTGGTACTAGGAACAGGCGAGAATAAAATCCTAGGCCCACTTCTGGCATAGGGACCGGCTGTATGGCCCCTATTTGAAGTAACAGAGAAATTTGTTTGTGAGCCTCTATTCTTTGTTGAGGAGGAACGTCTGGCATGCCTTTGAAAGGAGGCAAGGTATGGAAATAAAACCTGTAACCGTGGTGTATGATATCCAATATCCATCTGTCTTGGGTAATCAAACTCCAATTTTCCTTGAAAAGTGCCAACCTTCCTCCCAAAGGTTCTGCCAGACGAGAAGGCTCTGGCAGCTGAAAAGGTAGGTCATTGGGTCTGTTTACGAAAGGACTGACCCCTGCCCTCACCAAGACTGTGCAGGTGAACTCCTGTTCTAGGCCTGAAAGAGCCCTGAGCTCTGCCCCTACCACGTCTAGACCTACCCCTAGACTGGGAATCATAAGAAGGATACGTCCACCCCTTGGTAGGCCAATTTCTACTAAACTTCGGAGGCTGAACCTGCAAAAAATCTTTAACAGTCTGCATAGACTTAGCCTTGTCTTCCATTTTCTTTAAGACTGCCTCAACAGGAGAACCAAACAACACATCAGATTGTAAAGGAGCATCTAAAATCCTTGTCTTAACATGGTCAGATAAATTCTGATCCCTCAGCCAGGCGTGCCTGCGAAGAACTGACCCAGTGGCAGCCACCCTAGGCGAGGCCTGTACAGCATCAAAACCACATTGCAAAGAATGCTTACCCACCTGTTCAGAAACATGTACTAAATCTTGTAACTCTTTACACTCAATACCTTCCGCCAGAGCATCTACCTTAGACTTCAATTGTGAAAGGAGATAGTTTTGGTATTTCAACATGTGAAACTGGCAATTCAAAGCCCTCATAGCTAGGGTGGAAGAAATATAAACTTTCTTTCCCCATCTATCCAAAGCCCTGGCCTCTATCTGGAGGAACCGGATTTTTAACAACAGAAGCCTTAACACCTTTAGGCCCCTGACTAACAGTTTCTGGGTCTGCCCTAGGACTCTTAAAAGATACTTATGAGCTTCAGGCACCCTGTAATACCTATCCGGTTTAACAGGAGCAGGAGGCAAAGAATCAGGATTAAGAGAAGCCTCTGCAAAAACATCTTCCACCACATCCAGAACAGGAGGAATAGCCAAAGGCCTATGCTGGGGTAAAACAAAATTCCCTAAGCCTTTTCCTGGAATCAGAGAAGTCCTGACCTTCCCACTTAAAATGCTCCCTCATGGAATGAAGAGTCTCTGAAAAAGAAAAATCCTCAGGAGGAGAAGCAGGAGTAGTAGAATCATCCACATCAGAATCAGAATAAGGAGAATACTCCTGCAAGTCTTCAGCCGAAGACTCTGAAACATCCGAAGCCTGCTCAAAGCTCCCTAGCTCAGGTTCCACCCTTGGTCTCTTATCAGGAGGGGGCAAAGAACCTCTAATCAAAGTAATCAAATCTTCTGCCATTTTAAGCATATGCTTCTTGGGCACAGTACCTGAAGAACTAGGGGTGACACCAACTGAAGCTAAACCTGGCCTGCCTCTAGGAGAAGCCTTGGAAACAGAAGGAGAGGGCCTAACCACCCTAGGAAGGGAGGGGAGTACAGTAACCTGAGAAGCCCCTTCGGTCTGACCTGCCTCCTGAGAGGCCACATCCTGCAATAACAAAGTCTCTCCCTGGGACTCCAAAGAAACCTCCGGCGGAACCACCGGCTCCACCGACACCTCTAAAGAACCGGCGTCCGGAACGGACGGTTCTTCTAGCCTAGGCTTAGCAGCTTTGTCCTTGCGCTTCTTCGAAGAAGCGGGCGTCGGAGCATCCAACGGCATTTTATAATTACACCGCTTCAAGACTAACCTGGCACAATCTAACCTTCTCTTTATAGTGCGCTTATTGAATCTAGCACAAGAGCGACACCCAACAACGTCGTGCTCGCCCTAAACAAGGAATACACAAAGTATGATAATCTCTATGCGGTATCTGTTTCCCACAAGAAATACAGTTATTCACTTTTTCTGACATCCGGTAAACCACTGAGGCAAGAAAAACTAAAATATTCCCAACGGGTACTTAGCCAACTTTGACTCGGTCTGAAACTCGAATCGAAAAATTTCAGAACGCCAACCGGCACTTGCAACGCTGCTTCTGCATCGGACCATGCGGCAAAAAAGACTGAGGATATGACGTCGGTCATGCGCATTTGTACCCTGACGTCCTGATGTCAGTCAAATGCGCCTTGACCGACGTCAGCCTTATACTTTGATATTCGGGCCGACCGAGGACAGCGGACTACCCAAGTGTAAGGACTGCAGCAATGTGAGATGAAGAACATCAGTGACATCACGATCAAGGCCTAAATAATCAAACTTACTATGCTGGCCATTGAAGTTAATTTATTTTGTCACATTTTATTAACTGTGCATAACTTTTTTTCAATAAACTGGAGCTATTTTTGTGTGTGGATACACTGCTAGCAAAAAGGTAAATATTCTAACTGCAAGCAATAACAGCTATAAACTTTAAGCGTAACCTGGAAATCTGAAAACTATTCTCTCACAGCATCACTTGATGGAAGATGCTGCTCTAAATGGTTGTTTTAAGCAAGAAAGAACACTTGTGTAAAATCTTGCCATAAACGTCGTCCTCTTCACTACTGCAGTATTCTTAACCTGAGGAATCTCCCACTTGAAGGCAGCCCAACATCGCCCAATATACAAAAGTCTTGTACTACAGCAGGGTACCCATGCGACACTGCACTTAGGCTGCTGTTGGACGTAGGCCATTAAAGTGACAAACGCACATACCACCTTTAGAACTGAATTCCCCAGGAGGAATGCCAGACTAAGGATATAAAAAGGTCAGTACATCCAAGTAAAACAATAGACCAGGGGAGGAGGAGGGAGGGACAGAATACTGCAGCAGTGAAGAGGACAACATCTATGGTTCTGGTAAGATTTTACACAACTGCATGTCCTTCTATTCACTTGTTACAGTATTCTTAACCCGAGGAAGAGTGCCAAAGCTCAAAGAAGGGACGGAGGAAGGAGGAGTAGAGGAGCTCTCAATGAAGCCATGTAAAATGGCTTTAGCAAAGCTGGCTCTGGAGATGCCATCCAGTTTGTAGTGTTTGGTAAAGGTATAGACAGAATATCAGGTGGCTACTCCAAGGATGGCATTGTTACTTAAGCCCTTGAAGAATGCCTTGGGGGAAGCCCACAGCCCTGGTAGGGTGGGCTTTCACAGTGAAAAGTATCTTTTCATGGTGTAACTAAGGCAAATGGTCTTTGAAATCCAAGAAATAGTCTGCTTGGAAACAGGTAAACCCAGATCCCTGGGATGAAAGTTCACAAACAGCTGATCAGATTTCCTGATAGCTTTAGTCTTGCCCATGTAAAATCCAAGTTGTCTGTACATCTAAGGAGTGTAGTACCTTCTCACTAATGTTTTTGTGGAGAAGGGAAGGTAGGTAGGTAATTGGATGGATTGGTTAAGGGATAACATTAACCACTTTTGGAGTAAAGGAAGGATTTGTTCAAGGGTACCCTACCCTAGCCTTATGAAATATCAAGAAGAGGGGGTACCGATATTAGGGCTCGAAGCTCAAGAAACCCTTCTTGCTGATGTCACAGCCACTAGTAAAACAGTTTACCAAGAGCAAGGTATGAGTGAAGCTGAGGATGCAGCCTCAAAAGGAGCCCGGGTCAGTTTTTCTAGGACAAAAATTAAAGATCCAAAGGAGGAGAAATAGGTTTCCCTGTGAGACCTAATTTGAAAGATGCCCTTAAGGAATTGTGCCACCTCAAATCCGGATGCTACAGGGCAGAAACAGGCAGACAAGCAGAAATAGCTTAGTTTGCTTTGACAGATGAGCAAGCTAAACCAGCAGAGAAAGTACAGTTGTGTACACTTACTGTAAATGTAGATGTTAGAGTGTCTTCACTGTTGCAGTCATCACTGTAGGGTTCTTCCTGCCGGCAGACAGTCCTCGGTTGGCCAGAATCCCAAAGTCTGGGTCCGGCGTCAGCTGTATAATCATCCTCCCTGACGTCAGTGCGCCAGGGGTACAAAGCTCCCAGCCCACGCCATGTTCTCCAGTTTTTCTTGCCTCAGATGTCAGGTGCCCAAAAATAAAGGCTAAAAGTAAAACAAAAATGTAACCTACAACAAACCCCATACCCTGCAGCAAATACACCTCAGAAGAAGGGTGAATCAGGGAACCACACCAATAAAAGTGTAAGAGGGGACAGGAGGGTGGGTAACCCAGACTGCAACAGTGAAGACACTCAAACATCTACATTTACGGTAAGTGTACATAACTGTACTATGTTCATCGCGTTTCACTGTTGCAGTCTTCACTGTAGGGTTGAATCCCAAAGCTGAAACAAAGAGTGGTGGTTATAGAGTAGAAGGGGCAGCTAGAAGGCCTTGCAAGACTGCAGAAGCAAAGCCTGCCCTAGATTTAGAATAAAGAGGGAGATTATAGTGCTTTGAAAAAGTATGCACTGAACTACAAGTTGCGGCTTCCAAAATATCTTTGGTAGGAACTCCCCTGAGAAAGGCAGCTGAAGTAGCAGCAGCTCTGGTAGAGAGAGTCCTAATTTTCCCAGGGATTTGCTTTCCATGATGAGAATAACAAAATCTGATTCTATGAGCAATCCATTTAGAAATGGTCCATTTTGAAATAGCTTTGCCTTGAGAATTTGCTGCATAAGAAACAAACAGTTCTGTTTTCCTGATATCCTTGGTTCTGTCCAGGTAAAAACGAAGCTGCCTGTGTACGTCCAAAGAATGCAAGATCCTCTCCCCCTTATTTTGTGGATTAGGGAAAAAGGTTGGCAGGTGAATGGTTTGGTTTAAAGCCACTTTAGAAACCACTTTAGGCCTGAAAGTAGGGTTAGTCCTCAAAGAAACCCTGTCTTGATGAAAAATAATTTAAGATTCCACAGCCATGAGCGTTTGTAACTCAGAGAATTCTCCTGGCTGAAGTTAAAGCCAGTAGGATAACAGTCTTCCATGATAAATACTTTATATCGGATGTGGCAGCAGGCTCAAAAGGTGGAAGAGTAAGCTTTTCCAGTACATAATTGAGGTCCCAAGCAGGAATGGGTGGAGTCCTAGGGGGCCTTAAATTCTTTGCTCCTCTGAGAAATAGTTTCAGAAGTGGATGTGAAAAAAATTGGAGGATCTGTATTATAATGTGCAGAGCTGAGGCATGTATTTTTATGGAAGGAAAAGATAAACCCTTATGCAACAAATCTGTTAGGTAATGTAAAATCAATAGAATATTTGGTATGTGAGGATCAGATTCCTGAGCCTGCATCCAGGTGCAAAATCTCTTCCATTTTTCTGCATAAGATTTCCTAGTGCTAGGCCTTCTGGCTTCTAAGATGACATCCATAACTTGTTTGGTAAGAGTAGAATTAATTATAGGCCCTGAATACGCCAGGCTTCCAGGCTGAGAGTTTTGATATGAGAGTGCAGGACCTGGCCCTGATGTTGAGACAAAAGATTTGGAATCTGAGGTAGAATCCAAGGAGGTTCCTGGGATAGATTTATCAGTGCTGAGTACCAAAATTGTCAAGGCCAATTTGGGGCCAGTAGGATCATCTTTGGTTTGTCCTGTTTTATTTTTAATAACACCCTTGGAAGAAGAGGCAGTGGTGGGAAGGTATACCCAGAGAGGTTCCTCCAACTGAATGAGAGAGCATCCACCTTCCATGCTAGCTTGTGATATGTCCTTGTGCAAAAAGTCTGTAACTGGTAGTTGTGAGGAGATGCAAATAGATCTATGTCCGGGCAACCCCAGGCTTCTGTAATCATCTTGAATATTTGGGTGTCTAGCATCCACTCATGTGGGTCTGTCAGATTCCTGCTCAGGCTGTCTTGCCAGAGTGTTTTGTTTCCCTGGCAGGAATTGAGCTTGTAGATCCACTTTGTAAGCTAGTGCTGTGTTCCATAGAGTCATGACTAGTCTGCAAAGGGGGTAGGAGTGTGAACCCCCCTGCTTGTTTATGTACCACATAACTGTGGTGTTGTCTGTCCATATCAGTAGCTGCCCTGGCTGTAAAAGATCCCTGAAAGCCATGAGGGCATTCTGTACAGCTAACATCTCTTAAATTGATATGTAGACGCTTCTGATTCTGTCCAAAAACCTTGCAGGCCTTTCTCCTGCAAGTGGGCTCCCCATGCATAATCTGAGGCATCCGTGGTTATCACTTGGTTGGCTGGAGGTAGACTGAAGGCTTTCCCTTTGTTTTGAAGACATGCCGTGGCCCACCAATGAAATTCCTTTTGCAGGCAAGGCAAGACAGCAATCACCGTTTCCAGATTGTGACAATGCTGGGACCCATACACTTTTTAGGTACCATTGTATCTTCCTCATATGCAGTCTTGCATTTGGTACGAGTAGGATGCAGGAAGCCATGTAACCCAAAGCCTGCAGGAATTTCCTTGCAGTTAGCGGAGATATTAACCCCAGGCTTCTGAAAGTTGAAGCCAGCTGAAGTTGTTTTTCTGGCGTCATGAATGCCATCTGGGTTGTAGTGCTTAAAAGAGTACCCAGGAAAGTTATCTGTTGAGTTGGTGTCAAAATTGACTTTTTTACATTCACAGTGAATCACAGGCACTTGAGTAGATTCTGAACAAATTCCAGGTGCTGGAGTAAGATGTCCTTGCTATCTGCTTGAATAAGGCAGTCGTCCAGATAAGGGTAAATTTGAATTCCCTTGAGTCTGCAGAGTAAGCTACTACTGGTGCCAGGCACTTGGTAAAGACCCTGGGCGCAGTAGAAAAGCCAAAGGGCAGCGCAGAGAATTGGTAAAGTTTCGAGCCTGCCTTGAACCTGAGGAATCTTCTGCACTCCTGTCTGATAGGAATGTGTAGGTAAGCCTCCTTTAAGTCTAATGTCACCATTCATGCATTTTTGCTAAACATTGGCAGGAGCTGCTGCAGTGTAAGCATCTTGAACTTTGGTATATCCAGGAAAGTATTTAAAACTGACAGATCCAGGATGGATCTCCAAGTATTTTGCTTTCTGAGAACTAGAAAGTCTTGAATAAAAGCCTTGTCCCTTCTCTGAATTTGGAACCAATTATATGGCCCTCATAGCCATGAGGGACCTCACCTGTTTTAATGCCTCCGCCCAATGATTTTTTGGTAGGTCTGGCCATCAATTTGGTTTTGGCAAGGTATGAAAGTGGAATTTGTAATCTCTTAAAACTACATCCAGAACCCACTTGTCTTGGGTTATGCAAGTCCAATTTTGGTGAAAAAGATAAAGTTTTCCTCCCAGAGGAGCATCCAGGAGAGGGGTTCCTGGAGCCATGCAGGGGGAGTCATTGAGCATGTTTCCTATAAGGTTGAGACCTGTCTTCTCCACCCCTGGGGGTGGAAGCACTCCACTGTCTAGGCATATACGAGGTCTGAGCTTGGGCCCTCTGTCTGGGGCACCTATATCTACCCCTCTGAGGCCTGTCCAAGCTGGGAAAGGACCAATTCTTAGCTGGCCAATTTCTGCTAAATCTAGGAGGTTGAACCTGTAAGAAATCCTTAACCTTTTGCATGGATTTTGCCTTATCCTCCATTTTCTTTATAACCTCTTCAGCCTTAGACCCAAACAAAACATTATGTTGAACAGGAGCATCCAGTAATTTTGCTTTTACTTGATCAGGCAAACTTTGTTCCTTTAACCAAGCATGCCTTCTAATGACCATGCCAGTGGCTGCCGCCCTGCAAGAGGCCTCCAAAGCATCAAAACCACAGTGTAAGGTATGCTTCCCCACCTGCTCAGTAGCATGCATCAAATCTTGTAATTCCTTGTCTGCCAATGCAGAAATGGTACACATTTTTTGTTTCATAACAGACTAAAGGTATTGCTGATATTTCAATATATGAAATTGACAATTCAAAGCCCTAACAGATAAAGTAGCAGAAGTGTACACTTTTTTGCCCCATCTCTCCAAAGCTCTAGAATCCTTATCTGACGGAATATGGTTCTTAGCAGTGGTGGCCTTAACACCCTTAGGACCCTGAGAAATGGTTTCTGGATCAGCAGTAGGATTTTTAAATAGAAACTGGTGAGAGTCAGGAACTCTGTAATATCTATCAGGCTTAGCAGGGGCCAGAGGAAAGGAGTCAGGGGTTAAATTAGACTCAGTAAAGACATCATCCACAATATCCAAAATAGGAGGAATAGCCAGGGGTCTGTGTTGGGGAAGAAGGAAATCCCTAAGCCTTCTCTTAGATTCAGAGTACTCCTGCCCTTCCCAGTGAAAATGTTCCCTCATGTCATGTAAAGTTTCTCCAAAAGAGTAATCTTCAGGAGGAGAAGCTGAAGGAATGGATTCTTCAGCATCAGAATCCTCATAAGGAGGGAAAGTATAATCCTGTTCAGAGGAAGACACTGAAGAGATAGATACTTGATCAGAGGATTCATAATCCAATTCTGGTCTTGGCCTTTTGTCTGGAGGGGGATGGGAACCCCTAATCATAGTTAGCAAGTCCTCAGCCATTTTAAGCATTTGTTTTTGAGATTTAGGTCCCGGATCAGAGGAGGCCTGGGCTTGAGTCTTTGTTGTAGAAGGAGTCTTTGCCTTTGCCTGAAGCTGCGTAGGCCTGAAAAAACCCTCGGAAGCCAGTACCTGCACAGCGGCTCCGGACCCATCAGAGGGAGCATTATCCGAAGGTCCTGCACCTGGAATATCCGAAGGCCTAGTTGGCTCCTCGTGGGAGTCCGTATCGGCAAGCGGTTCTGAAATGGCCGACAGGGGCTGCGAAAGCGCCTCACTGAATACGGCCGAACCGGTAGCTGGCTCTAATTGTAAACAGTTGTCTGATTTGGACCTCGGAGGCCTATCTTTATCCTTGCGTCTTTTATGAACTCCGGTAGTCGGAAGCGTGTCTGAAGACGTTATAATTAAATCGCCTCCCAAAGTAATGAAAGGCAAAATCGTATCTCAGTTTAATAGTACGTTGATTAAATCTAGCGGTCAGGGCCTAGGCAAGGAATACAGTAAGAATGAAAATCCTTATGGAGGTATTTGCTTCCCACAAGAAATACAATTAACTTTTTCTGACATCGGACTGGAGCAAGAAAAAAGTTTCCCCAACAGGGTACTTAGCTTTGAAAAGAAGAACGTCTTCGGATTGAAGTAGCAAAAATAACAGGAGTCAGCAGACTGGCACTTGCGAACTGCTTCTACCGCGCAGCAAGAAAGACTAGAGAACATGGCGTCGGCTGGGAGCTTTGTACCCCTGGCGCACTGATGTCAGGGAGGAGGAGTATACAGCCGACGCCGGACCCAGACTTTGGGATTCTGGCCGACGGAGGACTGCCTGCCGGCAGGAAGAACCCTACAGTGATGACTGCAACAGTGAAACACGATGAACATCAATTCACACAAGACAGAACCACTGGGATTCTCCACTGTCAGTGGATCTCGGTTCTTAGACACCAGAGTGAAAATCTTTTCCACTTGGAAATGCACCATTTTCTTGTATTGGGTTTTCTGGCTTCTTGCAAAACCCTGAGTATGTCCTCTGAGAATAGATGTTGGAAGGGGATTAGAATGCTATCACCCGCAGTGCCAGCTATAGCGTTGACAGGTGTGGGTGTATTAGGGATCCACTGTTCTGTGCAAGTAGCTCCACTATGTGGGGTAACTTGTGGTGATGGCCCTTGGCTAAATGTAGGAGGGGAAAAGTACGGTTGTGTACACTTAAGATAAATGTAGATGTTAGAGTGTATTCACTGTTGCAGTCATTACATTTGGGTTATCTGCTTGCAGTAGTCTTCAGTCGGCCTGATTAACAAAGTCTTGGGTACTACGTCGGTTGCTGTTTCTTCTTCTGACGTCAGGTCGTCAGGGGTATAAAACATGCAGCCGACATCATTATATCAGTTTTGCTTGCCCCAGATGTCAGGTGCCCCCATAATAGGAAGCAATTAAATCTATAAATATACAAGGTTATACCCCAGCAAATACACCAAAAAGCTTTTAAGCATTGAAAAGGAGAGAAGAGGTATAGCCAAACGAAGTCAGGGGGCTGGAAGGAGTGTAACCAGGACTGCAACAGTGAATACAGTCAAACATCTACATTTATGGTAAGTGTACACAACTGTACTATGTTCGTGTTTCACTGTTGCAGTCATTACATTTGGGTACATTCCCACAGCTAAGGATGGGAGGAGGAATTTAGATAGCATTAGACCAGCTACAAGGCTCTGCAAAACTGCAGTGGCAAAGCTAGCTCTAGATTTAGAGAAAATTGGCAAGTGGTAATGCTTGGAACTCCAGGTAGCAGCTTCTAGGATGCCCCTGGTAGGAACGTCTCTAAGACTGTAGAGGGTAGATGCAGCCCTGGTTGAGTGGGATCTTATCCCCTGTGGGTTCGGTTTTCCATGGTGCTTATAGCAGAAACTAATGCAATGACCTATCCATTTGGAGATGGTTTGATTTGAAATAGCCTTCCCCCATGTCACAGCAGCAAATGCCACCAGCAGCTGTTCAGATTTACTTTGAGGTTTAGACATGCAAGTAGAATCCAAGTTGTCTGCGCATATCTAAGGAGTGCAGTTTCCGTTCTTCTTTGCTCTGTGGATTAGGAAAGAAGGTAGGCAAATGAATGGACTGATTTAAGGCCACACTGGATACCACCCTTGGCATGAAAGAGGGATTGGTCCTGAGGGACACCTTGTCCGCATGAAAGATGATGAAATGCTCCACTGCCATAAGGGCCTGTAATTCAGATACCCCTCTTGCTGAAGTGATGGCTAAAAGGGAAGCCGTTTTCCAACAAAGGAATTTAAAATCTGCAGTAGCAGCTGGCTCGAAAGGAGGAAGGGTGAGTTTCTCCAATACAAAAGGTCCCAGGCTGGAGTTTGAGCTCTCCTGGGTGGTCTTAAATTTCTGGCCCCTCTGAGGAAATGCTTGAGCAGTGGATGAGAGAAGAGGGGAGGTTCTGTGTTATAATGAGCTGAAATGGCTGAGGTGTGAATTTTTATTGATGTAAAAGACAGGCCCTTGTGAAGCATCTCAGTTAAGTACTGTAAAATCCGAGGTAATTGGGCACTGCTGTGCTCAACCATTGAGATTGGTTCCAGACACAGAATCTTTTCCATTTTTCAGCATAAGATTTTCCAGTACTACGCCTCCTTGCCTCTAAAATGACATTCATCACTGGTTTACTGAGGGATGGTAAAGGAGAGCTTAGGTAATTAGCCAGGCTGCTACGGTCAGTGTTTGAAGCTGAGGATGCAGAATCTGGTTCTCCTGCTGAGGCAGCAGGGTAGGAGTCTGAGGCAGGTGCCATGGGGCCAAGAGTGATGCACTGCGCAGGAGGAGGTACCAGTGTTGGTGTGGCCAGGCTGGTGCAATCAAAATCATCCTTGATTTGTCTTGTTTGATCTTTAGCAGTACTTTGGAGAGCAGAGGAGAAAAGTCCTTTCCAGCTGAAGGACAGAGTATCCACTTTCCAAGCTTGTCTGTGGGGAGTCCTTGCACATAAGTTTTCCAATTGATAGTTCTGGGGGGAGGCAAACAGATCTATATCTGGGCTCCCCCATTTGCTTGTCAACATGTTGAAAATCCTTGGTTCCGGTTTCCACTCGCATGGGTCCATGAGGGTTCTGCTTAGTCCATCTGCCAGTGTATTTAGTTTTCCTGGCAGGAAATGAGCTTGTAGATGTGCTTGGTACCTCAAAGCTGTGTTCCACAATGCTATGGCTAGTCTGCAGAGGGGGTAAGAATGAGTACCCCCTGCTCGTTTATGTACCACATAACAATAGTATTGTCCGCCTTTACCATTCATTGTCCTGGAAGAATGTGGTCCTTGAAGGCTACCAGGGCATTTTGTACAGCTAACATTTCTTTATGACTGACGTGAAGGTGCATTTGAATTGGGTCCCATTTGCCCTGAATGCACTTCCCTGCCAGGTGCGCTCCCCCATGCATAGTCTGATGCGTCTGTTAGTGTTTGGGCGGCAGGGGGGTAGTGTGAACGGTAGTCCCCTGTTTGTTGGCAGGCCTCTGCCCACCAAAGGAACGCTATTTGTAGACAAGGAATGATTGCTTCTAGATCTTGAGAATGTTGACACCACAGGCTTATAAGATACCATTGTAGTTTCCTCATATGCAGTCTTGCATATGGAATTAGAAGAATGCAGGAGGCCATGAACCCCAAGGCTTGTAGTATTTGCCTTGCAGATATAGCAGGGTTTTTGTGACCACTTTAAAGTAGGTTGTCAAGTGAATTTGTTTCTCTGGTGTGAGGAAAGCCATATGGCAAGTTGTATTCAAGTTTGCTCCCAGGAATATAATTTGTTGACAGGGTACCAGGTATGATTTCTTTCGTTTATCGTGTACCCCAGACAAGTTAGCACCCTCTGTGCAAAAGCCAGATGAATCAAAAGTATGCCCTGGTTTTCTGCCTGAATTAGACAATCGTCTAGATATTGGTATATTTTAATATTTCTTTGCCTGCAAAATGCAATGACTGGAGCTAGGCACTTTGTGAATACTCTGAGCACAGCAGATAAGGCAAAGGCAGTGCAGAGAACGGATAGTGCATGTAGCCTGCTTTGAAGCGTAGGTATCTTCTGCAAGATTCCCTGATTAGGATGTGCAGGTATGCTTCCTTCAAATTTAGTGTTGCCAACCAGGCATCTTTGCTTAGCATAGGAAGCAACTGGTGAAGAGTCAGCATCTTGAATTTTGGAATCACCAAAAAGGTGTTTAGAGTAGGCAGGTCCAGCATAGGATGCCATGAATTGTCTTTTCTGGGTACCAGGAAAAATCTAGAGTAGAATCTTTGTCCCTTTTTCTCTTCTGGTACCAAATGAATATCCCCTATGCTTAAGAGAAAGCATACTTGCTTTTGGGCCTCCGCCCACTGCTTTGGAGGTAGATCCGGTAAACCGCTTGGAGTTGGTGACGTGTGGAAGTGAAATCTGTATCCTTGGGACACTATTTAAAACCCATTTGTCCTGGGTAATGAGTCCTTAGTTCTTTGCATGAAGTGCAATCCCCCCCCCCCCCAAAAGGGGCAGCTAGTCGAGAAGTGCTTGGAAGTTTTAAAAATAAGTCATTGAGACAGTTTACTTTAGGGGGGAGTTTTATTACTCCCAAATTTAGAAGTGGAGGCCCACCACTGCTTAGTCCTGTGCGTCCCTTGGGAATGAAGCCTGGGTGCTCTGCTGGATCTGGGTTTGAGGCAGGAAAGGACCAATTCTTAGAAGGCCAATGCCTACTAAATCTTAGAGGCTGTATTTGTAAAAAGTCTAACAGTTTGCATAGATTTAGCTTTTTCCTCCATCTTTTTAAGAACTTCTTCTGCCATGTTGACAAACAGGTGGCCCAGATTCAAGGGAGCATCCAGTAATTTCGCTTTAACATGATCTGGCAAAGATTGCTCCTTAAGCCAAGCATGCCTTCTAAGTACAGACCTAGTTACCGCAGCCCTGCAAGATGCCTCTAGTGAATCAAAACCACATTGCAATATATGTTTACCAGCTTGTTCAGCACAATGCATAAAATCCTGTACATTCTTATTTTCAGCACAACCAGGAATCAACATCATTTTCTGTTTAAACGATCCAATAACATGCAGCTGATACTTTAACATATGAAACTGGCAATTCAAGGCCCTAATGGCCAAAGTTGCAGAAGTGTATACCTTCTTACCCCAGCTATCCAGCGCCCTGGAGTCCCTATCAGAGAGGGTAGAATTTTTGGCAGTAGTAGCTTTAATGCCCTTGGATCCCTGTGAAATGGTTTCAAGATCCGCAGTAGGATTTTTGAACAGGACCTTGTGAGAGTCGGGAACCCTGTAATATCAGTCAGGTTTTCTAGAAGCAGGAGGTAGTGAGTCAGGGGCCATGCAAGATTCCGAAAACGCATAAACTATGTCCAGTACAAGAGGTATAGCTAAAGGCCTGTGCTGCGGCAGGAGTCAGAAATCCCTAGCCTCTTTTTAGAATCGGAGAAATCCTGACTTTCCCAATGAAAAAGCTCAGTGTGCAATGTTTCACCAAATAAGAAATCCTCTGGGGGGGGGGGGGGGGGCAGAGGGAATAGAGTCCTCAGCATCAGAATCCTCATAGGTAGATGAGGGTAAATACTGGTCATTAGAGAAAACAGAAATTTCAGAATCTTGGTCAAAAGTATCATAAGCAAACTCAGTCCTAGGTCTCTTAGAGGGGGGAAGGTTGGCTTCCCCTGATTAAAGTAATAAGGTCTTCAGTCATTCTTATCATTTGTTCTTTAGGCATAGAGACCTGAACATGCAGTCTGGGCATCAGTTTAGGCCTTGAAGATGGCATCGGTTTAATATGCAAGTCAGTAGGCCTGAATACACCCTCAGAAGCCGGTGCCTGCACAGCGGCTCCAGACCCATCCAAGGTAGAGACATCTGCAGGTTCCACAGTTGAAGCATCTTACAGCATACCAGACTCCGAATGGGTCTCAGTAAGAGGCCTACAAATCTGAAGTAGCAGGTATCAGGGGCTGCGAAAGGGCCTCACTGAGTACCGGTGAGCTGGGCGGCCTATCTTTGCGTTTTTTCAGAATGTCAGTAGTCGGATGGCTTACCGAAGACATATCAGGATAATTGAACCGAGAACCAAAAATTTAGAAGCGCAAATATACAGACGACGGATAGTTTGTGGTTTAAATAAAGCACAAACCCGACAGCAAGGTACATCATGGTCAGGGCCTAGGCAAGGAATAAAGTACGTATTAAAATCTTTATGAGGTATTTGCTTTCCACAAGAAATTCAGTTATTTACTTTTACTGACATTGGTTTAGAGCAAGAAAAAGTATTCCCAACGAGGTACTTGGCTTTTAGTTGAAGACTTCGGTTCTGAAATGCGAAAATGAAAATTTCAGGAGTCGGACAACCGGCAACTGCGAACTGCTTCGGTTTCAGGCACCGCATGGCAAGAAAGACTGGTGTAATGATGTCCGCTGCATGTTTCATACCCCTGATGACCTGACATCACAGAAGAGACAGCAACCAACGTAGGACCCAAGACTTTGGTTAATCAAGCCGGCTGAGGTCTTCTGCAAGCAGAAAACCCAAACGTAATGACTGCAACAGTGAAACACGAAGGACATCCAGTGCTGTCATGAGCAAAAGGGAGTCAGCAGCAAGATTTTTGGTTGGCCTTGTTGAAACTTGAACAGGACCCTTGGTAGAGGAAAGGGAAAGAATGAATACAGAAACAACCCCTTCCAAGAGAAGGAGAGCACTTCTACCTTCCAAACCACAGGACTTCAGGCTCTGGCACAAAATTTCAGAAGTCGTCTGTCCAGGGGGGAGGCAAATAAGTCTATTTGAGGAATACTCCATTGGTGGAGTATGTCTAGTTAGAGACCCTGTGACGCATCCATTCATGGCATTAAGTCAGAGATCTGCTTAGGGAGTCTGCCACAAGATTCTGGATGGAGGGAACATACACGCCTGAAGAGTCATGTGGTACTAGGCCAAAAATTCCCATACCAGAAGAGTCAACATACAGAGGAGATAGGATTTCGTCCCCCCAAGCTTGTTCACATACCAGAGGACTGTCATAGTCTGTAAACAGTTGTAGAGGCCCTGGGCAAAGAGTAGGTTGAAATGCTTGTAGAGCTAGCAGTAATACTTGCATTTCCCTGATGTTGGCGTGTTCTGATTTTTGGGACGGGGTCCAAATTCCTTGAACTGTGAAGCTTCTAGGATGTCCTTGGGCAACAAGGCCACTCCCCAGCCCACATTAGATGCATCTGTGTAAAGTTCTAGGACTGGGACGAGAGGATGCATGGACAGACCTGGACTTGGGTCTATCAGTTGGATCCACCAGAGTAGTTCTCTTCTTAGGCAAGAAATGAGGTGGACTTGGTATCCTAGTAGGTAAGAATGCCGGATCCACAGTGATCCGAGGAACCACTGAAATTACCTCATCTGTAGTTTCGCCATTGGTATCACAGGAATAATGAAGCCATGAATCCAGCACTCTGAGGAAAGTACAGTCGTCTACACTTACCATAAATGTAGATGTTTGCATGTATTCACTGCTAGGGTCATCTCATTTGGGTTATCTGCTTGCAGGTAGCCCTCAGTCGGCCAGATTATCAAAGTCTTGGGTCCTGCATCAGTTGCTGTCTCATCTTTCGTGATGTCAGGTAATCAGGGGTATAAAGCATGCAGCCGACATAATTACATCAGTTTTTTCTTGGCCCAGATGTCAGGTGCCCCCATAATGGGAAGCAATTATATACAAGGTTACACCTCCAACAAAAAGCAAATACACCACAAAGCTTTACGCATAGTAAACAAGAAAAGAGATATAGTCACTAGATGTCAGGGGGCTGAAGGGAGGGTAACCAGGACTGCAACAGTGAATACACTCAAACATCTACATTTATGGCAAATGTACACAACTGTACTATGTTCTTCGTGTTTCACTGTTGCAGTCATCACATTTGGGTAATTCCCCAAAGCTAAGAATGGGAAGAGGCACTTAGACAGCATTAGGACCAGCTATAAGGCCCTGCAAGATTGCAGTGGCAAAGCCTGCTCTGGATTTAGGGAAAATTGGCAAATGGTAATGCTTTGTGAAGGTATGTACAGAACTCCAGGGTAGAAGCTTCTAGGATGTCACTGGTAGGGACACCTCTGAGAAAGGCTGTAGCAGCCCTGGTGACATGTGGTCTTATCCCCTGTGGGGTAGGTTTTCCATGGTGCTTATAGCAGACATGAATGCAATTGGCCTATCCACTTAGAAATGGTTTGCTTTAAAATGGCCCTCCCCTGTGCCCATGGAGAAAATGCAAACAGCAGCTGTTCAGATTTCCTGAGAGGCTTAGCCCTGTCCAAGTAAAATCTAAGTGGTCTGTGCACGTCCAAGGAGTGCAGTATTCATTCCCCTTTGTTCAGTGCATTACAAAAGGTTTGCAAATGAATGGACTGATTAAGGGCCACACTGGATACCAACTTGGGCATAAAGGAAGGATTGGTCCTGAGAGACACCCTGTCTGCATGAAAGATGATGAAAGACTCCACCACCTGTAATTCAGACACCCTTCTTGCTGAAGTGAAAGTAGAAGGAAGGCTGTTTTCCAAGAAAGGAATTTCAACTCAGCATTGGCAGCTGGCTCAAAGGGAGGTAGAGTGAGCTTTTCCAATACAAAGTTAAGGTCCCAGGCTGGAGTAGGGGCTCTCCTGGATGGTCTTAAGTTGTTGCCCCCATTTGAGGAATTGCTTCAGCAGTGGATGAGAGAAGAGGGGTGGCTCTGTATTGTAATGTGCTGAAATGGCAGAGGCATGAATTTTGATGGAAGAAAATGAATGGCCCTTTTGAAGCATTTCAGTTACGTATTGAGGAATATGCGGTAAATTAGGCACTGCTGTGCCAATCCCATGAGTGTGGCTCCAGGAACAGAATCTTTTCCATTTTTCAGCATAGGATTTTCTAGCACTAGGCCTCCCTGCCTCCAGAATGACATCCATCACTTGCTTACTGAGGGATGGTAACGGAGAGATCAGGTAATTAACCAGGCTGCAAGGTTCAGGGGTTGAAGCTGTGGGTGCAGAATCTGGCCCTCCTGCTGGGATAGAAGGGCAGGGATCTGAGGCAGGTGCCATTTGGCCAGCAGTGACACTGCGCAAGAGAGGGTTCCAGTGTTGGTGTGGCCAGTCTGGTGCAATCAGTATTGTCCTTGGTTTGTCCTGTTTGATCTTTAGTAGCACTATGGAAAGGAGAGGCAGAGGGGGGAAAGGCATATACTGACAGGTTTCCCCAGGTGAAGGACAGGGCATCCAATTTCCAAGCTTGTCTGTGTGGAGTCCTTGTTCAGAATTTGTCCAACTGGTAGTTCTGAGGGGAGGCAAAGAGGTCTATCTCTGGGCTCCCACATTTGTTTCTCAACATGTTGAATATCTTTGGTTCCAGTTTCCACTCTGGGTCCATGAGCTTTCTGCTTAGGTCGTCTGCCAGTGTACTTAGCTTGCCTGGCAGGAATTTAGCTTGTAGGTGCACTTGGTAGCTCAAGGCTGTGTTCCACAGAGCCATGGCTCGTTTGCAGAGAGGGTATGACTGGGTTCCCCCTGCTTGTTTATGTACCACGACAGTGGTGTTGTCCGTCTTTACCAATAATTGTCCTGGAAGAATGTGGTCCTTGAAGGCTGTCACATTTCTTTATGATTGATATGCAGGTGCATTTGACTTGGGTTCCATTTGCCCTGAATGCACTGCCCTGCCAAGTGAGCCCCCATGCATAGTCTGATGCATCTGTTGGGGTTTGGGCGGCAGGGGGTACAGAGTGAATGGCAGTTCCTTGGGTTGGTGGCAGGCCTCTGCCCACCACAGGAACTCTTATCTTTAGACAAGGTATGATAGGAATCATTGATTCTAGGTCCTGAGAATGCTGACAACATAGGCTTTCTAGATACCATTGTAGTTTCCTCATATGCAGTCTTGCATATGGAATTAGTAGAATGCAAGAGGCCATGAACCCCAGGGCTTGCAGTATTTTCCTTGCAGATAGCTGGGTCTTTGTGGCCAGTAGTTCGAAGTAGGCTGTCAAATGAACTTGTTTCACTGGCGTGAGGTAGGCCATCGGGGAAGTTGTATTCAAGCTTGCTCCCAGGAATACAATTTGTTGCAGAGTACAAGATGTGAATTCTTTTCGTTTATGGTGTACCCCAGAGAAGTTAGTAATTTCTTTACAAATGCCAGATGATTTAATAGTATGTCCTGGCTTTCTGCATGAATTAGACAATCGTCCAGGTATGGGTATATCTGAATATTTCTTTGCCTGCAAAATGCAATAACTGGAGCGAGGCACTTTGTGAATACCCTGGGCATAGTAAGATAAGCCAAAGGGCAGTGCAGAGAACTGATAGTGCATGTAGCTTGCTCTGAAGCGTAGGTATCTTCTGCAAAATTCCCTTACTGGGATGTGCAGGTAGGCTTCCTTTAAATCCAGTGCTGCCAACCAGGCATTTTTGCCGAGCATGTGAAGCAGCTGATGAAGAGTTATCGTTTTAAATTTTGGGATTACCAAATAAGTGTTTAGGATAGACCGGTCCAGGATAGGACACCAGGAATTGTTTTTTCTGGGTACCAGGAAAAGTCTTGAGTAGAAACCTTGCCTCCATTCTTCTTCTGGGATAGATTGAATAGCCCTGCTGCTTAGAAGAGAAGGAACTTGCTTTTGAGCCTCTGCCCACTGATTTGGGGGTAGGTCTGGGAAATGGTGGTCTCCAAGTTTGAGTAGCGTGTCTGAAGTTGGGACATGTAAAACCAGATTGTCCAGGTATACAAAAATCTGGATGCCCAAAAGTCTGCAGTGCGCAATCAATGGAGCCAGGCATTTGGTGATTACCTTTGGTGCTGTGAAAAAACAAAGGGCAAGGCAGAGAATTGAAAATGCCAGGAACCCAATGAAAAACATAAGAATTTCCTGAACCTGGGTTGAATGGGGGATGTGAAGCTAAGCATCTTTTATATCTAGAAATGCTATGCATCCTTGTGGAAGGATAAGGGGAATAATATTTGGAGTGTCAACATTCTGAAGGCAGGAACCTTTAGGAAGGTGCTGAGATGGGATAAATACAGAATTGGTCTCCAGGTGCCATCCTTTTTAGGTACCAAGAACATTCCTGAATAGAAGCTTTTTCTTCTTGAGTACTGAAGTACCTTTGGAATGGAGCCCTGTTGCCAAAGCTCCAAAAGGAGCCCTGGGAAGAGAAGCAGTATTGCTCCCGGGGGTGGAGGAGTTAAGGAGTTTCTCTGGGGTGGAATGCCAAACCATAAAATATTCTTTTTTTGATTATGGAAAGAACCCAAGTGTCTTGAGTGATGTTTCCCAGACTCTGTGAGCATTTGACAGGTGAGGGGAAAGGTTAACTAACATCTGCAGGGTAGTCAGATTCCCCTCTTTATGAGGAAAGGACTTCCTTTTTTGCGAGGCTGGCTGAGAACTCCTAGGCTTCGGTTGTCTCTTTCCTCCTCTAGAAGACTTATTGGAGGGGTACTGGGTGCGGCTATGGACGAAAACAGGCTCTGAATGGAAATCCCTGTTACAATTCACAGAGGTGAATTGTAGATGATTCTGATGAAGTCCATAAGGAACGGACGAAAGCGCGCTCAATCTCTGGTTTATATGTAATATTACAAGGAAGTTTTTACTTGGTGCTGTTTGGAGCTGTTATTCCATTAATAAACTACGTGATTTATTATCGAGTGGTGGAACGTTTGTGACAGTTGGAGGAGGACCCTTTATTTGTACAGTTCAGCGGATTTCCTTTTTGTGTACTTTGTGTTCGGAGGTGGTTGTGGAGGTTTTGAATACTGCAGTAAGGAAAAACAAGGACATATGTATAAATATATTAGTGTGCCCAACCAGAAGTAATTAACTCCATTTACATGGCCACAATCCCCTGAATGCTGCTTCTAACAGCAATTTGTGTGTCAGGGAACTGACAGGGCATGTACATAGGCCCTATTCTATTCCATTCCTTCACGGCACGTAGTCTACTCCATTCTTCAGTCAAACAACTTTCATATTTTATCCTCTATTTTTTTCTCCAACTCTGCTAATACTACTCTCTTGCAGCCTTAAACATCGGGTCTATATTTGATTGTCGAAAAATTACAGCGAATGCCGTTTCGATGACATCACGAAATGCTTAAACAGTGAAAGCTCAGGTCAGCGATTTTTTTTCGGGGGGGGGGGGTGCTTGGCCTGATCCTTGACATTGCCCTTTACTCCACTGTAGTGCGATCTCAAGAGTAGGTACATTTATTTAGTTAGGGGGGGCACAGCCTCCCACACTTGGGGGGGAAACGAAGCTTCCCACTTTAAATTGTTTTAACTGGTGTGTTTTGATGTGCTGGTCTACCGATTTTGGTGACCTGGGGTTTCGCTGTTTTACCGTTTCACTTTTTGTGTCGTCAAAATGGCATTCACTGTAATGCCATTTCGACAATTTAATACAGACCCCAAACATCTACTCTGTCCTAGCAGACCTCAACAGTATTTCTTACCCCACTGAAAATGGGCTCCAAGCAACCCTACTGCATTAGAACATGGCTCATACCAAAAGCTCACGTGGTTCCTAAAATGAAAAATCAAACTTGCATTCAGTCTTGGCAGATTTATCAAGAAAAAGTTTTTGGCCTCTAGAAGCCTGAGTGGGCTTGTATGGAAAAAAATCTACTTAGAAACCCTCTTACCTTTAAGCAGGCTGTCAGACTACTTACAAAGGAATATTTCAAATGATAGTTTCTCTGGAACTTGGGTACAGGAAAAAAAAAATTGCTGGAGGTCATGCATAACCTTGTCCTTATCCTGCAGAGTTTTATACAATTCTATGGTGTCAAAAACATTCTGATCATCTAAAGGAGAATCTTCAAGTTTGGCTGTAATGTCTTCAGGGAGGCCTACGGGCACAACCAGGAACATATCCTCATGAGAGAGAGACAAATGCAGCAGCCATACAGTACACATCAGCTGCATTTAATGGAATGGTTAACTACCAGAAAATAGGTCTGACAACTAATGGCAATAAAAGCCATACCTCTCCACTGCATGACTGCCCTTATCAGAAGGCAGAAGCCAGCAAGAGGAAAGCAGTCTGACGGCTTATCTGTGGACATAGAAACAACTGGATCATAAGGTGGACTTTTCAAGCAAGTATTTATAATCCACAGAAACCTTATAAAATCTGTCATGCTTCTTCGAATCCAGAGGCTGAGATTCAGGAGCCTGAGAAGCTGCTGTAAATGCATCCAATGGGGCAGCTACAAGTGGCGGGACAGCAGAAGTCTGGGAGAGTCCATTTGTAAAAGTTCTTGCCTCTTTTGAACCTCTGATACTTGGGAACAATTCCATTTAAAATGTTCCAGCATACAGACTACTGTATCCCCAAAAGATAATTCCTCAAAAGGACTATCAGGGAACAAAATCCTCTATCAGAACCCAAAGAAAAGTGTGTGTGTGTATTTGTGAGAAAATGATTCTTCCGAGTCGAACTTATAAGAATCCCTAGGCCTCTCAGATGGGATGAAACAGCAGGGACAGACAAACCCAGTGAGGGGTTCAGAACCATGAGGGCATTAAACAGCCCATGATGAAAGTCCTGCCACTCTCTGGGAGGATCCTTAGCTACAGCAGCCAAATTTTTTCTAGATTATTTTTTTAAGGAAACATCTGCCTTGACAAACCTAGGAGGCTCAAGAGCCCTACCCTTGCTTTAATAAAGCAACACACACTTCTTCCCTAACATAAATTTGGCGATTCCGCCTAGGCACTTCAGCTATAGTTTGCCACTGTTCCCCCTCAACATCTGTACCAGACATATGCACAGCATCAGTGGACGTTCAAGCAAGCAGTTCTGTGACGGCCTCTAACTGGGTCACAGCAAAGGGAACTGGCAACAGCTGGTCCTCGGGTTCTTCAACCAACCAGAGGGAAATGTCTGGTGGAGGCTGGACAGCAGCAGATTCAGAACAAGCTCTTTTAGCTTTTTTCTTAAGAGGCATCTGAACTTGAAAACTGGCGGATTCAGTCACAGTACCCTGGGACAATAACTTTAAACACTGTTCCCTTTTTATTTGAAAAGCCAAATGGCTGGAGTGTCTTAGGGACAAATGCCTGACAGATGATATACCAAGCACACTTGTGCATAGCACCCAAACCAAAGGGACACTTCTTTGTTTTGTCTTTAGGGGGATCTGCCTCGCACACACTTGCCTGTCCTGGATAACATGAAAAACTACATGGAGTAAAAGGAAAGGAAATAACCCCAACCAACAAATCACTTATCTGTAACAGGCTTTGTTGAAGAACCAGCTCTGCTAACAGTATACAGACTGAATTCAGAAGTTGCGTTTGAACTGTTGGCAAAGATGTTGAGGAGTAGGCATCAGATAAGTATCTTATGAAATAAAGCAGAAGGGCAATCAAAATGGACCACTAGGCAATTTCAGGCGGTTTAATGTCCAGCTGTAAAGCTTGTTCACAAACACAACAATAAAAGACAAACGCAGTGTTTTCTTAATGAGTTTATGTCTTACTTTTGTGTTTGTGAACAAGCTTTACAGCTGGAAACTAAACCACATGAAATTGCCTAGTGGTCCGTTTTGACTGCCCTTCTGCTTTGTTTAATAACTTATTGGGCATTTTCTTCCCCTATTTTTGTTTATATGTAACTTATGCCTTGCATGCAAGGACATGCATCTGATGAAGATAGGAAGGTGTAAATTTGGCATGATGGCTGAACGTTAGGCTTTCTCAGAAGACTATCCCACATATAAAGAATACAGCAACACTGACAAAGGACTTATAATGCTCTTTACACCAAAACCTTTAAATTCAAACTATCATTTAGCACCACATTAGTTATCATAAAAACCGTTAGCCATAATAGACCACTTAAAATTCAACTTGCACATTTCCCATTCCATCAAAAAATTCACTAAAAAAATGGAATTTCTCTACAACATTCCCTACTTCATCTCTCCAGAAGATTGATAGCTTCCTACTCTCTCACCCTCTCTACTTCACACATCACCCATACTAATCTCCAGTCCACACTACAAAATAACCTAAAAGCGTGCTACAACAAAATAGCCAAATTTGCATCAAATTCACCTCATCATACACATCCCTGCTAAGCAGTAAAGACCCTAAAATGGCTATAATTACCCTATCACCTTACCTACTTCCCCAGCTACTTACAGCACGCAAACTAATTCACAAACCTGAAGCCTACCCATTACTACAAAACATTTTCAGCCACCACTTCCAACCAAGACACCCAAAATCTAGTGACAAAAGCCAACTATCTACCTCCAAATGCAGCACTGCAGGAGAATCACTTCACTCTCCCTGTGTTACCAGGGAGATTAAAGTACAGTTTTGTACCTACCATAAATGTAGATGTCCGATAGGTGTGCATCTGCAGTCATCACATATGGGTTGTCCTGCCTCAGGCAGCCCTTCGGTCGGCCGGATTCCAAAGTCTGGGTCCGGCGTCGGCTGATGTCACACATTCCCCGACGTCAGAGCGCCTGGGGTATAAAAGCATCAGCCGACGTCATCTTCCTCAGTCTTTGCCATGTGGTGCCCGAAGCAGAATTATTAATTTGCCAACTTTTTATCCAAATCCACAGAACAAGGGGGAGACGTTTCTGCATTCTTTGGACGTACATAGACAACTTAGATTTTACATGGACAAAACTAAAGTTTTCGGAAAGACAGAACAATTACTAGTGGTATATGCTGCAGGATCACAAGGAAAGGCCATCTCCAAGCAGACTATTTCTAAGTGGATAGGTCACTGCATTCGTTTCTGCTACTCTCAGCATGGCAAGCCAGTGCCTAAGGGCATTCAACCAAAGCTGCAGCCACTTCTGCAGCCTTTCTAAGGGGAGTACCAACCAAAGACATTTTAGAGGCTGCTACTTGGAGTTCAGTGCACACCTTTACAAAGCATACAATCTGCCACTTTACTCTAAATCCAGGGCAGGATTTGCCACTGCAGTTCTGCAGGGCCTCATAGCTGTTCCTAATGTTTAGCTCCAGCCCCCCAACCATAGCTTTGGGACTCTACCCAAATGTAATAACTGCAACAGTGAAACACGAAGAACATAGTACAGTTGTGTACACTTGCCCATCAATGTAGATGTTAGTGTATTTAGTGTTGCAGTCCAGGTTACCCACCCGCCATCCCCCTTATTTCTGCTGGAACCTATCTTTGCTTCTCTGATCTTTATAACCTATGTGATGTATTTGCTTGTAGATGAAGGTAAAGTTTATTCTGGTGTATGTATGTTTTACATATATATCTAGCCTAACCTTCAGGGGGCACCTGACATCTGGGGCAAGAAAAACTGAAGAAAATGGCATCGGCTGCATCTTTTACACCCCTGATGACCTGGCGACAGCAACCAACGCAGGACCAGAGACTTTGGAATTCAGACCGACTGAGGGCAACCTGCCACAGGATTACCCAAATGTAATGATTGCAACAGTGAAACACGAAGAACATCTGCAAATGAAGCTAGACGAAGGTGCCAGAATAAGCAAAAAAAATGCACAGACACTTTTTTTTTTTTTTTTTTTACTAAAACATGGGACAAAAAGTGGAGTAGCACAAAAAAAGCATCACCACAGACCACTGCAAATTTAACTTAAAATATTTAAGCAGAACTTGAATACAACCTTTTCTACCCTTTTGATGAAAAACATGCACCTCACAGCATGTCAGAGTCAAACTCATTCTCTCCAGTACAGCTCTTTTGAGTGCGTACCTTTAACTCAGTGGGTGTGGCTTGAGTCTTTCAAAAAATTAAGTGATCACCTTACAGTTCTAACAAATACTCATTGACAGGGATCAAATATCAATACAATTATGTTTGCCATCATGTATGCTTCACCATAAAATATTCTGATACATTGTATGTAGCGTTTACCTTAGAATTATTAATGCAAATATGAAGCAATATTTGGCGCCTAGAGGCACAGAAGGAAGTGCCTGCATAAATGACTAGAGACACACTGTTGTAATGCAAAAGATCCTGGGTGAATGTTCATAGGTTGGTACTAGGCTATCAGCCCTAGGGCCTATACAAGCCTAGCCATAACAATTCCCTGGCTATTTCTTCCCACACTATTTACTTCCCGGCACTTCTGTCCAGCAGGGCGACTGACGTGATCCCCGGGGTGAATTTCCTTTCTCCCATCCAATCGACAAGGTTCCTTTAGAAGAGGGCCAAAGAGGCACTCAGCTTGACAAGTATGGGCAATCTATTCCAGAATCTGGGGAGTCTCTGGATCAGAAACCTATCCCTCCAGCATGTTTTGTTTATTGTGATAAGGTTTAGATCCCTGCAGCATGTGGCTCTGAGGGATTGGGATTTCTTTAAGTGTAGCAAGTCCAACAGCTCTGGGTTTGACATGGCCTTGTATATTAAGCAGAGATCACCTCTGAGTAGACGATATGCGACAGAGTATAGCTGGAGTTTAAGGAGGTCAGCGTAGGGCAACTGCTTTAGGCCTGTAATTCTTTTAGTGAGGTATTTCTGCGGCCTTTCGAGTTGTTGCAGATATCTTGAGAGGTACATACCAAACGGGGCGTTGTATTCTATAATGGGTCTAATGAGGGATGAGTATAGTGGGATAATGACCTTTTTTCCTAGATGAAAAGACCTTAGTGATGAGGTGTGCCACATAGGATTTCTTGACTGTTGTGGCGATGTGGTTATCGAAGGTGAGACCACTGTCCACCTGTGTCCCTAAATCTCTTATCACACTTTCGGTGATTAGTGTAGTCACCTATATGGTAATTCACGGATATATGTTTTTTCCCCAAAGGGGATAACTATACATTTATTGGCATTGCGCTTGAGCCCAAGGCTCTGGCACCAAGCATCTGTTTCTGTAAGGCCCTTTTGTAGAATATCCACATCATCTGGGGATTCAATAATGGCTCCCAGTTTGCAGTCATCTGCGAACTTGGTTAGCCAGAGTCCCTTAGAGTTGGCCTGTCCTTCAGAAAAGTAGATGCCAAACAAGAGCGGTCCCAGGACTGAACCCTGAGGTACTCCACTTGTCTGGAGTTGGATTTGGAGTCAGCTACCTTTACAGTGTAGGTTCCCATCCATAAGCCAGTTAGCAACCCATTAGGTGACGTAGGGATTAATGCCCAGCTTAGTAAGTTTATCTATGATTCCAGAGTGGGGGATGGTGTAGGCCTTGACAAGGTCTAGATAGGCTATGTGAATGACCTTACCCTTGTCCATGGCTCTGGAGACTGATTCGAAGTCAATCAGGTTCAGGAGTCAAGATCGGCCCTTCACGAACCCAAAGTGGGTGGGGTCCAGTGTTTGAAGGTTGACAATGTCTTTGTTTATAAGTTCCATGATAATACACTCCATGGCCTTGCAGATAAGGCTCGTCAGACTGATGGGACGGTAGTTTTCAGGATCCAAGGTGGATCCCCCCTTGTGGAGTGGTATAATTGTAGCTCTGCGCCACTCAGTGGGCACAAAACCTGAGGCGAGGCTATGATTAAACATGACACTTAGGTGATGTGCCAGTTCATATTGTAGTTCATGTAGAACACAGCCTGGGATGTCATCTGGTCCTATGGATGCTGTATTCTTAGCTTTGGAGAGTGCACTTTTTTACCTGTGTAGCCATTACCAGAATTTGGCAATCTTCTGGTACTGAGATGGGCCATTTACAGGGTGAGAGGGTGGTGAAGTTGGCACTGAATCAATCTGCCAGGATATTGGCAATATCCTTGGGATCAGTATATTTAATGCCATTCTGTTTTAGCTCAGAGCAGACCTGGGCATTGCCATTTAGATTCTTGACAGTTATAGAATACCCTGTGGTTGTCTTTGGAATCTTTGCCAATTTTATTTTCATAACTAGCTTCGGAGGATTTTATGAGGGATCTCAGTTTCTTACTAAGGCTGGTAAGGGAGTTTTTTGCATCCTGGGATTTTCCTCTTTTCTGCAACAGTTTCTTCCTTTTGTTGTAAAGTTTGTTTATGGCAGGGGACCAGCAGATTGGCTTCCTTTTTTGGATGAGAGCATCTTGGTTCTATTTGGGATGGCACGATTCATGCATGAGTGGATGTGCTCGTACAGTGCCTTAGTGTAGGATTCAGCAGTTGAACTTTCAGTTCCCGTTTGCATGGGTGTCATGAAGTTCGTCACTTCTGACTTGAGTAGCATGAAGTTGGCTTTGGAGAAGTTTTTATGGAGGTTTCCTTGCCGGGGGTGGGATGTGGATGTTAAGGGTGATTAGCTTATGGTCAGACCTAACTAACGAGGGGGTGACCATAGGTGTGGAGCATCGATTTCCCATGTTGGTAATGACCAGGTCTAGGACACTGGAGCCCCTGGTGGGACTATGGATTAGTTTGATCCAGGGCGTTGGAATTTATGAATTCCAAGAACCATTGGGCAAAGGTGTTAGTACATGAGTAGTTTTCCCAGTTAATGGCAGGGTAGTTAAAATCACCCAGTATTAGGGTGTTTGGTTCTATCTTAATATTTTCCAGTATGTTTAGAAAGGTATAGTGAGAATCTTAGGGTATGGTAAGGGATCTGTAGCAAGCTACAATTTGGATTGCAGTCTTACCTAGTGTTAGTCGCACCTGGAGAATTTCAGACGCATTGTGTTGGGCAACTAGCCTGGTGGAGTGAATATCCTTGGTGAATATTGACACTCCTCCACCTTTAGTGTTTCGGTCCTGGTTTGGTGACCGAAAAGTATAGTAAGAGTTGTAAGCCTGGTATTGCAGGGGTGCTCTCTGGAGCCTTGAACCAGGTCTCAGTTACTGCACAGATATCGATGTTCTCCATTTTTAGGAGTGCCTCGAGAGCGCGCATTTTGAGGTTTAGACTTCTAGCCCGAGTAGCATTACCTTCAGATTTTGCATGTTTGTACCTGTTATGGTGGTGGTTTTGTCCTTTGAACTTTGCCTAAAAAAGGCATTATAGGGGTGGCAAGAGCCTTGGCCAGTAACCTGAATCCCAGGAGCGACAGATGCAGTCCATCTCTGGCAAAGCATCGTGGTCTGTTGATCATGTCGTCCCAGGCAGACAGATACTGGATCCCCTTTGAATGACACCAGAAGCTTAGCTCTCAAATACAGCAGACTTGCTAGAGGGGGATCGAATAAAATAAATCCAATAATGAAGCTCAAGTCTGGTGGTTAGAATTTCAGAAACTTTTAGCTTAAGGCCCCCATGTAGAACACGGAACAGGGTAGACTCAAAGAACAGGGGAAAAACTGTAGAAAGGTACACAAAGGCAATGGAATGCAAGTTTAATTAGGTAAATACAGCTATAACAAGTAATGAAGCACAAATCCTGGAGAAAAATGAACAATACTGCCACTTTTCTTTAATTAGAAAAAGTTCTGGAGTGGAAGTTCAGGGACCAATGTCTGTTACTGGCTGCTGTGCCAGGTCTGCGGTCCAGTATGGTAGTAAGGGGCTTCAAGACATTGCAAACTCCAAAGGAGAACTGCCAGAAACTTTGCAGACAACAGACATCACTCATGGGACTGAACGAGAACTTCCACACAACTGATTCCCTTGGAATAAGGAGGGGTTATAAAGAAATTTCTTACACAGCTGTACTTACCCATAACAATAGATTTCTACCAATCACTGCTGCAGCATTCCAAACACATGTATATCATTGCTGTCATCAGTCACAGGTACCAAAGCTTTGCCTTCCCAGTATCATACAACTACATGACCAATTCACAAGAATAAGGATAAAGACAGACTTATGAATGTAAATCCTTAAGACCATCTCCAAGCAAGCAGCCTTAAGACAAATGAATCCAAAAGTCTGTGGAATGTGGTTCAGTCAGATCTGTAACCCATACTTTGAGGAAGAATGAACATGGACAACAGATGCATAGTTATGTTGAGTACATAACAAATTTCAGTGACACTGTCCCACATGCTACCACTTCCCTTCAGCTGCCGAGAGCCCTGATAAAGTTAACTTATGTCTCTCCCAACTGGCATACAAGTTAAACTGAGAATCCTTTGAGAGTTTAAAAAAAAAACTAATTGAACAGATGCCAGTGATCATTTTTAATGTGATTTTACGTGCTTATCTGTGGTAGGCTTGTGATTTTATGGTGTCGGCCAGTGATGCTGCTTTGTGTTCTCTTCTCGTACTGTGATTATTTCAAATTAACAAGTCAGTTTATTCTAGGAAGATCTGTAGACTGTATTAAATTGGAGCACTGGGTGCAAAAGTAATTGTGAGACATTTGAATGCTTCAGTCAACCCCTCGGCCATTTATCTGTTTGTGGAAGTATGGAGAATAGCATGGCTTCTGAGCAAATATTTTCTTTTTTCTGCCTACTTTCACATCTCTGGACATTTTTGGTCAAGAATTCTGGACACAGCCAAAGTGCGTGTGTGTGCGTGTGGTGGTGGTGGGGGGCAGCAGAGGGGCAACATTTTGCAAGTTTTAAATTTTACCCCTTTCCACCAAAGGCAGGCGCCCAGTCTGGTGGACCCCAGCCATAAACAAACTCTACAGCAAGAGGAGAAAGCTACTACATGACAGAGCAAAATCCCCAAAAGGGAAGGCATCTCTGATCAATACTAGCAAAAAACTACGATCACTCATAAAATCATCCAAGGCCAACTTTGAGAGAAAAATCGCTAATGACACAAAAGACAATCATAAAGCCTTCTTTAGCTATGTTAGAAACCTGGGTGGAAACTCCCAGATATGCTCAGAATTAGTCCAAAATGATAAAAAAATCACTGAACCCACAGACATTGCCAATATACTGGCAGACAGGTTCAGTGCAAATTTCTCCCCTCCCTCCCCCCCAAAAGGAGAAATATCTATCCCACCAGAGTCTAGCCGCCCAAACATCTCAGATGCCCAGGTGAGAGCTGCTCTCTCAGCAAAAAACACAGCATCAATGGGACAGGACGGTGTCCCCGGCTGTGTGCTACACGAACTCAATGAGGAACTAAACCCACACATAAGGCTGCTGTTTAATCTTAGCTTTACTACAGGATACGTACCCAAATAATGGCGTACGGCAACTGTGGTCCCACTCCACAAAGGCGGTGCTTCTATGGACCCTGGAAGTTACCGCCCCATAAGCTTGATGAGCCTTGTCTGCAAAGCTATGGAGAGGATCATAATGGAACTCATAAATAAAGACATTGGGGACCTACAGACACTGGATCCTACCCAATTTGGCTTTGTCAAGGGCAGATCCTGCCTCTTGAACTTGGTCGACTTTTTTGAAACAGTCACTAAGGCCATTGATGAGGGTAAGGCAGTTCACACAGCCTACCTTGACCTAGCAAAAGCGTTCGACACAATACCCCACTCGGGCATCATAGAAAAGCTCACCAGCTTAGATGTAAACCCATATGTCACAAGATGGGTTGCAAACTGGCTCAAGGACAGAACACACAGGGTTAGAGTTGCTGGTGCCATGTCAGACTCTAAGCCGGTCACGAGCGGTGTCCCACAGGGCTCAGTCCTGGGCCCCCTCTTGTTCGGCATTTATTTTTCTGAAGTGCAGGCAAACATAGGGGGATTGTGGCTGACAAAATTTGCAGATGACTGCAAACTGGGCACCATAATTGACACTCCATCAGACACAGACATCCTCCAGAGAGGTCTCATAGAAATGGATAACTGGAGCCAGAGCCATGGCCTTAAGCAAAATGCCAAAAAATGTATAGTCATACCCTTTGGGAAAAACAAGGTAACTCCTAATTACCACATAGGTGGTAATCCATTAAACACGGAAGACATTATCAGGGACCTGGGGACCCAAGTTGATAGTAACCTCTCTTTTGACACTCACATTGCCAAAGTGGTTAGGAAGACCTTCTACATTGCCCACCTGATCATGAAGGGATTCACATCCAGATCAGGAGAGGTCATTGTACCCCTGTACTCTTCACTTATCAGACCAAAGATTGAGTACAACGCCCCATTTGGAATGTACCTTACCCGACACCTGCAGCAGTTGGAAAGACCCCAAAAGTTCCTCACCAAAAGGATAAAGGGGCTCAAACATATGTCATAAGATGCCCGACTGAAGAAACTCCAGCTCTATTCAGTCGCATACCGTCTGCTCAGAGGTGATCTGTGCCTGACATACAAGGCCATGTCCAACCCGGAATTAATGGACATGCTCCACCTCAAAAAAATCCAAATCCACCAGAGCCACGAGAGCAAGAGACTTAAACCTAAACACGGATATAAATAGGACGTGCTGGAGGGACAGATTCATCACCCAGAGACTCACTACACTATGGAACAGAATCCCAGTCCATGTGAGGCAGAGCCCCTCACTGACTCTGTTCAAGAGAAATCTTGACGAGTGGATGGGAGATCGTAGGTTTACCCCGGGAATCATCTCTGTATCACTGCTGGACAGAGGCTCAGCAAACTAATGGGTATAGTATTCTCATCCTAAGGGGTGGTGAAAGCCACATACACTCTGGCTAGGCTTATAAATGCCCTAGGGCATATAGCCTAGTATGAACCTTGTAAACATTGAAAGCTGCTTGAATAACGGGTTTACATTGGCATGCATTTCATTGAGGTACAAAGACAAAATCAGGGACATATTTTAAGTAATGCTGTTATAAACTTAAAAGTTGGGAGGGTGGCCTAATGGTTAAGGTGATTGCCTTGCAAACACAAGGTGCAGGGTTTGAGTCTTTGAAGCTGCTACTGCTCTGGTAAAGTGAAACTGAGGGCATGGGGCAAAGACTTGCTATATAAAGAGTAAAAAAAAAAAAAAAATAAGATGGCCTTAGAGATCCAGCTTGATTGTTGTGCTGTCAGCAAATGTGGGATTTGAGGCAAAATCCACGGTGGTTCTTGTGCTAAGTTCTTTAAGATTGGGTACCAGTGCTGGCGTGGCCAGTCTGGTGCAATCAGGATCATCTTTGGCTCTTCTTGCCTGGATTTTATGAGTACCTTCGGAAGGAGAGGCAAAGGAGGGAAAGCATATACTTGCAGGTTTTTCCAGCTGAATGAGGGGGCATCCACTTTCCATGCTTGTGGATGGTAACGCCTTGTGCAGAATTTCTGTAGCTGGCAGTTCATTGGGTATGCAAACAGATCTATGTCCGGGCTCCACCTTTTTTGAGTTATCATTCTGAATACTTGTGGATTCAATTCCCATTGGTGGGGATCCATGATGTTTCTTGCTTAGGTTGTCTGCCAGTGTGTTTTTCTCTCCTGGCAGGAATTGTGCTTGCAGATGAACTTTGTAGTCTACAGCTATGTTCCATAAGGTCAAGGCTTGTCTGCAGAGGGGGTAGGAGTGTGTGCCCCCTTGTTTGTTTATGTACCACATAACTGTGGTATTGTCTCTGTCTATAGTAGTAGTTGTCCTGGATGTAGCAGGTCCTTGAAGGCTATAATTGCATTTTGTACAGCTAGCATCTCTTTTCGATTGATGTGAAGATGCCTTTGCTCTGTGGGCCACTCGCCCTGAATGCATTTTCCTGCCATGTGTGCTCCTAGGTGTATTCCGATGCATCTGTTGTCAGTGTTTGCCTGGCTGTGGGTTGAGTAAAAGGCTGCCCCTTGTTGAGGTGACAAGCTTGAAGAATTAGTGGTATAACTGTTTCCAAACTTTGACAGTGTTGAGACCATACACTCTTTAGGTACCACTGTAGTTTCCTCATATGCAGTCTGGCATATGGAATTAGTAGTATGCAAGATGCCATGTAGCCAAAGGCCTGCAGAATTTTTCTTGCAGGGAGTTGGGTCTTTGTTGCCATCAATTGAAAGTATCTAGTCAGTTGGTCCTTGCTTGTCTGGCGTGAGAAGCCATCTGGGCCGTTGTGCTCAAGCTGACACCCAGGAATATTATCTCTTGTGAGGGCACTAGTTTTGATTTCTTTTCGTTTACTGTGTACCCCAGGCAATTTAACTTTTTTATGAATGCCAGATGCTTTAAAAGAATGTCCTTGCTCTCTGCTTGAATCAGGCAGTCGTCCAGGTATGGATAAATCTGAATTTCCTTTTGCCTGCAAAATGCAATTACTGGTGCCAGGCACTTTGTGAAGACCCTGAGCGCAGTAGATAAGCCAAAGGGCAGTGCAGAGAATTGATAGTGCATTGAACCAGCTAGAAATATCAGGTATCTTCTGCAGTTTTGTCTGATAGGGACATGCAGGTATGCCTCCTCGAGGACCAAAGTCACGAGCCAAGGTTTCTTGGCCAGCATGGGAAGAAGCTGCTGTAGTGTCAACATTTTGAATTTCGGAACATCCAGATAAGTGTTTAGAGAAGAAAGATCCAGAATGGGTCTCCAGACTTTGTCCTTTCTGGGAACCAGAAAGAGCCTCGAGTAAAATCCATGTCCTTGCTCCTGTGGTGGTACCTTTTGAATAGCTCTCAGGTCCATGAGTGCTGTAATTTGTTCTTGAGCCTCTGCCCATTGATTTGGTGGCAGATTTGGCATGCCTTTTAACCTTGGCAAAGTGTGAAAGTGGAACCTGTAACCTTGAGATACAATGTTGAGAACCCATTTGTCTTTGGTGATGCAATGCCAATTGTGATAGAAAAGTGCCAGTTTTCCTCCTAAGGGTGCTGCCAAGAGAGAGCTGTTTGGCAGCTGTAGTGGGAAGTCATTGAGGCTGTTTTTTATAAGGTTGTGGCCTGTCTTCCCCCTCTTTCTGGCCTGGTGTACTCCATTGTTGAAGCCTTAAAGACCTTGTGCTTGACCTCTACCTCTTGGATGTCTGTATCTGCCCCTTTGAGGTCTGTCCGTGACTGGAAAGGACCAATTCTTTGTTGGCCAATTTCTGCTAAAACAAGGAGGCTGAACCTGTAAGAAATCCTTCACCGTTTGCATAGATTTTGCCTTATCCTCAATCTTCTTTAATACCTCCTCTGCCTTAACTCCAAACACATCGCGCTGCAAAGGTGCATCCAATAATTTTGCCTTAACATGATCTGGCAACGTATGTTCTTTTAACCAAGCATGCCTTCTAATGACAGAGCCTGTAACTGCTGCTCTACAGGAGGCCTCTAAGGAATCAAATCCACATTGCAAAGTATGTTTTCCCACTTGTTCAGCTGCATGCAATACATCCAGCATTTCTTTAAAACTAGGAGGATCTGAATCTGGAAGCACCTTTTGTTTCAACTGAGACATCAGAAATTGCTGATACTTTAGCATGTGAAACTGGCAATTTAAGGCTCTCATTGCTAAAGTTGCAGACGTATATACTTTCTTTCCCCATCTGTCTAATGCTCTGAAATCTCTGTCAGAGAGAACTGGGTTTTTTTGCTGATGAGGCCTTAATCCCTTTGGGTCCCTGAGAAATAGTTTCAGGATCAGCAACAGGGCTTTTATACAGAAATGTGTGAGAGTCAGGGACTCTGTAATATCTATCAAGTTTAACTGAGGCTGGAGGTAAGGAGTCAGGGTTTAAGCTGGATTCAGTGTACACATCATCCACAACATCTAACACTGGCAGAATAGCAAGGGGTCTGTGTTGAGGCAATAAAAGGAAGTCTCTGAGCCTTTTCTTGGATTCTGAGTAATCCTGGCCTTCCCGATGGAAATGCTCCATCATGGTATGCAAGGTCTACCCAAAGGAGTAGTCCTCAGGCGGAGAGGCTGATGGAAATGATTCCTCAGCATCATAGTCCTCATAAGGGGGTAAAGAATAACCTAGGTCTGAGGATCAATCTGAAGAAATGGACACCTGGTTGGAAGAGTCATAGTCTGCATCTTGTCTGGGCCTATTATCAGGAGGGGGATGGGACCCCCTGATCAGGGTGATTAGGTATTCGGCCATTGTGAGCATTTGTTTCTTAGGCATGGAAGCCTGTCCAGGAGAATGCTGTATCTGTTTCTTTGTTTGTAAGGGGGCCTTAGACTTAGCAGAGGGTTTAATGGTTAATTGGGTAGGTCTGAAAACACCCTCTGAAGCTGTGGATTGCTCAGTTACTTCGGTTCCATCTGAAGGGTTAGTTTCGGTGGGTTGAAAACCTAGAGCGTACGAAGGCCCAGCCAGCTCCACGTGGGAGTCGGAGACGTCCTGTGGTTCTGTGGAAGCTGTCGTCAGGGGCTGCGTAGACGCCTCGCTGAAAACTGGAGAACCGGTGACTGGCCGAGAAGAGGACTCGTCGTCAGTTTTGGGCCTCGGATGCCTGTCCTTGTCTTTGCGCTTTTTATGTATTCCAGTCGTCGGAAGTTCCGACAGCATGGTGTAATTGAATTTTCTGCCAAAATAATGTCGGGCAAAAATCAAACCAACGTTTAATAGTGCGCTTGTTAAACCTAGCACAAAACAGACAACCAGTGACGTTGTGGTCTGGGCCTAGGCATGGAATACAATAGGAGTGGAAATCCTTATGAGGCATTTGCTTCCCACAAGAAATACAGTTATTAACTTTTACTGACATTGGTCTGAGGCAAGAAAAAGCTTCCCCAACAGGGTACTTAGCTTTGTAGAAGACTTCGGTTCTGGATTCGGAATGAAAATCTCAGGAGTCGGCCGACCGGCACTTGCGAACTGCTTTGCTTTGGGCACCGCGCGGCATGAAAGACTGAAAAAATGGCGTCGGCTGCATCTTATATACCCCTGTCGCACTGACGTCAGGGAGGCGGAAACAGCAACTGACGCCGGACCAAGACTTTGGAACTCAGGCCGACTGGGGAACCACCTGACGGCAGGATAACCCCCAAGTGTAATGACTGCAGCAGTGTAACAAGAACATCGGGTTAGTCCTGAGGGAAACCCTGTCAGCAAAGAAGATAATAAAGGGTTCCATGTCCATCAGTGCCTATAGCTCAGGCACTCTTCTAGCTGAAGTGATGGCTAGAAGCAAAGCTGTTTTTCAAGAGAGGAATTTTAACTCTGCTGAAGCATCAGGTTCAAAAGGGGGAAGCGTGAGCTTTTCCAGTAAAAAGTTAAGGTCCCAAGCAGGGGTGGGTGCTCTCCTTGGGGGGGCCTTAAGTTGTTGGCTCAGTATTGTAATGAGCCGAAATGGCAGAGGCATGAATCTTAATGGAGAAGGATAGGTCTCTGTGGAGTAGCTCTGCTAGGTAATCCAGGATTAGAAGCAAGGAGGGCACTGCTGTGTCCTTTTTCCTTTAGACGGAATCCAAGAACAATATCTTTTCCATTTTTCCGCATAGGATTTCCTAGCACTAGGCCTTCTGGCTTCAAGAATGATGTCCAGCACCCGTTTACTTAGGGTTGCTGGTGGAGCATTCAAGAAAAAAGCCAGGCTGCAAGACTTAGGGTTTACAATTGTGGATGCAAAATCTGTCCCTAATGCAGTGACAGCAGGGTAGGGGTCTGGAGTAGGTGCCATGGTGTCACCATTATCAGGCTGTGCAGGAGTGGGTACCAGTGCTGGCATGGCAAGTCCAAGGCAATCAGAATTGTCCTTTGCCTGTTTTCTTTTATCTTGAGTAGTACTCTTGAGAGAAGGGGCAGAGGAGGAAAGGCATAGACTGAGAGGTTTTCTCATTGAAAGGATAGGGCATCTACCTTCAAGGCCCTGCTGTGAGGGTTCCTGGTGCAGAATTTGCTTAACTGGTGGTTGTGGGGGGAAGCAGAGATCCACCTCTGGGGTCCCCACCTCTGGATCAAAAGGTTGAAGGTGCTGAGCTCCAATTTCCACTCTTGTGGGTGTAGGAGATTTCTGATTAAGTTGTCTGCCAGTGAATTCTGTTTGCCTGGCAGGAATTGAGCTTGTAGATTCACTAGGCTGTCCAAAGCTGTGCTCCACAGAGTCATGGCTAACCAGCAGAGTGGGTAAGAATGGGTCTCCCCCTGGTTGTTTATGTACCACATAACTGTGGTGTTGCTTGTTTTTATCAGCAGTTGTCCTGAAAGGATTAAGCATCTGAAAGCTGTCCGAGCATTCTATACAGATAGCATCTCCTTCTGGTTAATGTGCAGGAGAATTTGGCTTGGGCTCCAGTGGCCCTGAACACATTTGCCAGTCATGTGGGCCACCCATGCATAGTCTGATGCATCTGTGGTCAGAGTTTGGGCAGCAAGGGGTAGAGTAAATGCAGTCCCTTGTTGTGGTTGCATGCTTCTGTCCACCAAAGGAACTCTGCCCTCAGACAAAGTATGATAGGAATTAACGGTTTCCAGGTCCTGACAATGTTGGCAGCAAAGACAAGTACCATTTAAGTTTCCTCATATGCAGTATTGCATATGGAATTAGCAGAATATATGTGGCCATGAGGTGGAGGTGGGATTACATCAAGGATTAGCTCTGAGCCCTTTTTTACTTGCAATGGAGATGGACAGGTTGACAGACGAGATCAGACAGGAGGCCCCGTGGACTATGATGTTTGCAGAAGACACTGTGATCTGCAGTGAGAGTAGGGAACAGGTGGAGAAGACCCTGGAGAGATGGAAATATGCTCTAGAGAGAAGAGGAATGAAGGTCAGCAGGACTAAGACAGAATGTGTGTGTCAATGAGAGGTAGGATAGAGGAATGGTGAGGATGCAAGGAGTAGAGGTGGCGAAGGTGGATGAGTTTAAATACTTGGGATCAATAGTTCAGAGTAATGGTGAGTGTGGAAGAGAGGTACAGAAGAGAGTACAGACAGGATGAAGTGAGTGGGGAAGAGTGGCAGGAGTGATTTGTGACAGACAAGTACCAGTAAGAGTGAAAGGGAAGGTCTACAAGAGGGTAGTGAGACCAGCTATGTTATATGGGTTGGAGACAGTGGCATTGACAAAAAGGCAGGAGTTAGAGCTGGATGCTGCAGAGTTAAAGATGTTAAGATTTGCACCGGGTGCGACTAGGGTGGACAGGATTAGGAATAAGTATATTAGAGGGTCAGCCCAGGTTGGAAGGTTTGGAGACAAAGCCAGAAGCGCAAGATTACGATGGTTTGGACATGTGCTGAGGAGGGCTGCTGAGTATATTGTGAAAAAGATGCTAAGGATGAAGCTACCTGGTAACAGGAAAAGAGGAAGGCCTAAGATAAGGTTTATGGATGTGGTGAGAGAGGACATGCAGGTGGATGGTGTGACAGAGCAAGATGCAGGAGACAGGAAGAAATGGAAACAGATGATCCGCTGTGGCAACCCCTAATGGGAACAGCCGAAAGAAGATGATGATGATGTGACCATGAACCTAGGGCTTCCAGTATTTTTCTTGCAGTTAGCTGGGTTCTATTGGCCATTTGTTTTAAGCAGTCTGTCAGATAGACATGTTTTTCTGAAGTGAGAAATGCCATCTGGGAAGTTGTGTCCAAGCTTGCTCCCAGGAATACAAACGTTTAACTGGGCACCAGTTGTGATTTTTTTTTTTCATTGATTGTGTACCCCAATGAAGGGAGAAGTCTTTTTACAAATGCCAGGTGCTGAAGGAGCAATTCCTGGCTGTCCGCCTGAATCAGGCAGTTGTCCAAGTACAGGTAAATTTGGATATTTCTCTGCCTGGAGTATGCAATGGCTGGAACCAGGCATTTTGTGAATACCCTAGGAGCAGTAGATAAGCCAGAGGGAAGTGCAGAAAACTGATAATGCATAGATCCTGCCCTAAAACACGGAGATTTCCTGCATGATTCCCTGATGGGGATGTGCAGATAAGCTTCTTTTAAGTCTAGGGTAACTAATCAGGCATCCTTGGCTAGCACAGGGAGAAGCTGTTGTAGGGTAAGCATCTTGAATTTTGGGACCAACGGGAAGGTGATGAGAACTGAGAGATCCAGGATTGGGCGCAAAGACACCGCTTTCCTGGGTACCAGGAATAGTTTGGAGTAAAAACCCTGACCCTTTTGTTCAACTGGAACTGACTGAATAGCTCTGATGTTAAGCAAGGAAAGAACTTGGTTTTGAGCCTCTGCCCACTGGTTTGGAGAAAGGTCGTGAAACCCACTTGGGGTTGGCAGTGAATGGAAATAAAATTTGTACTCCCCAGGATACAATGTTGAGGACCCATCGGTCCTGAGTGATGAACATCCAGTTTTTTGCATGCAGGGCAAGTTTTCCTCCTAGGAGCACAAGCAATTGGCCAGGGCTGGGAAGTAGAGTTGACAAGTCATTGTGAACTTTTTCCAAAGGAGGTGGCTTACCACTCCCTGTTTTAGGGGTGGGGGCACTTGATTGCTTTGACCTTTGCATACCCAGAGACTGTGGTCTTAGTGGACTTTCCCCTGGGTCTTGTTTGCCGCCTCCTCCAGGCCTTCCCAAAGAACCCGTTTTTTCAAGGGCAATGCCTACTGAATAGAGGTGGTTGCACTTGTAAGAATTCTTTAACAGTTTGCATAAATTTAACTTTTGTTTCCATCTTTAAAAACTTCTTCTGCTTTGGTGCCAAACAAAATGTCCTTATTTAAAGAAACTACTACTAATTTGGATTTGACATGATCTGGCAAGGTTTGCTTCTTCAGCCAAGCATGTCTTCTGAATACAGAGCCAGTAACTGCGGCCCTGCAAGATGCTTCTAGGGCATCAAAGCTACTGCAAAGTATGCTTATTACTTGGTTTGCAGAAAGCGTAACCTCTTGCAAATCTTTATTTTCTGCACAATCTGGAAAAATTACCATTTTTTGTTTGAGTTCCATAATATGTTGCTGGTACTTCAGCATGTGAAAAGTACAGTTTTGTACCTACCATAAATGTAGATGTTCGAAGATCCACATTGCTGCAGTCCTAACACTTGGGTAGTCCGCTGTCCCAGTCGGCCCGAATACCAAAGTATAAGGCTGACGTCGGTCAAGGCGCATTAGTCTGACGTCAGGGTACAAATGCGCATGACCGACGTCATATCCTCAGTCTTTTCTTGCCCCAGATGTCAGAAGACCCTAAAAAGATAAGGCCAAAACCAAAAAACACCAAACACTCCTGTACCAAATATATGTACAATATATTCAAATTTACAGAACTACAACCCCTCTCACACAACCTCCCCTAAAGACAGAGGGGAAGGAGGGAGGTAAATGGACTGCAGCAATGTGGATCTTGAACATCTACATTTATGGTAGGTACAAAACTGTACTATGTTCTTCATCTCACATTGCTGCAGTCCTAACACTTGGGTAGAATCCCAAAGCAGAGGGAAGGGAGGCTGGCAAATCATAAAGAAGCAGGAGCTGTCAACATGCCCTGCAAAATAGCCGTGGCAAAACCAGCCCTAGATTTAGAGTAGAGAGGAAGGTGGTAATGCTTAGAGAAAGTATGCACTGAACTCCAAGTAGCTGCCTCCAAAATATCCTTAATTGCCACCCCCCTTAGAAATGCTGTTGAAGTGGCAGTAGCCCTAGTGGAATGAGGCCTAATCCCAGCTGGAATTTCCTTGCCATGATGGGAATAACAAAATGCAATGCAAAACCCAATTCACTTAGAAATAGTTTGTTTTGACACAGGCTTGCCCTGAGAACTCAACGCAAAAGAAACAAACAACTGCTGAGACTGCCTAAAATCCTTAGTCCTGCTTAAATAATAACGCAACTGCCTGTGTACATCTGAAGTGTGCAAAATCTTTTCCCCCTTATTTTGGGGATCTGCATAAAAAGTAGGCAAATGAATAGTTTGGTTTAAAGCCACACTAGAGACCACCTTAGGCATAAAGGAAGGAATAGTACGTAATGATACCCTAT
This sequence comes from Protopterus annectens, assembly GCF_019279795.1. Lineage (NCBI taxonomy): Eukaryota > Metazoa > Chordata > Ceratodontiformes > Protopteridae > Protopterus > Protopterus annectens. The sequence goes on along the minus strand of NC_056726.1, from coordinate 766,903,283 downwards.
CCTTATGGAAAATCAAAAAAGGCTCAACCGCCATAAAGGCCTGCAATTCAGAAACCCTTCTTGCAGAAGTAATGGCCAACAAAAAAGCAGTCTTCCATGACAAGTATTTCAATTCAGCAGTAGCCGCAGGCTCAAAAGGTTGTAGAGTAAGTTTCTCCAACACAAAATTGAGGTCCCAAGCAGGAGTAGGAGCTCTACGGGGGTCTTATATTCTTTGCCCTCTAAGAAATTGCTTGAACAAAGGATGAGAAAACAATGGTGGGTCACAATCATAGTGAGCTGAAATTGCTGCAGCATGAATCTTAATGGAAGAGAAAGACAAACCTTTGTCCAATAACTCAGTAAGATATTGAAGAGCCACACTCAAATTAGGCTCAAACCTCCAAATCCTTTGCTGCACTCCAAAATAAAAATCTCTTCCATTTTTCATGCACTTTCCTTGTACTAGGTCTTCTGGCTTCCATAATCACATTCAAAACTTGTTGAGGAAGTTGAGACCTGCTGTGGTTCAAAACAGAATATGCCAGGCTGCTAGATGGAGAGTGAAGCTTGACATTGAGTAGATGACCGTCCATCTGAGACAATAGGTGTGGAATCAAAGGTAAAGGCCATGGAGGCTTCCTTACCAGACTCCTCAGTAATGGGTACCAGTGTTGCCGAGGCCAATCTGGAGCTATTAAAATCATCCTTGGCTTGTCTTGTCTGACCTTTAGGAGTACCTTTGGGAGGAGAGGCAGAGGTGGAAAGGCATACACATGAAGATTTTTCCAACTGAAAGAAAGAGCATCCACTTTCCAAGCTGTGTGATGAAACCTTTTCGCAAAACTTTGGCAGCTGGTGGTTTAGTGGAGAAGCGAACAGATCTATGTCTGGAGTTCCCCATGACACTGTCAATTTCGAAATACATGAAGATCCAGTTTCCACTGTGGGGATCCATGATTTGCCTGCTTAACACATCTGCTAAGGAGTTCTGTGCTCCCGCAGAAACCTTGCTTGAAGATTTAGTTGCAAGCTGAGCGCAGTCTCCCACAAAATCATTGCTTGCCTGCATAGAGGATAAGAATGTGTTCCCCTTGTTTGTTGATGTACCACATGACAGTTGTGTTGTCTGTTAGAATCAACACCTGCCCTGGAAGAAGTAACTCCTTGAAAGCCTTTAATGCAAACTGGACTGCTAACATCTCCTTCATGTTGATATGTAGATGCTGTAGTCTGGCAGGCCACTTGTCTTGTATCCACTTTCCATTCAGATGAGCACCCCAAGCTATGTCTGAGGCATCTGTCGTTAGAATCTGACTCGCCTCTGGCCGGGTCACAGAGAGTCCCTTGTTTAGGTGACATTCCTGAGCCCACCACAAAAATTCCTTTTGAATGCAAGGTATTATTTGAATGACAGTGTCCAAATCCTGGCAGTGCTGTGTCCATACATTTTTGAGATACCATTGCAGCTTCCTCATATGCAGTTTGGCATTGGGAAGCACCAGAATACAAGATGCCATGAACCCTAAGGCTTGAAGGACTGTCCTTGCAGTCAGCCCGGACTGAAGAGATAGTTGATGGAAGTAAAGGGAAAGATTCTTTTGTTTGTCCGGGGTTAAAAAGGCCATCTGGGTTGCTGTATTCAGTCTCACACCCAGAAAGCACATGTCTTGAGAGGGTACTAGACTGGACTTTATTTCGTTCACAGAATACCCCAGGCATCTTAGCACTGCTATCACATATTCCAAATGCTGAAAAGGTCTTCCTTTTCTTGAGCCAGAATCAGGCAGTCGTCCAAGTAAGGATAGATTTGTATTCCTTTTAGCCTGAAGTAAGCTATCACTGGAGCCAGAACTTTGTGAATACTCTGGGCGCAGTAGATAAGCCAAAGGGCAATGCAGAGAACTGATAATGGGAATCCCCAGCTCGAAAACGCAGATACTTCCTGCAACTTAGTCTGATAGGCACATGCAGGTAAGCCTCCTTGAGATCTAAAGTTACCATCCAGTGATCTTTTCCCAGCAGAGGTAAAAGCTGTTGTAACGTCAACATTTTGAATTTGGGAATGTCCAGATAAGTGTTGAGGATAGATAAATCTAAAATTGGTCTCCACGTGTTCCCCTTTTTTGGTACTAGGAACAGGCGAGAATAAAATCCTAGGCCCCTTTCTGGCACAGGAACCGGCTGAATGGCCCCTATTTGGAGTAACAGCGAAATTTGCTTGTGAGCCTCTTTTCTTTGTAGAGGAGGAATGTCTGGCATGCCTTTGAAAGGAGGCAAGGTATGGAAATAAAACCTGTAACCGTGGTGAATGATATCCAATACCCATCTGTCTTGGGTAATTAAACTCCAATTTTCTATGAAAAGTGCCAGCCTTCCTCCCAAAGGTGCTGCCAGACGAGAAGGCTCTGGCAGCTGAAAAGGCAGGTCATTGGGTCTGTTTACGAAAGGACTGACCCCTGCCCTCACCATAAGACTGAGCAGGTGAACTCCCTGTTCTAGGCCTAAAAGAACCTTGAGCTCTGCCCCTACCACGTCTAGACCTACCCCTAGACTGGGAATCATAAGAAGGATATGTCCACCCCTTAGTAGGCCAATTTCTACTAAACTTGGAGGCTGAACCTGCAAAAATCTTTAACAGTCTGCATAGACTTAGCCTTGTCCTCCATTTTCTTTAAAACTGCTTCCACAGGCGAACCAAACAACACATCAGATTGTAACGGAGCATCTAAAATCCTTGTCTTAACATGCTCAGCTAAATTCTGATCCCTCAGCCAGGCGTGCCTCGAAGAACAGAACCAGTGGCAGCCACCCTCAAGAGGCCTGTACAGCATCAAAACCACATTGCAAAGAATGCTTACCCACCTGTTCAGAAACATGAACTAAATCCTGCAACTCTTTACACTCAATACCTTCCGCCAGAGCATCCACCTTAGACTTCAATTGTGAAAGGAGATAATTTTGGTATTTTAACATGTGGAACTGGCAATTCAAAGCCCTCATGGCTAAAGTGGAGGAAGTATACACCTTCTTTCCCCATCTATCCAAAGCCCTTGCCTCTTTATCAGGAGGAACAGGATTTTTAACAACAGAAGCCTTAACACCTTTAGGCCCCTGAGAAACAGCTTCTGGGTCTGCCCTAGGACTCTTAAAAAGATACTTATGAGCTTCAGGCACCCTATAATACCTATCCGGTTTAACTGGGGCAGGAGGCAAAGAATCAGGGTTCAGGGAAGCCTCTGCAAAACATCTTCCACCACATCCAGAACAGGAGGTATAGCTAAAGGCCTATGCTGGGGTAGAAACAAAAATTCCCTAAGCCTTTTCCTGGAATCAGAGAAATCTTGCCCTTCCCATTTAAAATGCTCCCTCATGGAATGAAGAGTCTCTGAAAAAGAAAAATCCTCAGGAGGAGAAGCCGAAGGAGTAGAATCATCTACATCAGAATCAGAATAAGGAGGATACTCCTGTAAGTCTTCAGCCGAAGACTCAGAAGCCTCCGAACACTGCTCAAAACTCTCAAGCTCAGGTTCCACCCTAGGCCTCTTATCAGGAGGGGGCATAGAACCTCTAATCATAGTAATCAAATCTTCTGCCATTTTAAGCATATGTTTCTTAGGCAGAGACCCTGAAGAAGTAGGAGAGACACCCACTGAAGTAAAACTTGGCCTGCCTCTCGAAGAAGCCTTGGAAACAGAAGGGGAGGGCCTAACCACCTTAGGAAGGGAGGGGAGAACAGCTACCTGAGAAGCACCTTCAGCCTGGCCTACCTCCTGAGAGGACACATCCTGTAACAGTAAAGTCTCTCCCTGAGACTCCAAAGAAACTCCTGGCAGAACCTCCGGCTCCACCGAGCCCTCTAAAGAACCGACGTCCGGGACAGACGGTTCTTCCAACCTAGGCTTTGCTGCTTTGTCCTTGCGCTTTTAGGCATCGCGGCGTCGGAGCATCCGACGGCATTTTATAATTACAACGCTTCCCAAAAACTAACCTGGCACATTCTAATCTTCTCTTTATAGTGCGTTTGTTAAATCTAGCACAAGAGCGACATCCAACAACGTCGTGCTCAGGCCCTAAGCAAGGTATACACAAGGTATGGTAATCCCTATGAGGTATCTGTTTCCCACAAGAAATACAGTTATTCACTTTTTCTGACATCCGGTTAAATACTGAGGCAAGAAAAACCAAAATATTCCCAACGGGTACTTAGCCAACTTTGATTCGGTCTGAAACTCCGACTTCAGAAAATTTCAGAACGCCAACCTGCACTCGCAATACTGCTTCTGCATCGGACCATGCGGCAAAAAAGACTGAGGATATGACGTCGGTCATGCGCATTTGTACCCTGACGTACTGACGTCAGACTAATGCGCCTTGACCGACGTCAGCCTTATACTTTGGTATTCGGGCCGACTGGGACAGCGGACTACCCAAGTGTTAGGACTGCAGCAATGTGAGATGAAGAACATCTGGCAATTCAATGCCCTGAAAGCAAAAGTTGCAGAGGTATATACCGTCTTACCCCATCTGTCTAAAGATCTGGAATCCCTGTCCGAAGGGGTAGGATTTTGGGCTGTGGTAGTCTTAATACCTTTAGGTCCCTGGAAAATGATCTCTGGATCAGCAGTAGAATTCTTGAAAAGAAACTTGTGGGAATCAGGTACTCAGTAGTACCTGTCACTTTTCCTAGGGGTCAGAGGTAAGCTGTCTGCAGTAAGAATAGATTCCATGAAATCATCATCTACAACATCCAGGACAGGGAGAACAGCTAAAGACCTGAGCTGAGGTAGCTCTAAAAATTCACTGAGTCTCTTTTTGGACTGAGGATAGTCTTGGCATTCCCAATGGAAATACTCTCAAAGTATGTAAGGTTTCACCAAAACAGAAATCCTCTGAAGGGGAGGCAGAGGGAATGGATTCCTCTGCACCTGAATCCTCATAGGCTGATAAGGGCATGTCCTGATCATCAGACTCCTGGTCTGTAGAATCTGAAAGCAACTGAATTACTTGTCTTTTAGCAGGGGAAGGCTGGCTTCCCCTAATTAGCGGTATAAGGTCTTCAGCCATTTTAAGTCTTTGTATTTGTGGCATGGGCATGCGTTTTGGTCATTGGGTTTCTAGGCGCAGTGCGTACTCTGGGCCTACGAAACTCTGTAGTTTTGGCTAAAAAAAAAAAAGTCTGTTTGATTCGAACATCTGTAGTTCGGAAAACATCCTCAGAAGCCAGTGCCAGCACAGCAGCTCCAGACCCATCCAAGGTAGAGGCATCTGCTGGTTCTATAGTCAAAGAAGCATCTCGCAGCATACCTGACTCCGAATGGGTCTCAGCAAAGGCCTACGAATCCACAGAAGCAGGCATCAGGGGCTGCAAGGGAGCCTGAGTACCGGTGGACTGGCTACTAGCTTAACGGAAGCTTTGTCTGCCGTTTTGGACATATGCGGTCTGTCTTCATCCTTACGTGTTTTCAGAAGATCAGTTGTCTGATGGTTTATTGAAGCCATTTCGGAATACGGAGATAGAGAGCGAAAGAATTTAGCAACAAAAATAGCCCAACGAATGGTTCAGGCGTTAAGGAACAAAACCAACAGCGAGGGACGTCATGCTCTGGGCCTAAACAGGTGACGCAGTAAGAATGAAAATCTCCGAGGTGTTTGCTTTCCATAGGCAAGAAAATTGTTAACTTTTTCTGACATCGACTAGAGCAAGAAAGAGGGATCCCCAACGAGGTACTTAGCTTTAGAAGACTTCAGGATCATCAGCTCGAAAAAAGAAAATTTCAGGTAGCAGCGGACTGGCACTTGCGAATTGCTTCTGCTTTGGGCTCCTCCTCGGCAAGAAAGACTGATGTAAAGGCGTCGGCTGCCTATTTTTATACCCCTGACGAACTGACGTCATGGAAGAAGCAACAGCATCCGACGCAGAAATACTAAGACACTGGTGTTCGGGCCAACTGAAGACTATCTGCAGGCAGTGAAACACAAACATCCTTAACATCCTCAGAAAAATGGAACCTGTAATGCATCAAAACCCCATCATCCACAGAGCAAGGTTTAGGGAAGACAGACTGGTAAGTAATAACCCTGTCGAGTGATGAGATTTGCTTTATGTGACAGTTTGCAGTACTTGTCCCTAGCTAGAAGAAAAATAGCTAATCCTGTCCTGCCCAAAAAGGAATCATTAACTAGTTCTAGTGTTTCTTTTTGGGTCTTTTAGAGGACCTCTTGGTATAAGGGGTAGTGGAGAGAAGGCGTAAAGGAACTTCCTGTGCACTGAAAAGTCAAAGCATTTGCCCTCCAAGATGAGGGGCAAGAGTCCCTGGTGCAAAATGCTGGAGGCTGTTTGTCTTTAAAGCAAAAAGGTTCTAGTGGTCCCACAATGGTGAAGGATGCCATGGAAAACCTGTCTGTTCAGGATCCATTTATGAAGGTCCTTCAAGGTTCTGCTCAGAGTCTACCAACACATGGTCTTCTGATGAGGCACGACTGAGCGCGAGCACACACGACTGAGCGCGAGCACACACGACTGAGCGCGAGCACACACGACTGAGCGCGAGCACACACGACTGAGCGCGAGCACACACGACTGAGCGCGAGCACACACGACTGAGCGCGAGCACACACGACTGAGCGCGAGCACACACGACTGAGCGCGAGCACACACGACTGAGCGCGAGCACACACGACTGAGCCGCGAGCACACACGACTGAGCGCGAGCACACACGACTGAGCGCGAGCACACACGACTGAGCGCGAGCACACACGACTGAGCGCGAGCACACACGACTGAGCGCGAGCACACACGACTGAGCGCGAGCACACACGACTGTTTACGCACCACATCACTGTTGTGTTGGTCTTTGAACACTCAGGGTTGCTGGTTTCCAGAGACATATAAAGACCGTTCTTTTAGTAGCTTTGGCTTGCATTGCACTCATTGGTTGCCTGTCCAGGTCCTCCTTGCTTTGTCTGAGATGTGTACATTTCCTGAACTGGGGCTGGAGGAGTGAAGGGAAGTCTCACCTGCTCCTTCCACCATAACTGTTCCAGTCTGAGACAGGGTAGGAGGAGAAACCACTGTGACCAGATGGTGAGGGCTTTGATTAAACTGCTTTCAGGTACCAATGGATTTTCCTTTTATGCAGTCTGGCTAGGGGAAGCATTTGGATTAACAGCTGCCATGAATTTAAGAGCCCTTAGGATCTTCTTTGCTGAGATGAGGAAAACACAGTTGTGTACACTTACCATAAATGTAGATGTTAGAGTGTATTCACTGTTGCAGTCATTACATTAGGGTAATCTGTTGGCAGGTTGCCCTCAGTCAGCCTGATTAACAAAGTCTTGGGTCCTGCGTCTATTGCTGTCCCTTCTTCCATGACGTCAGATCATCAGGGGTATAAAACATGCAGCCGACGCCATTACATCAGTTTTTCTTGCCCCAGATGTCAGGTACCCTCCAAATGGGGAGCAAAAAATATAATTAATTAAAAACACCAAAAATATACCTCCAAAATAAAAGACAATACACAAACAAGGCATCTAAGCATAGTAGAAGAAAGAGATATAGAAAGAGAAAAACAGGGGGCTGGAGGGAGGGTAACCAGGACTGCAACAGAGAGTACACTCAAACATCTACATTTATGGTAAGGGTACACAACTGTACTATGTTCTTCGTGTTTCACTGTTGCAGTCATTACATTTGGGTAGATTCCCAAAGCTATGGTTGGGAGAATGGATTTATACAGCATTAGGACCAGCTATAAGGCCCTGCAAAACAGCAATGGCAAAGCCAGCTCTAGATTTAGACAAGATTGGTAAGTGATAATGCTTGGTGAAAGTATGAACTGAACTCCAGGTAGCAGCTTCTAGAATATCCCTGGTAGGCACACCTCTGAGAAAGGCTGTTGGAAGTAGATGCAGCCCTAGTGGAATGAGATCGGATCCCCTGGGGGATCGGTTTTCCATGGTGTTTACAGCAAAAATGAATGCAATGGCTTATCCATTTAGAAATTGTTTGTTTTGAAATAGTCTTCCCCCTCTTCCCCTGCAGCAAATGCTACCAGCAGTATTTCAGATTTCCTTTAATATTTAGTCCTGTCCAAGTATAATCTATGTTGCCTGTGTACAACCAATGAATGCAGAATCCACCCCCCCCCTTGCTCTGTGAATTGGGAAAAAGTTGGCAAATGAATGGACTGATTAAGAGCCACAATGGATACCACCTTGGGCATGAAGGATGGATTGGTCCTGAGTGACACCCTGTCCACATGAAAGATGATGAAAGGCTCCACTTCCATAAGGGCTTGTAATTCAGATATCCTTCTAGCTGAAGTGATTGCCAAAAGGAAAGCTGTTTTCCAGGAAAGAAATTTTAAGTCTGCAGTAGCAGCTGGCTCAAAAAGAGGTAGAATGAGTTTCTCCAATACAAAGTTAGGGTCCCAGGTAGGGGTTGGAGCCCTCCTGGTTGGTCTCAAGTTTTTGCCCCCTCTGAGATGCTGCTTTAGTACAGGATGAGAGAAGAGGGGTGGTTCTGTGTTATAATGAACTGAAATGACTGAGGCATGGATTTTTATGGAGAAGGAAGACAGGCCCTTGTGAAGCATCTCAGTTAAGTACTGCAAAATCTGAGGTAAATTGGGCACTGCTGTGCTCATCCCTTGAGACTGATTCCAGGCACAGAATCGTTTCCATTTGTCAGCATAAGATTTTCTAGTACTAGGTCTTCTCACCTCCAAAATGACATCCCTCACAGGTTTGTTGAGGGATGCTAAGGGGGAATTTAAATGATTAGCCAAGCTGCAAAATTCAATGTTTGGAGCTGAGGGTGCAGAATTTGGTTCTCTTGCTGAGACAGCAAGGAAGGTGTCTGAGGCAGATGGCATGGGGAAATTAGTGACGCTCTGCACAGGAGAGGGTACCAGTGTTGGCGAGGCCAGACTGGGGCAATCATTTTTATAGAACTTTGGAAAGGACAGGTGGGGGTAAAGGCATAGACGGATAGGTTTTTCCAGCTGAAGGAAAGAGCATCCACTTTCCAGGCTTTTTTGTGAGAAGTTCTTGTGCAAAACTTGTCCAACTGACAGTTCTGGGGTGAGGCAAAAAGATCTATGTCTGGGCTCCCCCATTTGCGTGTCAACATGTTGAAAATCTGTGGTTCCAGTTTGCATTCGTGGGGGGTCTATGAGACTTCTGCTTAGTTCGTCTGCCAGAACATTCAGCTTTCCCGGCAGGAATTGAGCTTGTAGTTGTACTTGGTAGCTCGAGGCAGTGTTCCACAATGCCATGGCTAGTCTGCAGAGGGGGTAAGAATGTGTACCCCCTTGCTTGTATTTATGTACCACATTACTGTGGTATTGTCAGTCTTTACCAGTAGTTGTCCTGGATGAAGATAGTCCTTGAAGGCTGTCACAGCATTCTGTACAGCTAGCATTTCTTTTTGATTGATATGAAGGTGCATTTGATTTGGGCTCCATTTGCCCTGAATGCACTTTCCTGCCAGATGAGCCCTCACATGCATAGCCTGATGCTTCTGTAGTTAGGGTTTGGGCTGGAGGCAGTGGTGTGAATGGCAGTCCCTTGTTTTGGTGGCAGGCTTCTGCCCACCATAGGAACTCTAAGCGCAGGCAAGGTATTATAGGAATCATCGTTTCCAGGCTGTGACAATGCTGACTCCATAAACTTTTTAAGTACCACTGAAGTTTCCTCATATGCAGTCTTGCATATGGAATTAGAAGAATGCAGAAGGCCATGAACCCCAAAGCTTGCAGTATTTGTCTTGCAGATAAGCAGGGTTTTTATGGCCACCTGTTTGAAGCCACCACAAATTCGCTTTTCTGGCATAAGGAAAGCCATCTAGGCAGTTGTATTCAAGCCTGCATCCAGGAATGTAATTTTTTGAGAGGGTACCAGTTGTGATTTATTTTCGTTTATGGTGTACCCTAGACAAGTTAGAATCTTTTACAAACGTCAGATGTTTTAGCAGAGTAGCCTGGTTTTCTGCCTGAATTAGACAATCGTCCAGGTATAGATATATTTGAATCTTTCTTAGTCTGCAAAATGCAATTACTGGAGCCAGGCACTTTGTGAATACCCGGGGCGCAGTAGACAAGCCAAAGGGCAGTGCAGAGAACTGATAATGTATGTAGCCTGCTTTGAAGTGTACGGATCTTTTGCAAGATTCCCTGATTGGGATATGCAGGTATGCCTCTTTTAAACCTAGAGTTGCCAACCAGGAATCTTTGCCTAGCATAGGAAGTAACTGGTGAAGAGTCACCATCTTGAATTTTGGAATGTCCACAAATGTTTAGAGTAGACAGGTCCAGAATTGGACGCCATGATTTATTTTTTCTGGGTACCAGGAAAAGTATGGAATAGAAACCTTGTCCCTTTTCCTCTTCTGGTACCTCTTCAGTATCCCAGTAGTCGGATGGCTAACCGACGTCATTTCTGGATAATTAAATTGAGAACTGAAATATTTAGAAGCAAAAATGTACAGACGATGGACAGTGCGTTGATTAAATAAAGCACAAAACCGACAGCAAGGTACGTCGTGGTCAGGGCCTAGGCAAGGAATACAGTACAAATAAAAATCCTTATAAGGTATTTGCTTCCCACAAGTAATACAATTATTAGCTTTTCGTGACATCGGTAAGGAGAAAGAAAAAGTTTCCCCAATGGGGTACTTGGCTTTTAGTTGAAGACTTCGGTTCTGAAACTCGAAAACAAAAATTTCAGGAGTTGGCCGACCGGCACTTGTGAACTGCTTCTGCTTCGGGCACCGCGCGGTAAGAAAGACTGATGTAAAGGCGTCAGCTGCATGTTTTATAACCCTGGCAACCTGACGTCATTGAAGAAAGGACAGCAACTGATGCAAGACTTTGTTAATCAGGCTGATTGAGTGCAACCTGCCAGCAGACTACCCTAATGTAATGACTGCAAAAGTGAAACAGGAAGAACATGGCAAGATTATGGAAGCAGTCTAAGGCTCTGCACCTTCTCTCGAGGTAAGACTGCCTGCATTCCTTGTGTCTAGCCTGTAGCACAGAAAATCTTGGTCCTGAGGTGGCTGCAGGGAGGATTTTCTGTAGCACGTCGTGAACCTTGAGACAGGAAGAGGAAGGTGACCTGTAGATGCTGTTAGAGTATTTGTGAAGTAGCTTGGATTAACAGATTATCTAAGTAGGCAAAAATCTAAATTCCGCTGGGTTTGGCAGAAGGGAAACAGTGGTGTTAGATACTGTGTGAAAACTCTTGGGGCTGTGGAACGCCCAAAAGGCATAACAGTAAACTGACCGCGAGATAACCCAGTACAAAACCTTGGAAGCATTCCTTCATTTTCATGTAATACCTCGAGGCATGCGGGTTCTCTGTATGCCCACATATGGAGATAGCTTTCCTGAATTATTAAAAAAGTGGCAACAGTTAAATATAGACTTCAGTAATCAATATATGAGACTTCTAATTGATTATTTTACCCGAATTGAGAATGCATTGATTTCTAAAGTAGAGACTTTGCATAAAGATCTACTTAGTCGCTACAAAGGTGAAGTCTATGATAAGAAAATAGATGCCATGTATATACAAGTTACCGCCTATAGTGATAGGCTACAGCAGTTGAAGTATAAGAAACTACAAAGGGATTACCAAGATTTTTTTATCCGGCCAAATCTTTGTTTGGCCGAAGACTTATTCTCAATCTAATGACCATGTAAACCATCATAACAATTTAAACAATGAAAATGATGCTTCTGATATTGCCGCTTTAAATTTAACATCTACAGATGAACCTTTGACTTTAACTAATATGGAAATTACGTCAGTAGGAGGAAGCAGGAAGACTGATGTTGTACTTGCAACGGGCACACCGCCTCCAAACCAACAAGCTTTAAAAGATCAAGACCCTTTTAACAAAAATGGAGCCAGACCGAAAACGGCCTCGGGACTAATTCAAAGTATTTTTTTACCACTTCCTGTGCAATATCGTAAAAAGATAAAAGCGAGATCAAGCAGTCGAAGAAGACGGAAGAGGAAGTTCTCGGACGAGACAACGGAGTTAAGAAGGCAAAGGAACTAAAAGAATTTGTTTTTAACCTCTCGAGCCATGAATTAAGTGTAAGTGAAAGAAATCTTTTGAATAAAGGTCTCTCCTTTATTCCATCGCAGAATAGCAACCTCGCTGAAATCTTGGTTGATTTACATCTTTTTTGCAAGAACAATATCCTTGAAACTGTACTTTAAGGACATGAATAAGGTTGATTCTAGTATGAGTGGTCGATTTAGATGTAAAAGCATGTTTATTCCTGTTTTTTCTCCTAATGTTGAATGTTTTAGACAGTTGTGAACATGATTTTTATAAATATTTTTCAGATTCTACACACAAAAATTTATATCATAACTTGGACATCAGTGAGCGAAGCTCCCTTATAGCCTTATCACAAGACCCAAATTTAGTTATTAAACCAGCAGATAAAGGAGGAGGAATGGTATTAATGGATGCTACCTTTTATACTGAATTGATGTTAAATATGTTGAATGATATTCACAACATACGAGCCTATAGATTATAATAAAGTTCGTAACATTGTTAGGACAGTTCATGACACTTTATATGATCTTATGTGTAGACAAATAACCAAGGAACTTTATGATTATTTTTTAGTAGAGTCTCCATTAATTCCTCTTATAAAGGGTCTTCCGAAAGTACATAAAGGCACCCCCCCTATACGCCCCATAGTGGCAGGTGAAAAATGGGTCACAGAAAATATCTCTCGCTATTTGGAATCAAAGCTAGAGCCATTAGCTAGGAGTATACCAATGATTGTGAAAGATACTTATCAGTTAATAAATGATTTGCAAGATTTAGCGAAAAGAAATATTCCTTCATCTTCTTTTATATTAATATCTCTTGATGTTAAGAATCTATTCACAGCAACTGCCAATGATTACGGAATTGAAGCTATTAGGGAACTACTACATAAAAATGAAACTTTTGACAATAATTCACAACTACTTATTTGTGCTCTTTTGGATGTGGTACTGAATAATAACATCTTTTTGTTTCAAGATACTCTATATGCACAAACTTGGGGGGTTGCCATGGGCACCCCCTGTGCAAATTTGTATGCAAATTTGGTTATGTATCAATGGAAATCATTGTTCTTGTTTGGTAGTGCATTTTTCCAGCATGTTCTACTGTACAGACGTTTTGTGGATGATGTACTTATTGTTTGGAATGGAGACCATGATTTGTTAGAACAGTTAGTCCCGTATCTAGAATCCACAACTGATTTTTTAAGGTTTACCATGGAATCATCACCCTTTAAGATAGATTTTTTGGATATTACTATTTTTAAAGATACAGAAGGTTTGCTCTCCACAACACTGTACAGGAAGCCATGCTGGAGGAATGCACTACTACACTTTAATAGTATGCATCCACGCTTTATATTCCCTAATATTGTAAAAAGTCAGTTCACAAGAATTTCAAATTTATGTAGGAATGATGTGGATAGAAGTATACAATTAGATGTTATGGATGAATTATTTCAGGACAGGGGTTATCTTGTTTCCATAATAAAAAGTATGAAACAATCTTTATTAAATACAAAGGATGTTAATTTAAATAATTTAAATGATTTTCAGACTGCAATAATGATACATCAGAAGGCCATATTTACTTCTAAGGTTAATTTCAATAATACCAAGGTTGCATTTATTACTAGACATACGAATGACAATAAGTATATTACTAATATCATCAGGAGAAACTGGAACTTATTACTCACAGATCCACAGGTTGGTGAATTAGTAGGTAAAAAAAACAAGTTTCAGATATAGGAACAGCAAGAATTTAAAGAGATTATTATGCTCTGAAAAGATTAATACAGGGATAGTTACCAGGAGTAGACAAATATTAAGATATGGTACATTTCCTTGTAATAAGTGTAATATGTGTAGGTTTATTACTAGTGATTACCAGTTCATTGTCCCCGATTTAAATTATATATTTGTACCGAGTTTTTATGCTACCTGTGAAACTACGAATTTAATATACTTGGCTACCTGTACCGAATGTAGGGCCTATTATGTAGGCCTAACTTCCAGAAGGTTGAAAGATCGTGTATATAACCATATTTATAATATAAGGAAAATGAACCTAACAAATGCCTTAGCCATATAGCCATACATTCTGATCATACTTTTAAGTTTAGAGTTTTGCAGATTGTAAATCTTAATAAACGAGGTGATGACCAGAATTATTTAGAAACAGTGGAGTTAAACTGGATTTTATGGCTGAGAGCCCATGTTGAATCAGGGCTTAATCAGTCTATTAGTATAAAAATAGAAGTTATGTCCTTACCATAACGTTCCATGTGGAGTGTTCATCTCGCCTTTGTTCTTACACATGGGTTCGGAGCCGATCCTCGGCTCCGTGTCGGCCGCTTGCAAGCTCTGCATCGAGAAGAAGCTCGAGACAACCTAATACCCACAATCCCCCTCTGCCTTTACCTCAGATCTAGTTTGCAAGCAAACCAGCAGTCAGAGAGAGCATACTCATGCTTATATCACATATGCACAGAACTAAGAGTCTATATATGTATATATATATATATATATATATATATATATATACATATACACATATATATACATGTCAACTATATACACAACTGCAATGCAGAAGCAGAATGCCCCAGACCAGGTACCAAACTGAACGTTCTTCCTAAGGGCGGGAGGGTGGGAATGTAAGAACAAAGGCGAGATGAACACTCCACATGGAACGTTATGGTAAGGACATAACTTCTATATGTGATCGTGTTCAATCTGCCGCTTGTTCTTACACATGGGTAGCGTCCCTAGCTCCTTGTTCCTGAGGAACTCACGGAAGGACGTTCTTGAGCACAGTGGAACCAAAGGTTGCCCTGTCCCTAGAAACCTTGTCTACCTTATAATGAGAAATGAATGTATGTGGTTTAGACCAAGTAGCAGCCGCACAAATAGCGTCTAGTGGTAGGCGAGCTGCATGAGCCAGGGATGTAGACACTGACCTTGTGGAATGTCCTTTGGGTTTGTGCAACAGAGTTTGATCTGAAGAATCATAGACATAGATGATACAATCAATTAACCACTTAGAAAGAGTTCTTTTGGTAACCGCTACTCCTTTCCTGTTATCAGCAAAGGCTACAAAAAGTTGATCAGATTTTCTGTGATCTTTTGTTCTATCCAAGAACAACCTTAGTTGTCTGTGGACATCTAATTTGTGTAACATATACTCCATTTTATTGGAGTGATTCTTGAAGAAAGTGGGTAATTCAATGGACTGATTAATATTGTTAACAGAACAAACTTTAGGAAGGAAGGATGAATTAGTGCGAAGAGAAACTCTGTCAGAGTGAAAGATCAAATAAGGGTGTTTAATGGAGAGAGCTTGAAGTTCAGATACTCGCCTAGCGGATGTAATGGCTACCAAAAAGAGAGTCTTCCATGACAAAAATTTCAATGGGCAAGAGGAGGCTGGTTCAAAGGGGGCAGCATCAACTTAGATAATAATAAGTTTAGACTCCAAGGTGACGTGGGAGATCTAATTGGTGGTCTAATATGAAAAGCCCTTTTAAAAGGCTTTACAAAGTCTGTGGGCCATAACAAGAGCCCCACATTCTTCCACATGGAAATTAGAAATGGCAGCCAATTGAACTTTTAATGTGGCAGGAGAAGCACCCTGATGGAACAAGTCTGTTAAAACTCTAATATTTTATTCAAAGGAGCTATAACAGGGTCCACTTGCTGTGTATTCGCCCAGAATACAAAGCGCTTCCATTTACTAGTATATGTTTTAGTAGTGGAAGCTTTATGAGAAGCCACTAATATATTCTGAACTGCCGCAAAGAAGATCAGAGCTGGCTAAGTTGGGAATTGGAGCAGCCAAGCTGCTAGATGGAGGGACAAGAGCGAGGGGTGGGGAGCACCTGACGAGTGAGTCAATAGATCTGGCTCTGGGTCCAGGATCCAGGGTACCCGAATGTAATGTGTCATGAGGAAGGGAACCAAATTTGACGAGACCAGAATGGGGCAATGAGGATTATTGTCCTGTGTAGGTTGTTGGCTTTCTGGAGAAACTTTGAGATCAGGGGGAAGGGAGGAAATGCGTACAGGAGACCCGGGGCCAATCGTGAATCAGTGCGTCCCTGGGGACTTCCCGGAGGGGTAATAGGGCAAAGTAGCTCCTGCATTTGGCGTTCATTGGAGGCGCAAACAGATCGCAGGAAGGCTGGCCCCACGCGAAAAATCTTTTCGCAACTGACTGTTTTAGGGACCACTCGTGCGGTAACAGTATTGCTCTGCTCAGCCTGTCGGCTATGACGTTGGATGACCCAGGGATGTGCGTTGCTATTAGAAAGCGACCCGTGGACTCCGCCCATTGCCAGATTCTCATGGCCTCTCTGCATAGCTGATAGGACTTGGTTCCCCCTTGCTTGTTTATGTACCAGACTACCGACATGTTGTCCGTCTGAACTGCAATAGTTCCCAGAGGAAGAAGGGGAGCAAAGTGTTGCAACGCTAGAAACACTGCCCTCAACTCTAGAACATTGATGTGCAGATTGTACTCTAAATTGGTTCATTCGCCTTGGACTGTCTGTCCCTGAAAGATGCCCCCCCCACCCTATCAGGGAAGTGTCCGTGGTCACCATAGCTGTAGGCGTGGGTAGCACAAATGGTCTCCCCTTGGAAAAGTTGCAAGTCTGAAGCCACCAGTTTAGGTGTGTTTTGCAAGTGTTCGTTATAAGAATCTCGTGTGTTAGAGGTAGTTGTTGGAACGACCATTGTGCAAACAGTAGCCATTGTAGGACTCTCATGTGCAGTCTTCCCAAGGGTATTGCAATAAGAGAAGCTGACATGAGTCCCAAAACCTTCAGTACCAGTTTTGCTGGGGATTTCCTGGACAAGAGAAGAAGACGTATGTGAGTCTGAAGTGAAAGTATCCTTTCTGGAGGAAGTCTTAGAATTAATTGATGTGTATCCAACTCCGCTCCTATGAATAAGATACGCTGTGATGGCTGTAGTAAGGATTTTCCGATGTTTACGGAAATTCCTAGATGAGTACACAGTTGAAGAGTGTAATCTCTGGCCTGTACTAGTTGAAGCTGGGTGGTGGCAGAAAGGAGCCAGTCGTCCAGATATGGAAACACCTGGAATCCTAGGCGTCTCAAGTGAGACGCTACCACTGCCATGCATTTGGTGAAGACCCTGGGGGCTGAGGTCAGACCAAAGGGCAGGGCTCAAACTGAAAGTGACTGGCCCCAGCCGAAGCGCAAATGATCCCTGGATGCCCTGGCCATTTTGATGTGGTAGTATACATCCTTCAGATCTATTGAGCACATCCAGTCGTCCTTCCGTAAGAATGGAAGGATCGATTGAAGCGTGACCATTCGGAACTTTTCTTTCTTGACGAAGGTATTGAGGTCGCTTAGGTCCAGAATGGGCCTCCAGTCCCCTGTTTTCTTTGGAACTAAAAAGAACCTTGAGTAAGTCCCGAATCCTCTCTGGTCCGCTGGGACTGGTTGGATGACTTTTCTAGCAGCTTTGAAATTTCTATAGCTGATGGCTCTCGCAGATGTGGCGGTACATCTGGGAGTCCTTTCTTTGGAATGGGATAGGATAGAAATGGTATATTGTAACCTCTGGTAACTACGCTTTTTACCCACTTGTCTGTAGTTATGTTTTGCCAGGCCTGAGGGTATAAAGCTAAGCGACCCCCGACTGCCTCCAGAGCAGGACAGTCGGGCCTCCTCTCAGGAGTGCTGGAAAGGTTTACCAGGGAGTGTATCCCTGTCACCTTGATTCTGCGGACCCCCTCTGCCGCCAGGGCGGCGTCTTCCACCTCTGCCCCTCCTCTGCCTCTAGAGGGGCATCACCCTGTGTGCCTGGGAAAGATCCTTGGGGTTTTCAAACCACATTTTTCCACCACGTTGCCCTTTGGGGTGCGGTCTGGTTGGGGTGGAAAACGGACTCGACAGCAGACAAAGTCTTTCCCCTGCTCACACCGGTAAGGTTCTCCTTTACTTTGGGGCCAAAAGAGTGGCACCGTCAAATGGGGCGTTAGTAAAGGAAGACTTGAAGGCTTCCGCAATGAACATAAGCGCATCCAGGATTGTCTGCGAAGAGCAATCGCTGAAGTTGCTGCCCTACTCGAACCTTCGCCGCGTAAGAGATCAGCCTCATGGACGAGTTCACAATGGATGTAAGGCTATTAAGTTGCGCTGTCACTTTCTCTGAGACAGCAGCATCTGTAGTACCCTGGAGGGTATCTCCCAACTCTTTGACTAGATCCCTCTGTAGTCGTGTAAAGTGGGTCAAATAGTTCAGGGATTGCATGGAAAAAGCCGCTGAACTAAAATGCGCTTCCCATACCTGTCCATAGTCCTAGAATCTTTATTAGGGGATGGACAGATGAGGAAGATTCCGACATCTCCTTTTCGTGGCCGCTGCCACCACCATAGCGTCCACTGGAACTCCTTTTGTCAAGTAAGTCTTGTCCTGGGGTGCAGTGATATACTTATTTGGTTTCCTAGGGACTGGTTCCACTGTGTCAGGAGCCTCCCATGCCCTTCGAGCAATAAGTTCCATTAATTCATCAAAGGGCGGAGTGACCCAGGAGGAGGAAGGGCGAGCACCGAATGCCTTCAGCAAGACTGACTCATCCTCAGAAGGGGGAAGGGACTGCCAGTCACCTCTCTTTCAGGATCTCCAATATGTCAGAAAAAGAGACATCTTCTGAAGGTGACTTAGGGGACCCTTCTGACTCATCTAAGTCAGTATCGGATGTCAAAGATTCTTGTGGAGAATCTAAGTGTCTCCTCTTACACAATCTTTTCCTGGGGACTTCTTCGTGGGGAGCATCCGAAGAAGCCTCCGAGGAAGAGGGGGCACCCTCCAGGGGTGGCTGAGACACCGGTGCTCGACGCTTGGATGTGGCCGTGGGTGCAGAGGAGGATAACGGCCCTTTATGGGGAGGAGAGGTTGCTTCTACTGATGTGGTTGTCTGGGTAGACAACACCTTCCTCATGAGATCGAAAGCCCCCGGGTCCCGAGTCGAAGAATCTCCCGGTTCCGAAGAAATGGGAAGAATCCCCGAAACAGGCACCGAAGGCATCGACCCGAGGACGGAGCCGAATCGATCCGCGGCAGAGGCCCCGAGGGAAGAGTCGGAACCAAACGCCGGTTCAACTCTCGGCCCCGGAACCAAGGACAGATCGTCGGCTCCGAGACTCCGGTACCGGGTCCGACGGAGTCGAGGTGAGAGGAACAGACCGAGAAAAAGACTGTTCTGGACCCGAGGGCTCCACAATCAGAAGATCAACCGCTTCCGGCTCCGAAGACTGGACAGGTCTCGGAGGAGGAATGGATGGAGACAATGGAAGGCCTTCAAGTTTCGACACCAACTGGGTGGAAACCGAAATAAGTTTGGATAGGGCCGAATGCTTCAATAACTTCTGCACCACACGATCCACATTGACATCGGAGAGCTTAGAAGAAGAACGGGTCGAAGGAACCGAAGACGGAGCCGACCTCAATAGAGTCGAGGGAGGGAGCTCCATCACCGGTTCCAAGACTCGAGGCTCAGGAACAGACACCAGTTGAACACTCGGCCCCGAAGTCTGTGGAACCGGTGATCTAACTTTACTCGAAGAGCTCGGAGCCGATGACTTGGGCTCCGACGTCTTCGATTCCTTCGAGGATTTGGATGCCTGGTCTGAAGCATCCAGAACCTCCTGAAAGGAAGGTTTTAATAACCCCCTGTCCATGAGTTTCCTGCGCCTATCTGTCATGACCCTCCCACTAAAAGAGTGACAAATTGAGCAGTCCTCTTGTAAGTGGAGAGGGCCAAGGCAGTAGACACAGGAACTATGGTTGTCAGTAACTGATATTTTTTGGCCACACTGGCAACGTTTAAAGCCTGATTTAATTTTCTCAGACATCTTACAGGTAAGAGAAAAGTCAAGTCCAGTATAAGAGACAAATCCAATGGAAAAAAGTCGAATCCGATATATATGTCAGTCCGGTTGTCAAATTTAAGTTAGGGGTGGAAGGCCCCGAAAAACTCTAACCAGTTAAAAACTTAACGGTACCGAGAATTTCTACCTACGCACACACATACACTACCAAAAAGTACTTTTAGAACAAATTTTTCTAATATATAACAAAATTAAAGTTATATCTTATCTCAAGTTGCTCGAGCTAGCTCCCAGCGATGCGAACGCAGCAGCGGCAAACTAGATCTGAGGTAAAGGCAGAGGGGGATTGTGGGTATTAGGTTGTCTCGAGCTTCTTCTCGATGCAGAGCTTGCAAGCGGCCGACACGGAGCCGAGGATCGGCTCCGAACCCATGTGTAAGAACAAACGGCGAGATTGAACACTATCACATCCTGTGTTAGCTACACGCAGGTAAAAATTCTGTGTATATTCTTATATATTTTTATATATACAGTTTTTATATACACAGTTCTAGTATTTAGTTTTAGTTTTATATGTAATACTAGTGAATAATATCATTTGTCATTATTTGATAAATGAATAGGTTTCAGTTTATGTTATATGTCCTTTTTGAAACTGGTTTCATTTATAATTGTAATTATAATTATAAAAAATAAATATATATTTTAATATTTTTTAAATTTTTATTAATAGATTTAGTCCTGATTCAATATTACATGCTTTAAGGATTGTTTTTGAGCATGCCAGAGTTTCTGAGCATGTTCGAGTGTTTTATGTTTTGTTTGTTTATTCGCTGATTTTATTGATAATATATAACTAAACAGCTATGTGTTTATGTATTTCTTTAGTTACAAATGTTTTACTTTAAGCTTTAGTCAGCTAATTGAATAATTGAATAAGTGGATTATTGATATGTTAATTATGTTCTGACTAGCTATATAAGCTGCTATATATGGAATATCAGTTTAAAACCTGAGGAAGCGTATTGGATATACATGAAAGCGCTTGTTTTTATCTTAATAAATACAGCATAATTTATCTCTTCGTGGTGGCCTCTACTTCTTGTTTCGTAGATTAAGTAGGTAAAAATCTAAATTCCACTGGGTTTGGCAGAAGGGAAACAGTGGTGTTAGATACTGTGTGAAAACTCTTGGGGCTGTGGAACGCCCAAAAGGCATAAAGTACAGTTTTGTACCTACCATAAATGTAGATGTCCGAACAGGATAGCATCTGCAGTCCTAACAAATGGGTTGTCCTGTCGTCAGGCAGCCCTTCGGTCGGCCGGATTCCAAAGTCTGGGTCTGGCCTCGGCTGGTGTCGCACTTCACCCAACGTCATCTCTGCTGGTCTTCGGGTATAAAGGCATCAGCCGACGCCATTTTCCTCAGTGTTTCTTGCCCCAGATGCCAGAAGCCCTCTTGGATAGCTAAATTTTTGGGTAAATGCCAATGTTTTCCAAAAAGTAGAAGGCAAACAAAAAATATGCATGTATGTACATATATACAAACAAATACACCATAAGAGATCCCCCCCCCCCAGCTAGCTATTAGGTGGGCAATACCCTAGGAGTACCACAGAGGGGAAGGAGGGTAATCCTGACTGCAGATGCTATCCTGTTCGGACATCTACATTTATGGTAGGTACAAAACTGTACTATGTCCTTCAAGGATGCATCTGCAGTCCTAACAAATGGGTAGAATACCATAGCCAAACTAGGGGAGGAGGAATAAGAATTATGGTGTAGTTAGGATCCCTTGCAACACAGCAGTGGCAAACCCTGCTCGGGATCTAGAGTATAGAGGTAAGTTATAATGCTTGGCAAATGTATGCACGGAGGTCCAAGTAGCAGCCTCAATAATGTCCTTGGTAGCCACTCCTGAAGAAGGCTGTGGTAGTGGCTGTAGCCCTTGTAGAATGAGGCCTTATGTTCTGTGGAATTTGCTTTCCATGATAGGAGTAACAGAATCTTATGCAATTTCCTATCCACTTGGAGATTGTCTGTTTGAAATTGCTTTTCCTTCCCTTCCTGTTGCATAGGCTACTAGGAGCTGGTCAGTTTTTCTATTGCCCTTGGTTCTGTCCAGGTAGTAGCGCAACTGTCTATGTACATCCAAGGTATGCAGCAGTCTTTCCCCTTTGTTCTGTGGATTGGGAAAGAAGGTAGGTAGGTGGATTGCCTGGTTTAGAGACACTCTGGATACCACCTTAGGCATAAATGTAGGATTAGTTCTCATGGACACTATCTTGATGGAAGATTAGGAAGGGTTGTACTGCCATTAAAGCCTGTAGTTCCGAAACCCTTCTTGCTGAATTAATTGCCAGTAGGAAAGCAGTTTTCCAGGATAGGTGTTGAAGATCTGCTGTTGCTGCTGGTTCGAATGGAGAGTGTGTCAATTTTTCTAACACAAAATTCAAGTCCCATGCTGGTAATGGTGGTTTCCTAGGAGGTTTAACATTCTTAATTCCTCTGAGGAACTGTCTGAGTAGTGGGCCCCCCAACCGAGGTCTGAGGCATCCGTTGTGATGGTTTGGCTTGGTTGAACGCTGTGGAAGGGCAAACCTGGGTTTAACTGGCATGCCTGAGCCCACCATAGGAACTCTTGTTTCAGGCATGGGATTAGTGGTATTTCGGTTTCTAAGCTGTGCCTGTGTTGAGACCATAAATTCTTCAGGTACCACTGTAGCTTTCTCATATGTAGTCTGGCATGAGGGACCAGGATTATGCAGGATGCCATGAAGCCCAAAGCCTGCAGTACTTTCCTTGCTGTTAGTTTGTTCCGCTCTGTTAATGCCAAGAAGTAGAGAGGAAGTTGTTCTTGTTTTTCTGCAGTTAGGAATGCCATCTGTTTTACTGTGTCCAATTCTGCACCTAAGCAGGTTATTCTTTGGGATGGTATCAGTCTTGACTTTTTTATATTGACTGTATATCCCAGGTTTTGTAGTAAGCAAATGACTCTTTGTAAGTCCTCTGTTAGCTTGTTTTTGTTGTCTGCTTGTATCAGGCAGTCGTCCAGGTATGGATATATTTGGATTCCCTGAAGCCTGCAGTGAGCGATTACTGATGCCAGGCATTTCGTGAGCACTCTGGGCGCAGTAGATAAGCCAAAGGGCAATGCTGAGAATTGATAATGCTCTGATCCTGCAAGAAATCTGAGGTATCTTCTGCAATTTGGTCGTATGGGGACGTGCAGATATGCCTCCTTGAGATCTAGAGTCACCAGCCAATACTCCTTGCCCAGCATGGGAAGAAGTTGCTGTAGGGTCAGCATTTTGAATTTTGGAACAATGATGAATGTGTTTAAAGCGGACAGGTCGAGAATAGGCCTCCAATTTTTCTCTTTCCTTGGTACCAGGAATAGTCTGGAGTAAAATCCCTTTCCTTGTTCCATAGATGGTACCATTTCCACAGCTCTCATCTTTGCTAATTGAGCTATTTGTTTTAGAGCTTCTGTCTTTTGATTTGGTGGCAGATTTGGCATTCCTCTTTTTCCTGGTAAAGTATGGAAATGGAACCTGTAGCCTTGGTCTATAGTTTGCAAAATCCACTTGTCTCTTGTGATATAGTGCCAGTTTTTGAAAATAAGGCTAACTTTCCGCCTAAGGGTGCTGCTATTTGTTCCCTGGTAGGCGGTGCCAGAGCCAAGTCACTGTGATTGTCCTGTTGCAGTGGTAGTTGTTGTGTCTGTGCCTCGTTGGTTGTTACCTTGCCACTGGCCCCTGTAGGCACCTCCTCTGGATTGATTTCTGCCACTTGAACGCCTATTCCTGCCTCTCTGAGTTTTAGAGGAGTCTGGAAAGGACCAATTTTTGGAAGGCCAATTTCTGCTAAATCTTGGAGGCTGAACCTGTAAGAAATCTTTCACTGTTTGTACAGATTTTGCCTTCTCTTCCATTTTCTTGAGTACCTGTTGAGCAGGAGAACCAAATAAACTGACCTTATCCATAGGAGCATCTAATAGTTTTGCTTTAACATGATCCGGCAAGACCTGTTCTTTCAACCATGCATGCCTTCTTATAACTGTGCCAGTCATGGCTGATCTAAAGGAAGCCTCCAGTGCATCATAGCCACATTTTAAAGAATGGTTACTAACCTGCTGAATGTTATGCACCATTTCTAGAACATATTTCTTATCTAAAGAATCATCAGAGGACAGTTTCTAGTTAACTGATCAAGCATATACTCCTGGTATTGGATCATACGAAACTGACAGTTCAATGCCCTAGCTGAGAGAGTAGCAGAGGTGTATACTTTTTTACCCCATCTCTAAGGACCTGGATTCCCTTTCAGAAGGAGAGGGTTTTAACTGAGGTCGGCTACTGCCTTAGGCCCCTGTGAGATAGTCTCGGGATCTGCAAAAGGAGCCTTGTATAAATGGTGATGAGTGTCCGGGACCCTGTAGAACCTATCGGGCTTAGCAGGGGCTGGAGGTAAAGTATCAGGAGCAGTGCTAGCATCATTAAATGCATCATCTACAACAGGAAGAACTGGAGGTATAGCTAAAGGCCTATGTTGTGGTAAATGTAAAAAGGTCCTAAGCCTTTTCCTTGAATCTGAGAAATCTTGTCCCTGCCATTGGAATTGCTCTCTCATGGCATGTAAGGTTTCCCCAAAGGAAAATTCCTCTGGTGGAGAGGCAGAAGGAATCGATTCCTCAGCATCAGAGTCTTCATAAGTAGAAAAAGGAGCCTCTGGATGGTCTGTATTGTCTGTATCATCAGAAGAATCATCTGAGGACACTGGCTCAGGGGGCTCTGCTCTAGGTCTCTTTTCTGGAGGAGGTTGAGAGGCCCTGTCTGGGTGAGATTGGGATCCCCTAATTAAAGAGATGAGATCCTCTGCCTGAGTGAGCATTTGGGAACTGGAACTGGGCCTGTGAGAGGGGGGCTTAACAGGCACAGACTTAGAAGTTTTGGCTGCTTTAGCCCTGGCAAAGGCCTTTATGGACATGGCTGCAGGCGGCCTAGCAGCACCACGTGCAGGGGTTGAAACATCCAAAGGGATGGTGTCCGATAATTCTTGTGAAACCACAGTAGCAGGTAGAACTTCAGAGGCCGATTCAACTAGGTTAGAAGGGGCCTCGGTAGTAGTCATGGATTCGGCTGGCGATAGAACCGTTTGCTCGGTTTCGGCCGAAACCGAGACACTCGCGGTTTGCTTAACCGCGGTTTCGGCCGAAACTGCGGACCGAGAATGTCGGTCCTTTTCTTTGCGTTTCTTAACAATTTGTGAAGTCGGAGGGCCCGACGGCATTATGTACGCAAAATCTGAGCCGAAAAACTGTTCAGCAAACTCCGACCGACGTCTAAGCGTCCGTCGGTTGAAAGAAGCACAGGCTAAACAAGCTGCTACGTCGTGGTCTGGGCCTAAACAAGGTAAGCAGTAAGAGTGGAAATCTTTATGAGGTATTTGTTTCCCACAAGTTAAACAGTTATTTACATTTTCTGACATCGGCTGAGGCAAGAA
The DNA here is from genome assembly GCF_019279795.1 of Protopterus annectens. Lineage (NCBI taxonomy): Eukaryota > Metazoa > Chordata > Ceratodontiformes > Protopteridae > Protopterus > Protopterus annectens. The sequence goes on along the minus strand of NC_056726.1, from coordinate 766,877,850 downwards.
AGAGTCCCCAATGGGGTACTTAGCTTTTCAGAAGTCTTCGAAGTAGTATTCGGTAGTAGTAATCTCTGGATCTGACCGACCGGCACTTGCGAACAGCTTCTGCTTCGCCACGCGGCAAGAAAGACTGAGGAAAATGGCGTTGGCTGATGCCTTTATACCCGAAGAACTGCAGCTATGACGTCGGGTGAAGTGCGACACCAGCCGAGGCCAGACCCAGACTTTGGAATCCGGCCGACCGAAGGGCTGCCTGACGACAGGACAACCCATTTGTTATGAATGCAGATGCATCCTTGAAGGACATCTGGAAATGACTGGTTCCTAGGCGGAAGCGTAAATGACTTCTGGACTCTTGACGTATTAAAATGTGATAGTAAGCGTCCTTGAGGTCTATGGAGCACATCCAGACATCCTTCTCCAATAACGGGAGAATGGACTGAAGGGTGACCATCCGGAACTTGGACTTCTTCAAAAAACGATTTAAAGAGCTTAGGTCCAAAATGGGCCTTACGTCCCCTGTCTTTTTTGGCACCAAAAAAAATACTGAGTAAGTTCCTGATCCGATCTGGTCGGCGGGGACGGGCTGGATGACCCCTTTGCTTAGCAGCTTTGAAACTTCTACGGCTGCTAGATCCCATTGACTGGGTGGCACGTCCGGGATTCTCCTTGTAGGAGGAGGGGGCTTGAAAGGGATGAGGTAGCCTCCGTTACATGCGGCACCCACTGATCCTTGGTTAGAGATTCCCAAGCCTGTGGGTGTTTTGCAAAACGACCCCCGACTGGCTCCGGAGAAGCACAGCCGGGCCACATCCTATGGATGTTGAGGGTAGGAGGAACCACGAAAGGAGTCGCGGTCTCCAGAGTTACGGGGGCCTCTGCCACCTCTAGGGCGGCATCTTCCTAAACCCCCCCCCCTGCCTCTGGAGGGGGGATCACTCGGTGGAGTAGAGAAGAACTTTTGGGATTTTCTGATCCACATTTTCCCTCCTCTCTGGGCCTTGGGATAAGGTCTAGAGGGAGCGGAAAAATGGGACCCAACGGCAGTCAAGGTCTTGCCCTCCTGCTCGCACAGAGTAAGTGTGTCCTTCACCTTGGGCCCAAACAAAGAAGACCAATCAAAGGGGGCGTCGGCGAAGGAAGACAAAGACCTCCGCGAGTGGACACAAGCGTAACCAGGCTTGTCTCCTAAGAGCCACTCCTGTGCCCGCTGCTCTACTCGCCCCTTCGGCTGCATAGGAAATGAGCCTCATGGACGAGTTGACAATAGAAGATAGAGTAGTCATCTGGGCGCCTACGGTCTGTGCTAACGCCTCAGGAAGATTACCCGCAAGAGACTCTCCTAACTCCTTGAGGAGGTCCCTTTGGAGCCTTGTAAAATGAGAGAGATAGTTCAGCGACCGCAGGGTAAAGGTCGCTGAAGAAAGGGTATGCTTCCCGTACCTATAAATGCTCCTAGAATCCTTATTAGGAGGATGAATAGACGTTGAAGCCTCTGCCACGTCCTGCTGAGTGGCAGATGCCACCACCATAGCATCAACTGCAACACCCTTAGTGAGGAATTCCTTCTGGGGAGGGGCTGAAAGAAACTCATTAGGTCTGGCAGGCACCGGTTCTGCTGTATCAGGATGTTCCCACACCCTCCGACAGATTAGATCTAATAACTCGAAGGGTGGAGACACCCATGAGGAGGAGGGCTGGGCCCCGAAGGCCTTGAGGAAGACGGACTCCTCAGCGGTAGGGGCTTGGAATTGCCAATTGCCTCTCTGTCTCAAGATATCAAGGATATCCGAGAAGGAGACGTCATCAGAGGACGATTTAGGGGACACCCACATCATCGAGGTCAGTATCTGAAGTGACGGATTCATCTTGGGCATCAACGTGCTTCCTCTTACACAGTTTCTTCCTTGGGGGTTCATCCGAAGCAGATTCAGAAGGACCCCCCGGAAGAAGGAAACCCTATAAGGGGGTATCCTCAGGCCCCGGGGCCCCACTGTTGTGGGAAAGAATGTCTCCAGAGGCACCAGTACCCAAAACTTGGGAAGGTGAGGTGGAAACCTGCTGAACCGGCAAGGTCATGGCCAGCGCACTCCTCATGGCCTCAAAAGCAGGACCTCCAGACTCCGCAGAGGGCACTTGCTGAGAGACCACGGCGGTACTGGGAATACCTGCGGCCGATGCTCTGAGGGGAAGAATGGGCATCGAAGAGGCGAGCTCCACAGTGTTGCCCTCGGCCCCCGCCGAGGAAGACCCGGTACCAAACCCTGACACCGAGGACAGGGTAGGAATGAAGGTCGGAGCAGCGAAACTCCGAGTGGGTCCCTGCTCCGACTGGACGAATCCGCTGCGTTCTACCCGCACCAACTCCAATGGCTCCAAGGGGGTCGGAGGAGGAACCAAATGCACGGAATGGGGAATCGGCTCCGAAGCAGAGTGGGCTGGAGCAGAGATCATTTTAGTAAAAACTGGGGACTGGAACAGCCTCTGGATAACCCTATCCAAATCCGAATCTGACAACCTAGAGGATTTGGAGGAAATAGACTGGGGCCGAGAAGACTTCTGCCTCGGCTCCGATAAAGCAGGGGATCGGCTCCAAAAGGGTTCCAGCACTATCGGACCCGAGACCGGAACAGTTTGTAAAGGTGTCGGCGCCTGGCTCCCGAAGGGGAAGAGTCTGAGCTGCACACCTCTAACGGCTCAGAGACCAAAGGAGCCGAAGTAGGTGATTGGCCTCTCGATGCACTAACCTGCGGTGCCGACACCAATGGAGCCGAGGGAAGAAGCACCGAGGCAGACCCTTCAGCCATCGGCTCCGAAGCCATTGGAGCCGAGGAAGAAGAAGTCGATCCATGTTTCTTAGCTGTCGGGTCCGATGGACTGGTCGGAGCAGACGATCTATGCTTCTTGGGTGTCGGGCCCGACAGACTGGTCGAAGCCAACGATCTCTTCTTTTTAGAAGCTGGAGATGAAGCCAACGTTTCCTCAAATGAAGGCTTGATAAGACCCCCAAGTATCAGCTTGTTTTTTCTTTCCTGGAGGACCCTGGAAGAAAAAGCGTGACAAACACTGCAAGTATCCTGAAGATGTTTAGGGCCTAAACAGTACACGCAGACAGCATGGCTGTCTGTAATAGACATTTTATAATTACATTTTGCACATTTTTTAAATCCTGATTTCTGCTCCTTAGACATTTTGAACACAGTAGAAACAGAGGTAAAACAACATATATATATATATATATATATATATATATATATATATATATATATACATATGGGCTAAAGCCCTCTAACTTAAACGGGCTTAGCCCGAAAGCAAAAAACTATTTCAGTCACACAAGTTTAAAATAAGCACACAATAAGGGCAAAGGCCCTCTAACTTAAACGGGCCTTGCCCAGTACAACAGAAGCGCGAAAAATATAAAATTAACTTTTTCACAAAAACTGACCACAAACACTCACAAAGCTGTTAAAACAGCTGTTTGTTTAAAAGCTGACAGAAACCCTAGCCAAAAAGACCAAAAAGGTCAAGAAAATACACTTCGCTCCAGCCAAGTCGAGACCACGTCCAGCTTGAAAAGCGGCAAACGAGATCCGAGGAAGCAGGCGTGGTGCATTCTGGGATAAGGGGAAGCCCAGCCAATGAGAGACTTCGTTCTAGTATATAGTGGCCGAGTTGGAGCCGATGGATCGGCTCCGAACCCATCAGTTATGAATGTAGGCAAGATAGGATCCCATTACATCCAAGTTTTACAAGATGTGTATGACAAGAAAAGTACAGTTTTGTACCTACCATAAATGTAGATGTTCGAGTGTATACACTGCTTTAGTCACTACACTTGGGTTATCCTGCAGTCAGGCAGTTCCTCAGTCGGCCTGAGTTCCAAAGTCTTGGTCCGGTGTCTGTTGCTGTCGCCTCCTCCCTGACGTCAGTGCGACAGGGGTATATAAAGATGCAGCTGACGCCATTTTCTTCAGTTTTTCTTGCCCCAGATGTCAGGTGCCTCTAAATAGGTGGGCAATTCCAATCGCTAATAAAACATACATAAGAAAAGCAAAAAACAACTTACAGCTACCAGCAAATACTCCCCATAGGTAGTAAGGGTAGAAGACATAGGTACGTACCAGCCAGTAAGAAGGGGAAGGAGGGAAGGTAACCTGGACTGCAGCAGTGTATACACTCGAACATCTACATTTATGGTAGGTACAAAAAGTACAGTTTTGTACCTACCATAAATGTAGATGTTAGAGGATCCACATTGCTGCAGTCATAACCTGTGGGTAGTCCGCTGCCCTCGGTCAGCCCGAATACCAAAGTGTTAGGCTGGCGTCGGTCCCGGTCGCTCAGAGCTGACGTCAGTACGCAGTAGTACTTAAGCGCATGACCGACGCCATATCCTCAGTCTTTCTTGCCCCAGATGTCAGAAGGCCTAAAAAAGAAAGGCCATAGCCAAAATAGAAAATACCCAACAACCAACATAGAGAAAATAATAATTATCCCAAAAGAAACACAGCAACCCCAAACTATAGAGGGAAGGAGGGAGGAAATTGACTGCAGCAATGTGGATCCTCAAACATCTACATTTATGGTAGGTACAAAACTGTACTATGTTCTTCGTCTCACATTGCTGCAGTCATAACCTGTGGGTAGAATCCCAAAGCAAAGGTAAGGGAGGCTGGCAAACTAAAAAGTATTAGGAGCTGCTAACATGCCCTGTAAAACTGCAGTGGCAAACCCAGCCCTAGACTTGGAATAAAGAGGGAGATGGTAATGTTTAGTAAAAGTGTGCACTGAACTCCAAGTAGCTGCCTCCAAAATATCCTTAGTAGCTACCCCCCTTAAAAAGGCAGTAGATGTGGCAGTAGCCCTAGTGGAATGAGGTCTGATCCCAGCAGGAACATCCTTTCCATGATGAGAATAACAAAGCAATACAATGGCCAATCCACTTAGAAATAGTTTGCTTTGAAACAGCTTTCCCTTGTGAACCCAAAGCAAAAGAAATAAATAACTGTTGAGTCTGGCTGAACTCTTTAGTTCTGCTCAAATAATAGCATAACTGCCTGTGAGTATCCAAAGAATGCAAGACTTTTTCCCCTTTATTTTGGGGATCCGCATAAAAAGTAGGCAAATGAATAGACTGGTTTAAGGCCACATTAGAAATAACTTCAGGCATAAAAGTAGGGTTAGTACGCAAGGACACCCTATCCTTATGGAATATCAGGAAGGGTTCAACTGCCATGAGAGCCTGTAATTCAGATACCCTCCTAGCGGACGTAATGGCCAACAAAAAAGCAGTCTTCCAAGACAAAAACTTCAACTCAGACGTAGCTGCAGGTTCAAAAGGAGGTAAAGTAAGCTTTTCCAACACAAAATTGAGATCCCAGGAAGGAGTAGGAGCTCTACGCGGGGGTCTTATGTTTTTTGCCCATCTAAGAAATTGTTTAAACAAGGGGTGAGAAAATAAAGGAGGGTCACAATCATAGTGAGCAGAAATGGCTGCAGCATGAACTTTCACGGAGGAAAAAGACAAACCCTTGTCTAGTAATTCAGTAAGGTACTGTAGTGTAAAACTCAAATTAGGCACTGAGACATCAAAGCTCTTTGCTGTGCTCCAAAGAAAATATCTCCTCCATTTATCAGCATAAACTTTTCTAGTACTAGGCAGTCTGGCTTCCAAAATGACATTCAAAACCTGTTGAGGAAGCTGAGACCCCCCCAGGGTCTAAAACAGAATACGCCAGGCTGTTAGATGCAAGGACTGTACCCTGACATTGAGAAAATGATTGCTTGACTGGGACAACAAGTGAGGAATCGGTGGCAAAGGCCAAGGAGGCTCCTGAACTAAACTCCTCAGCAGAGGATACCAGTGCTGGCGTGACCAATCTGGTGCTATTAGAATCATGCAAGGCTTGTCCCGCCTGACTTTCAAGAGTACCTTGGGAAGGAGAGGCAGAGGAGGGAAAGCATAGACGTGAAGGTTGTTCCAGCTGAAAGATAGAGCATCCACTTTCCAAGCTTTTGGGTGAAACATCTTTGTGCAAAATTTTGGCAGTTGGAAATTTAGTGGAGAAGCGAACAGATCTATGTCTGGAGTTCCCCAAGCCACTGTCAACTGTTGGAATACGTGAGGATCCAATTTCCACTCGTGGGGATCCACAATTTGTCTGCTCAATACATCTGCTAAGGAGTTCTGTGCTCCTGGCAGAAACCGTGCTTGAAGAGTGATGTGCAAACTCAGAGCAGTCTCCCACAATATCATAGCTTGTCTGCAAAGAGGGTAAGAATGGGTTCCCCCCTGCTTGTTGATGTACCACATGACTGTTGTGTTGTCTGTTTGAATCAACACGTGTCCTGGTTGAAGTAGGTCCTTGAAGGCCATCAGGGCAAATTGGACTGCTAACATCTCCTTCATGTTGATATGCAAATGCTGTAGTCTGGGAGGCCACGTGTCTTGAATCCATTTCCCATTGAAGTGTGCTCCCCAAGCCAGGTCTGAGGCATCCGTCGTTAAGATCTGACTCACCTCTGGTCGGGTCACAGAGAGTCCCTTGTTTAGGTGACATTCCTGAGCCCACCACAAGAATTCCTTCTGGATGCAAGGTATAATCTGAATGACAGTGTCCAAATCGTGGCAGTGTTGAGTCCATACACTTTTGAGATACCATTGTAGCTTCCTCATATGCAGTTTGGCATTGGGAAGTACCAGAATGCAAGATGCCATGAACCCCAAGGCTTGAAGGACTGTCCTTGCAGTCAGCCTGGACAGTACTGATAATTGCTGGAAGTATAGGTGAAGAGTTCTTTGTTTGTCCGGGGTCAAAAAAGCCATCTGAGAGGCTGTATTCAGTCTCACACCCAGAAAGCACATGTCTTGAGAGGGTACTAGACTGGACTTTGTTTCGTTCACAGAATACCCTAGGCACCTTAAAACTGCCATTACATACTGTAGATGTTGAAGTAACTTGTCTTTGTCTTGAGCAAGAATCAGGCAATCGTCCAAATAAGGATAAATTTGTATTCCCCTCAGTCTTAAGAAAGCTATTACAGGAGCCAGAACCATTGTGAACACCCTGGGTGCAGTAGATAAGCCAAAGGGCAATGCAGAGAACTGATAATGAGAAGTACCAGCCTGAAAACGCAGGAATCTCCTGCAGCTGGGCCTGATAGGAATGTGAAGATAAGCCTCTGAGATCCAGAGTTACCATCCAGTGATCTTTGCCTAGCAGAGGCAGAAGTTGCTGTAATGTTAACATCTTGAACTTTGGAATGTCTAGGTATGTATTGAGAATGGACAAATCCAGAATTGGCCTCCAAGTGTTTCCTTTCTTTGGCACAAGGAATAGGCGAGAATAAAACCCTAGGCCTTCTTCTAACGGAGGTACCACCTGGATTGCCCCCATCTGCAAAAGCAAAGAAATTTGTTCGTGAGCCTCCAGCCTTTGCTGAGGAGATACATCTGGCATGCCTTTGAAAGGAGGAAAAGTGTGAAAATAAAACTTGTAGCCTTGATTTATTATGTCCAACACCCATTTGTCCTGGGTGACCAAATGCCAATTTTGTTTGAAAAGTGCCAACTTTCCTCCTAGAGGAGCTGCCAGACAGGAAGAATCTGGCAGCTGGAGATACAGGTGATTGGGTCTGTTTACGAAAAGGCTGACCCCTGCCCTCACCAGAAGATTGTGCAGGAGAACTCCGAGTCCAAGGTCTGAAAGAACCCTGAGCTTGAGCCCTGCCCCTACCACGTCTAGACCTGCCCTTAAGACTGAAAATCCGAAGAAGGGTAAGACCATCCTCTTGCAGGCCAATTCCTGCTAAACTTAGGGGGCTGCACTTGCAAAAATTCCTTAACCGTCTGCATAGACTTAGCTTTGTCTTCCATCTTTTTCAAAACTGACTCCACAGGAGAAGCAAAAAGAACTTCAGATTGAAGAGGAGCATCCAAAATTCGAGCTTTAACATGCTCTGACAAATTTTGATCCTTAAGCCAGGCATGTCTACGAATAACTGAACCAGTAGCAGCCACCCTGGAAGAAGCCTGAAGAGCATCGAAGCCACACTGCAAGGAATGCTTACCAACTTGATCTGAAGCATGAACTAAGTCCTGCAATTCCTTACACTCTATACCCTCAGATAAAGCATCTACCTTAGATTTCAACTGACCTAACAGAAAGTTCTGATACTTCAGCATATGAAACTGGCAATTTAAAGCCCTCATAGCTAACTTGGAGGAGGTATACACCTTTTTACTCCACCTAACCAAAGCTCTAGAATCTTTATCCAGAGGAACTGGATTCTTAACTACAGAAGCCCTGACACCCTTAGGCCCTTGAATAATAGTTTCCGGGTCAGCTCTAGGACTCTTATACAAATATTTATGTGCCTCTGGAACTCTGTAATACCTGTCTGGCTTGACAGGGGCAGGGGGTAAAGAATCAGGATTAAGGGAAGCTTCAGAAAAAACATCCTGAACAACATCTAAAACAGGGGAAATAGCCAAAGGCCTATGTTGTGGCAAAAACAAAAATTCTCTAAGCCTCTTACGAGAATCTGAAAAATCCTGACCTTCCCACTTGAAATGCTCCCTCATGGAGTGCAAGGTTTCAGAAAAGGAAAAATCCTCTGGAGGAGAAGCAGAAGGACAGGAATCCTCTGCATCCGAATCAGAATAGGGAGGAAAATCCTGGATATCCTCAGCTGAGGACTCAGAGTAATCTGAGGAATGCTCCAATCCCTCTAAATCTGTCTCCACCCTAGGCCTCTTCTCTGGAGGGAGCATAGAACCCCTGATCAAAGTAATCAAATCCTCTGCCATTTTCAACATATGTTTTTTAGGAACAGAGCCCGAAGAACTAGGGCTGTGGCCTGTACCAGAAAGACCAGGTCTAGCCTTAGCAGGGCCTTTAGTGACAGAAGTAGAAGGCCTAATAACCTTTTGTAAGGATGGAACCACAGAAACTTGAGAAGCCCCCTCGGCCTGACAACTCCTGAGAGGCCAATTCCTGTAATAGTAAAGGTTCCCCCTGGGATTCAGCCGAGACCTCGGCTGGATCCACCGATTCAACCGTAGATTCCATAGAACCGGCGTCTGCAATGGACGACTCATCCGGTTTAGACTTTAACGATTTATCTTTTCGCTTCTTTGCGGTAGCGGGCGTCGGAGGATCCGACGGCATGTTGTAGTTACACCGCTTACCGAAAACAAGCCTAGCACAGTCTAATCTGCGTTTTATGGTGCGCTTATTAAATCTAGCGCAAAAGCGACACCTGACTACGTTGGGCTCAGGCCCCAAGCAAGGAATAGAGAGAGAGTGATAGTCCCTATGAGGTATCGGTTTCCCACAAGAAATACAATTATTAACTTTTTCTGACATCCGGATTAACTGAGGCAAGAAAAGACAAAAATATTCCCCAACGGGGTACTTAGCCCAACTTGGTCTTCGGTCTGAAACTCGAAAAATGAAAATTTCAGAACGCCAAACGGCACTTGCAAACGCTGTTTCTGCTTCGGACCATGCGGCAAGAAAGACAGAGGATATGGCGTCGGTCATGCGCTTAAGTACTACTGCGTACTGACGTCAGCTCTGAGCGACCGTGACCGACGCCAGCCTAACACTTTGGTATTCGGGCCGACCGAGGATAGCGGACTACCCACAGGTTATGACTGCAGCAATGTGAGACGAAGAACATCTGTACTATGCTCATCGTGTTACACTGCTGCAGCCATTACACTTGGGTAGAATCCCAAAGCTGAGGTAGGGTGGCTGGTTCTATAAGGCGTTAGAGGTGGCTATAAGGCTCTGCAGCACTGCAGTGGCGAAGCCAGCTCTGGATTTAGAGTATAGAGGCAGATGGTAAAGCTTGGTGAAGGTATGTACAGAACTCCAAGTTGCTGCTTCCAAAATATCCTTGGTAAGGTACTCCCCTGAGGTAGGCAGTTGAAGTGGCTGTTGCCGTGGTGGAGTGAGATCTAATGCTGCTAGGTACAGGTTTTCCATGGTATGTGCAGTAGAAACGTATACAATGTCCTATCCATTTTGAGATAGTCTGTTTTGAAATGGCTTTTCCCTGTGCTCCTGCAGCATATGCTACCAATAAATGCTCAGATTTTCTGAAAGCTTTGGTTTTGTTCAAGTAGAAGCGTAACTGCCTGTGAATGCCCAAAGAGTGCAGTAGTCTCTCCCCTTTATTCTGTGGTTTAGGATAAAAAGTTGGCAGGTGAATAGTTTGGTTTAGAGCCACACTGGATACCACCTTTGGCATAAACGTAGGGTTAGTTCTTAAAGACACCCTGTCCTCGTGGAAAATGAGAAAAGGTTCCACTGCCATTAGTGCCTGTAATTCTGAAACTGTTTGTGCTGATGTTATTTCTAGGAGCAGAGCAGTTTTCCAAGAGATATATTTTAATTCTGCTTTGTTAGCTGGCTCAAAAGGAGGTGAAGTTAGTTTTTCCAAAACAAAGTTAAGGTCCCAAGTTGGAGTAGGTGCTCTATGGGGCGATCTTATGTTTTTACCCCTCTGACGTACTGTTTTAACAGACGATTAGAGAAAATTGGTGGAGCAGAGTTGTAATGAGCAGAGATGGCAGAGGCGTGGATCTTGATGGATGATAAGGAGAGGCCTTTGTCCAGCATCTCATTTAAGTATTGTAGTATCTGAGGAATGTTTGGGAAAAGAGGGTCAAGGCTGTGAGCTTGGTTCCAGGCACAGAATCTCTTCTTTATCCGAATATGCTTTCCTGGTACTAGGCCTTCTGGCCTCCAGAATGACATCCATAACAGCCTTGGAGAGAGGCATTGCTTGCATGACTAAGGAATCTTCCATGCAGCTAGGTTTAAGGTCTTTAGCTGGCTGTGTAGTATTTGATTGTTGTGCTTAGTCAGCAGATGTGGGATTTGAGGCAAAATCCAGGGTGGTTCTTGTGCTAAGCTCCTTAAGATTGGGTACCAGTGCTTGTATGGCCAGTCTGGTGCAATCAGGATGGTCTTTGGCTCTTCTTGCCTGGCTTTTAGGAGTACCTTTGGCAGGAGAGGTAGTGGTGGGAAAGCGTATACTTGTAGGTTCTCCCAGCTGAATGAGAGGGCATCCACTTTCCATGCTTGTGGATGGTAACTCCTTGTGCAGAATTTCTGTAGCTGGCAGTTTATTAGGGATGCAAACAGATCTATGTCCGGGCTTCCACCATTTCTGTGTTATCATTCTGAATATTTGTGGATTCACGTCCCATTCGTGTGGATCCATGATGTTTCTGCTCAAGTCGTCTGCCAGTGTGTTTTTCTCTCCTGGCAGGAATTGTGCTTGCAGATGAACTTAAAGGTTTATAGCTGTGTTCCACAGGGTCATAGCTTGTATGCATAGGGGGTAGGAGTGAGTGCCCCTTTGCTTGTTTATGTACCACATAACTGTGGTGTTGCCTGTCTTTAGCAGTAGTTGTCCTGGATGCAGCAGGTCCTTGAAAGCTATAAGGGCATTTTGAAAAGCTAGCATCTCTTTTTGATGTGAAGATGCCTTTGTTCTGCAGGCCACGTGCCCTGAATACTTTTGCCTGCCATGTGTGCTCCCCAGGCGTAATCCGATGCATCTGTTGTCAGTGTTTGCCTGGCTGTGGGTTGTGTAAAAGGCTGTTCCTTGTTGAGGTGACAAGCTTGAGCCCACCACTGAAACTCCTGTTGAAGGCAAGGGATTAGTGGTATAACTTGTTTCCAAATTTTGACAGTGTTGAGACTATACATTCTTTAGGTACCATTGTAGTTTCCTCATACGCAGTCTGGCATATGGAATTAGTAGTATGCAGGATGCCATGTAACCCAAGGCATGCAGAATTTTTCTTGCAGGTGGTTGGGTCTTTGTTGCCATCAATTGAAAGTATTGAGTCAGTTGTCCTTGCTTGTCTGGCGTGAGATAAGCCATCTGGGCCGCTGTGTTCAAGCTGGCACCCAGGAATATAATCTCTTGTGAGGGCACTAGTTTTTATTTCTTTTCGTTTACTGTGTACCCCAGGCAACTTAACTTTTTTACAAACGCCAGATGCTTTAGAAGAATGTCCTTGCTCTCTGCTTCAATCAGGCAGTCATCCAGGTACGGATAAATTTGAATTCCTTTCTGTCTGCAAAATGCAATTACTGGTGCCAGGCACTTTGTAAAGACCCTGGGAGCAGTAGATAAGCCAAAGGACAGTGCAGAGACTTGGTAGTGCATTGAACCAGCTATGAATCTGAGGTATCTTCTGCAGTTTTGTCTGTTATGGACAACATGCAGGTATGCCTCCTTGCGGTCCAAAGTCACGAGCCAAGCTTTCTTGCCCAGCATGGGAAGAAGCTGCTGTAGTGTCAACATTTTGAATTTCGGAACATCCAGGTAAGTGTTTAGAGATGAAAGATCCAGAATGGGCCTCCAGGCTTTGTCCTTTCTGGGTACCAGAAAGAGTCTTGAGTAAAATTCTTGTCCTTGCAGCTGTGATGGTACCTGTTGAATAGCTCTCATATCCATGAGTGCTGTAATTTGTTTTTGAGCCTCTGCCCATTGATTTGGTGGCAGATTTGGCATTCCTTTTAACCTTGGCAGAGTGTGAAAGTGGAACCTGTAACCTTGAAATACAATGTTGAGAACCCATTTGTCTTTGGTGATCATTTGCCAATTGTGGTAGAAGAGTGCCAGTTATCCTCCCATGAGGGATTTGTTTGGCAGCTGTAGTGTGAAGTCATTGGAGCTACTTTTTATATGATTGGGGCCGGTCTTCCCCCTCTTTCTGACCTGATGCAACCCATTGTCGAGGCCTGTAAGGACCTTGTGTTTGACCTCTACCTCTTGGACGTCTGTATCTTCCCCTTTGAGGTCTGTCTGTAATTGGAAAGGACCAATTCTTAGTTGGCCAGATTCTGCTAAATCTAGGAGGCTGAACCTGTAAGAAATCCTTCACCATTTGCATAGATTTTGCCTTATCCTCCATTCTCTTTGATACCTCTTTGCATTTCTTTAAAATTAGGAGGATCTGATTCTGGAAGCATTTTTTGTTTTAACTGAGAGTAAAAATTGCTGATATTTTAGCATGTGAAACTGGCAATTTAAGGCTCTCATTGCTTAAGTTGCAGACATATATACTTTCTTTCCCCATCTGTCTAATGCTCTGGAATCTCTGTCAGAGGGAAATGGATTCTTGGCTGATGAGGCCTTAACTCCTTTGGGTCCCTGAGAAATAGTTTCAGGGTCAGCTACAGGGCTTTTATACAGAAATTTATGTGAATCAGGGACTCTGTACTATCTGTCAGGTTTAACAGAGGCTGGAGGTAAGGAATCAGGATTTAAGCTGGATTCAGTATACACATCATCCACAATATCTAACACTGGCGGAATAGCAAGGGGTCTGTGTTGTGGTAACAAAAGGAAGTCTCTGAGCCTTTTCTTGGATTCTGAGTAATCCTGGCCTTACCAGCGGAAATGCTCTCTCATGGTATGTAGGGTTTCCCCAAAGGAGTAGTCCTCCGGTGGAGAGGCTGATGGAATTGATTACTCAGCATCAGAATCCTCATAAGGGGGTAAAGAGTATCCCAGGTCTGAAGATGAATCAGAAGAGATGGACACCTGGTCGGAGTCATAGTCGGCATCCTGTCTAGGCCTTTTATCAGGAGGGGGATGCGACCCCTGATCAGAATGATTAGGTCTTCGGCCATTTTGAGCATTTGTTTCTTTGGCATGGAGGCCTGCCCTGGAGAATGCTGTATTTGTTTCTTTGATTTTAAAGGAGGCTTAGACTTAGCTGAGGGTTTAATGCTTAAGTGAGTAGGTCTGAAGACACCCTCTGAAGCTATGGGTTTGCTCAGCTACTCCGGATCCCTCTGAAAGGTTAGTCTCAGTAGGCTGAATAAACTTGTGCTTCTGAAGGCCCAGCAATCTCCACGTGGAAGTCAGAGGCGGCCTGTGGTTCTACAGAAGCGGTCGTCAGGAGCTGCGAAGGCGCCTCGCTGAAAACTTGAGAACCGGCAACTTGCCTAGAAGAGGCTTTGTCAGTTATGGGCCTCAGATGCCTATCCTTGTCTTTGCACTGTGTGTGTATTCTGGTAGTCGGAAGTTCCGACGGCATGGTATAATTGAATTTTCTATCAAAATAATATCGGGCAAAATCAAACAGATGTTTAATAGTGCGCTTGTTAAACCTAGCACAAAACCGACAACCAGTGATGTCGTGGTCTGGGCCTAGGCATGGGATACAACAGGAATGGAATTCCTTAGGAGGTATTTGCTTCCCACAGGAAATACAGTTATTAACTTTTACTGGCATCGGTCTGGGGCAAGAAAAAGTTTCCCCAACGGGGTACTTAGCTTTGTAGAAGACTTCAGTTCTGGATTCGGAATGAAAATCTCAGGAGACTGTCAACCGGCACTTGCGAACTGCTTTTGCTTCAGGCACCGCGCGGCAAGAAAGACTGAAGAAAATGGTGTCAGCTGTATCTTATATACCCCTGTCGCACTGATGTCAGGGAGGAGGCGACAGCAACTGACGCCGGACCAAGACTTTGGAACTCAGGCCAACTGGGGAACTGCCTGACGGCAGGATAACCCAAGTGTAATGACTGCAGCAGTGTAACACTATGAACATCTGTATAAAAGTTCAACCTGCTAAACAATGTATGCATGCAACACAAAAGCTAGAACTAGACATTTAACAAAAAAATGTTATAATAAAAGGTAGTAACTTTTTAATACAATTATGCTTTTTCTAAATGTTTTTAAATGTCAACAACTTCACAGATAATTTCAAAGAAAGAGCAGTGAATTACATTAAAAATGTAGAGTGCAAATAGCTACGTTATAGAAGACGCACTTAGAAAAACACTTCAATTTAATAAAGGGTTTTCTGGACGGTTATTCGTCGGAATACCTGGGACAAAGGAAAAAAGGAGTACCTGTATTAACTGCAAGAGGAACTCCAACAGTGATAACAAAAACATAAAAAATGGCAGATTAGTAGTGTTGAGGGGCTACTGGCAAGGGAGAAGCATTACACTGGCATGTATTTATAGTACACCCAAAAAAAAACAGTTGTGTACCTACCATAAATGTAGATGTTAACTGTTACAGTCATTACACTTGGGTTATCCGTCGGCAAGCTACCCGCAGTCGGCCAGAGTTCCAAAGTCTTGGTCCGGCATCGGTTGCTGTCGCCTCTTCCCTGACGTCAGTGCGCCAGGGGTATAAAAGATGCAACAGATGCCATTTTCTTCAGTTTTTCTTGCCCCAGATGTCAGGTGCCCCCAGATAGGAAGGCTGGAAAAATAAAATTATGCCAAAAAGCATGCATGTACTAATATGAACATTTCCTTCATTTACAAGCAAATACACCACATGGGTTGTATAGAGTTGAGAAGTACAGAGAAGTCCCAGTAATGAAAAGGGGGGTGGTGGGTGGGTAACAGACTGCAATAGTGAATACACTCTAACATCTACATTTATGGTAGGTACACAAATGTACTATGTCCATCGTGTTTCACTGTTGCAGTCATTACACTTGGATTGAATCCCAAAGCTGAGGTTGGGCGGCTGGGTCTAAATTGGATTTGGAAAGGCTACCAGGCCCTGCAGGACTGCAGTGGCAAAGCCTGCTCTGGATTTAGAGTAGAGAGGTAAGTGGTAGTTCTTGGTGAAAGTGTGCACTGAGCTCCAGGTTGCAGCTTCTAAAATGTCTTTGGTTGGTGCTCCTCTGAGAAAAGCTGCTGAAGTGGCTGCTGCTCTGGTAGAATGTGGCCTAATGACCTTAGACACCGATTTGCCATGTTGTGCATAACAGAAGAGGATGCAGTGTCCTATCCATTTTGAAATTGTCTGCTTTGCAATAGGTTTTCCTAGTTATCCTGCAGCATAGGCTACAAACAGTTGCTCAGTTTTTCTGAAAGCTTTTGTTTTGTCCAAGTAGAATCGTAGCTGTGTATATCCAAAGCGTGCAGAAGTCTCTCCCCTTTATTCTGGGGATTTGGGTAGAAAGTTGGCAAATTAATGGTTTGGTTTAGGGCCACCTTGGAAACCACTTTTGGCATGAATGTTGGGTTTGTCCTAAGAGAAATCCTGTCCTGGTGAAAAATGATGAAAGGTTCCACAGCCATTAATGCCTGTAACTCTGATACTCTTCTTGCTGAAGTTATTGCTAGTGTAGAACAGTTTTCCATGATAAGAATTTTATATCAGCTGTGCTGGGTGGTTCAAAAGGAGGCAGTGTGAGTTTTTCCTAAAACAAAATTGAGATCCCAAGTTGGTACTGGTGCTCTCCTAGGGGGTCTTAAGTTTTTTGCCCCTCTGAGGTTTTGTCTTAGTAGAGGATGTGAAAAAATAGGAGGTTCCATACTGTAATGAGCTGAAATGGCAGAGGCATGGATTTTAATTGATGAGAAAGGTAGGCCTTTGTCCAGCATCTCAGTTAGGTATTGTAAAATCTGAGGTATATTTGAAACAAGTGGTTCGAGCCCTTGTGCCTGGTTTCAAGCACAGAATCTCTTACATTTTTCCGCATAAGATTTCCTAGTGCTGGGCCTCCTGGCTTCTAAAATGACATCCATAACAGCTTTGGAGAGAGGTGCAGTCTGAGTGGCTACATTATCTGCCATGCTGCCAAATTTAAGGTTCTGAGTTGACTGTGCAGAATCTGATTGTTTTGTTGAGTCAGATGAGGAATTTGAGGTAAAGGCCAAGCTGGGCCCTGAGACAAGCTCTTTAGGATTGGGTACCAGTGCTGGCGTGGCCAGTCTGGGGCAATCAGGATAATTTTTGGCCTTTCTTGTCTGACTTTTAGAAGAGGCATTGGAGGGAAGTCCCAGACTGTCAGGGCTTTCCAGCTGAATGAAAGAGCATCCACTTTCCATGCTTGAGAGTGATAGGTTCTTGTGCAGAATTTCTATAGCTGGCAATTATGAGGGGAGGCAAAAAGATCTATGTCTGGGCGTCCCCATTTCCTTGTTATCATGTTGAACACCTGTGGATTTAGTTTCCATTCGTGAGGGTCCATGAGATTTCTGCTTAGTTAGTCTGCCAGTGTATTTTTTGTTCCTGGCAGGAATTGTGCCTGCAGATGTACCTGACAGGTCAGTGCTGTGTTCCATAAAGTCATGTCTTGCCTGCATAAAGGGTAGGAATGTGTGCCCTCTTGCTTGTTTATGTACTACATAACTGTGGTATTGTCCATCTTTATTAGTAGTTGTCCTGGATGTAGCAGGTCCTTGAAAGCTGTCAGGGCATTCTGTATAGCTAGCATCTCTTTCTGATTGATATGACAATGC
Source organism: Protopterus annectens (assembly GCF_019279795.1). Classification (NCBI taxonomy): domain Eukaryota; kingdom Metazoa; phylum Chordata; order Ceratodontiformes; family Protopteridae; genus Protopterus; species Protopterus annectens. The sequence goes on along the minus strand of NC_056726.1, from coordinate 766,860,595 downwards.
ATTTGTTCCTTGGGCCACGTGCCCTGAATACATTTTCCTGCCATATGTGCCCCCCAGGCATAATCCGATGCATCCGTTATTATTGTCTGCCTGGCTATGGGTAAGGTAAAAGGCTGTCCCTTGCTGTGGTGACAGGCCTGGGACCACCATCAAAACTCCTGTTGTAGGCAGGGAATTAAAGTTATGATTGTCTCCAGGCTGTGACAATGTCGAGTCCAAACACTTTTTAGATACCACTGTAGTTCCCACATATGCAGTCTTGCATATGGAATTAGTAGAATGCAGGACGCCATGAAGCCCAGGGCCTGCAGAATTTTTCTTGCAGGGAGCTGAGTCTTTGTTGCCATCAGTTGAAAGTAATGAGTCAGTTGCCTTTGTTTGTCTGGCGTGAGATAAGCCATCTGGGCAGTTGTATTTAAGCTTGCACCCAGGAATATTATCTCTTGAGAGGGCACGGGTTTTGATTTCTTTTCGTTTATTGTGTACCCTCGGCAAATTAGTAATCTTTTTACAAACGCCAGATGCTTTAGTAGAATGTCCTTGCTCTCTGCTTGAATAAGGCAGTCGTCCAAGTAGGGATACATTTGAATTCCTTTTTGTCTGCAAAATGCAATTACTGGTGCCAGGCATTTTGTGAAGACCCTGGGTGCAGTAGATAAGCCAAAGGGCAGTGCAGAGAATTGGTAACGCATTGAGCCTCCTATGAATCTGAGGTATCTTCTGCAAGATTGTCTGATTGGGACATGCAGGTATGCCTCCTTGAGGTCCAACAAAACACAAAGAATATGTACAATATATACAATATATACAATAAACACAAATACCTCTCATGTATATAACCCCCCCACACCACCCAAAACAACCTACAGGAGGGAGGGAGGGTTGGACTGCAGCAATGTGGTATTCTAACATCTACATTTATGGTAGGTACAAAAAAGCCGCTATTGTCTTCTCTGCACATGCTGCAGTCCTAACACTTGCAGAGAATCCCAAAGCAGAGAGGTAAGGGAGGGAGGATGGCTAAACTATAATGAAGCTGCCAGAAATGCCCTGCAACACACAGCAGTGGCAAACCCAGCCCAAAAGTACTAGAAACCACTTTAGGCATAAAGGAAGGATTAGTACATTAAAGATACCCTGTCCTTAAAAAAAGAAAGGCTCAACTGCCATAACCATGAGGCCTGCAATTCAACCCTTCTTCTTGCAGAGGTGTGGCCAACAAAAGCAGTCAAACATCCAAATCCATAGCTGCACTCCAAACAAAAATCTCTTTCCATTTATCTGCATTACACTTTCCTTAGGACACCTGCCCTGGAAGAAGTAATTCCTTGAAAGCCATTAATGCAAAAATGGACTGCACAACATCTCCTTCATGTTGATATGATGTTAGTCTCTGAGGCATCTGTCGTTAAAATCTGACTCCGCCTCTGGCGGCGAGTCAGAGGGGAGATTTGTTGTTTAGGTGACATTCCACCACCCACCACAAGAATTCCTTGAATGCAATAGGAATGATTGAATGAATGTGTCCAGATGAGTGTGGCAGTGTGTTTGTAATCCATACATTTTTGAGAGATACCATTGCTTAGCTTCCTCATATGCAGTTTGGCAAGATGCCATGAAGGTAAAAGCTGCTGCAAACGCTACATTTTGAACTTGGGAATGTCCAAGATAGAGTGTTGAAAGGGATGGAAATTGTCAAAATTGGTCCCCGTCTTCCCCTTTGGTACTAGGAACAGGCTAGAATAAAAATCCTAGGCCCCTTCTTTCTGTAGAGGAACCGGGCTGTATGCCCCTATTTGGAGTAACAGTAAAATTTGCTTGTGAGCCTCCATTCTTTGTGGGAGGAGAATGTCTGGCATGCCTTTGAAAGGAGGCAAGGTATGGGAAATAAAACCTGTAACGTATGATAATATCCAGTACCCATTTGTGTCTTGGGTAAATCAGCTTTTCTTCTTTGAAAGTGCCAGCCTTCCCTTCAAAGGTGCGCCAGGCAGGCTCTGGCAGCTGTAGCCGGTGTCATTGGGTCTGTTTCTGAAAGGACTGAAGGACTGACCCCCTTTCGAGACTGTGGGAGAACTCCCTGTTCTAGGCTAAGGCCCAAACTGACCTCTGCCTGCCGCGTCTAGATCTACCCCTAGATCAGGAGACATAAGAAGGATCGTCCAGTAGGCCAATTTCTACTAAACTTTGGGCTGAACCTGCAAAAAATCTTTAACAGCTGCATATTAGACTTTATCCTCCATTTTTCTTTAAAACTGTTTAACATGGTCAGATAAATTTTGATCCCTCAGCCAGGCATGCCTGTAAAAAGGGACCCAGTGGCAGCCACCCTAGAGGAGGCTTGTACAGCATCAAAACCACATTGCAGGGAATGCTTACCCACCTGTTCAGTAACATGCACTCAAATCCTGTCTTTACAATCAATACCTTCCGGCCAGAGCATCAACCTTTGCAACTGTGAAAGCAGAAGCATTTGATTTTTTTTTTAACTAAAAAAGGCAATTCCGAAGCTCTATGGCTAGGTAGGAAGAAGAAGTATAAACTTTCTTTCCCATCTATCCAAGGCCCTGGCCTCTTTATCTGCAGGAACCGCAGTTGACCACAACAGAAGCACACCCTTGCCTCCCCCCCCTGGCTAACGAAGGGTCTGCCCTAGGCTCTAGGACTCTTAAAAGATACCCATGAGCTTCAGGCACCCCTGTAATACCTATCTAACAGGAGGAGGAGGGGAGGAATCAGAAGCAGGATTAAGAGCTCTAAACACAAACATCAAACACCACAGTCAAAACAAAAGGTATAGCCAGGCCTATGCTATCATCAACATCAGAGTCAGAAATATGAGAATATTCCTGCAAAATCTTCAAAGATCAGACACATCTGAAGCATCTGAATAATCCTCATAACTGGCTCCATCCTAGGCCTCTTATCAGGGAGGTATAGAGTGGGCACAGAACCTGAAGAACTAGGAGTGACACCCACAGCAGCTAAAAAACTACCTGCTCCTCTAGGAGAAGCCTTTGAAGCAGAAAGAGGAGGGCACCTTACACCTTAGGAAGGGAGGGGAGTAAAGTACCCCCTGTAGCCTGACTTGCCTCCTGGGAGGCCACATCCCGTAAATCCTGTAAAAGCAGAGTCCTCCCCTGGGACCTCCTCCGGCTCCGCCGAACCACCGGCTTCCACTGACGCCTCTAAGCGTCGGGATCGGAGCTGACCTCCCTCTAACCTAGGCCTTTTCCTTGTTTTTCTTTTTCGCCTTTGAGGGAGGCCGGGCGCGCATTTTCCAACGGCATTTTGTCCCAAAGACCAACCTGGCACAATCTAGCCAAGCCTTCTTGCCCAGCATGGGTAGAAGTTGCTATAGTGTGAAGCTTTTGAATTTTGGAACATCCAGGAAAGTATTTAGGATTGACAGGTCCAGTATTCGTCTCGAGGCTTTGTCATTTCTGGGTACTAAAAAAAGTCTTGAGTAAAATCCTTGCCCCTGTTCTTGCTGTGGTACTCTTAATAGCTCCCATGTCCATGAGAGCAGCAATTTGTTTTTGCACCTCTGCCCATTGGTTTTGTGGCAGGTCCAGCATACCTTTTGATTTTAGAAGCATGTGAAAGTGGAACCTGTAACCCTGAGAAACAATATTCAGTACCCATTTGTCCTGGGTGATTACGTGCCAATTTTTTGAGAAAAGTGCACGCTTACCCCCTAGGGGTGCTGCCAAAAGGTAAGAGCTTGGCATCTGTAGAGGGAAGTCATTGGGACCGTTCCCTATAAGGGTGTGATTTGTCTTCCCCTCCTTTGCAGGCTGAAGCACCCCATTGTTTAGGTCTGTAGGAGCCTTGGGGCGGAGATCTGCCTCTTGGGCGTCTGCATCTGCCTCTTTGTGGCCTGTGACACCGGAAAGGACCAATTTTTTGATGGCCAGTTTATGCTAAACCTAGGTGGTTGAACCTGTAAGAAATCCTTTACTGTCTGCATTGATTTTGCTTTATCCTCCATTTTCTTTAACACCTCTTCTGCCTTAACACCAAATAAAGTATCATGCTGTAGTGGAGCATCCAATAATTTTTACTTTAACATGGTCAGGTAAACTTTGTTCTTTCAACCAAGCATGCCTTTGAATAACGGAGCCTGTAACTGCGGCTCTACAAGAAGCCTCTAATGAATCAAAACCACATTGTGAAGTATGCTTTCCCACTTGTTCAGCTGCATGCAATAAATCCTGCATTTCCATACTGTCAGGACTTTGAGTTTGAAACCATTTCCTGTTTTAACAATGACATGAGGTACTGTTGATATTTACACATGTGAAACTGGCAATTTAAAGCCCTTACAGCTAAAGTAGCAGAAGTGTAAACTTTTTTCCCCCACCTGTCCAGAGCTCTGGAATCCCTATCAGAGGGGACATGATTTTTAGCAGTGGAAGCCTTAACCCCTTTAGGACCATGAGAAATTGTTTCTGGATCTGCAGCAGGGTTTTTGTAAAGAAATTTATGAGAGTCGGGGACCCTGTAGTACCCGTTTTGCTTGAATGGTGCAGGGGGTAAAGAATCAGAAGTCAGACTGGATTCAGAGAAAACATCATCAACAATATCAAGCACAGGGTGAATAGCCAGGGGCCTGTGCTGGGGGAATAAAAAAAAGTCTCGGAGCCTTTTCTTAGATTCGGAATAATCCTGGCTCTTCCAATGGAAATGCTCCCTCATGGTGTGCAGGGTTTCCCCAAAAGAATCATCATCAAGTGGAGAGGCTGAAAGTATAGACTCTTCTGCATCAGTCTCCTCATAGGGATGGAGAGAATATCCCTGATCAGAAGAGGAATCAGAGGAAACAGAAACCTGGTCAGAGGAATCATAGTCAGTGTCTTGCCTAAGCCTTTTGTCAGGAGGGGGATGGGAACCCCTGATTAAAGTAATTAGGTCTTCGGCCATTTTAAGCATCTGTTTCTTTAGGCATGGATGACTGTTCAGTAGAATGCTGTACTTGTTTCTTTGTCTTTAATGGTGTTTTTGACTTTGCCTTGGCTGCTGTAGTGGGCTTCATTGTAAGCTGTGAAGGTCTAAAAACACCCTCAGAAGCCGATGCCTGCTCAGCGGCTCCAGACCCATCTGAGGGAATAGTTTCCGTAGGCCCAATACCTTGAGTTTCCACAGGCCTCAGTGTCTCCACGTGGCCTTCGGATACGGCCTGTGGCTCTGAGGTAGCAGGTGTCAGCGTTTGCGAAAGTGCCTCACTGAGAACCGGCGACTGGCCTAGAAGAGGCTTTGTCGTCCGTTTTGGAGCTCGGATGCCTGTCCTTTTCTTTCTCTCTGCGTTTTTTTTATAAATTTTGGTCGGTTGTTCCGACGGCATTATGTAATTAAACCTTCGGCCAAAATAATGTAAAGCAAAATCAAACAGACGTTTAATAGTGCGTTTATTGAATCTAGCACAAAACCGACAACTGGTAATGTCGTGGTCAGGGCCTAGGCAACGAATACAGTAAGAGTGAAAGTCCTTATGAGGTATTTGCTTCCCACAAGAGATACAATTATTAACTTTTACTGACATCGGTCTGGAGCAAGAAAAAGTTTCCCCAATGGGGTACTTAGCTTTACTGAAGACTTCGGTTCTGAAACTCAATTTCGAAAATCTCAAGAGTCGGCCAACCGGCACTTGCGAACTGCTTTTGCTTCGGGCACCGCGCGGCAAGAAAGACTGGAGAAAATGGCGTCAGGTGCATCTTTTATACCCCTGGCGCACTGACGTCAGGGAAGAGGCGACAGCAACCGACGCCGGACCAAGACTTTGGAACTCGAGCCGACTGCGGGTAGCCTGCCGGCGGATAATCCAAGTGTAATGACTGCAACAGTGAAACGCTATGAACATCTGCTATAATGGAGCTTAAGAAAAATCTGGGAGAAATAATCAGTTTTCAGCAAGGTATATTACATATAGGTGGGGAATGGAATTTGATTTGCAGCAGTGAAGATGTGCCCCAAGAATTCAAAAGGGAAAATAATAAAGGAGGATAGATTTTTGAAGAAAATTACCAAAATATTTGGTATGGAAATAGAGAATTCAGAAACAGGAGTTCGGACTAACTTTACATATTCCCCAAAACATAAAAAGTGAGCTAGACTAGACAGAATTTACATTTAACAGGAGCATGTGCACTTAACTGAAGATCTTGATATCCACCCAATAACTATTTCAGATCATGCGTCAATAAATAGCTAAATGAAAAACAGGGCAATGAAATAAAAATGAGACACTGGTGCTTTCCCACCGATCTGTTGGAGAGAGAGGAATTTAAGGAATGGGTAGAGGAAATTATTCAGGTGCTGTTAGGATAGAAATTTCTTCTGAAAATATAGCAAGGGAGTGGGACAAAATTAAGGTGGAGTTTAAAAATATGGTGCAAATAAAAGAAAGGGAGCAATGGCTAAAAAAGTACAGTTGTGTACACTTACCATAAATGTAGATGTTTGAGTGCATTCACTGTTGCAGTCATTACCATTTGGGTAATCTGCTGGCAGGTTGCCCTCAGTCGGCCTGATGCACAAAGTCTTGGGTCCTGCGTCAGTTGCTTTGCCTTCTTCCATGACATCAGGTCGTCAGAGGTATAAAACATGCAGCCGACACCATTACATCAGTTTTTCTTGCCCCAGAAGTCAGGTGCTCCCGTAATGGGGAGCAAAATAAAATTAAAAACACAAAAATATACCTCCAACCAAAAGCAAATGCACCAAAAAGGCTTTTAAGCATAGTAAAAGAAAGTAGAGGTATAGTAAGAGAAAGACAGGGGGCTGGAGGGAGGGTAACCAGGACTGCAACAGTGAATACACCCGAACATCTACATTTACAGTAAGTGTACACAACTGTACTATGTTCTTTGGGTTTCACTGTTGCAGTCATTACATTTGGGTAGATTCCCAAAGCTATGGTTGGGAGGATGGATTTACACAGCATTAGGACCAGCTAAAAGGCCCTGCAAGACAGCAGTGGCAAAGCCACCTTGGATTTAGAGAAAATTGGTAAATGATAATGCTTGGTGAAAATATGAACTGAACTCCAGGTAGCAGCTTTAAGAATATCCCTGGTAGGAACATCTCTGAGAAAGGCTGCAGAAGTAGATGCAGCCCTGGTGGAATGAGATCTGATCCCCTGGGGGATAGGGTTTTCCATGGTGCTTATAGCAGAAATGAATGCAATGGCTTACCCAATTAGAAATGGTTTGTTTTGACATAGCCTTTCCCTCTGCAGCAAATGCTACCAGCAGCAGTTCAGATTTTCTTCGAGGTTTAGTCCTGGCCAAGTAGAATCCAAGTTATATGTGCACATCCAATGAATGCAGAATCCGTTCCCCTTTGTTCTGTGGATTGGGAAAAAAAGTTGGCAAATGAATGGACTGATTAAGAGCCACACTGGATACCACCTTGGGCATGAAGGATGGATGGGCCCTGAGTGACACCCTGTCCGCATGAAAGATGATGAATGGCTGCACTGCCATAAGGGCCTGCAAACTCGGATATCCTTCTAGCTGAAGTGATTGCTAAAAGGAAGGCTGTTTTCCAAGAAATAAATTTTAAGTCTGCAGTATCAGCTGGCTCAAAAGGAGGTAGAGTGAGTTTCTCCAATACAAAGTTAAGGTCCCAGGCAAGAGTTGGAGCTCTCATGGGTGGTCTCAAGTTTTTGGCCCCTCTAAGGTACTGCTTGAGCAGAGGATGAGAAAAGAGGGGAGGTTCTGTGTTATAAAGAGCTGAAATGGCTGAGGCGTGGATTTTAATGGAGGAAAAAGACAGGCCCTTGTGAAGCATCTCAGTTAAGTATTGTAAAATCTGAGGTTAAATGGGCACTTCTGTGCTCATCCCTTGAGATTGATCCCAAACACAGAATCTTTTCCATTTATCAGCACAAGATTTTCTATTACTAGGTCTTCTCGCCTCCAAGATGACATCCATCACAGGTTTGCTGAGGGATGCTAAGGGTGAATTTAAGTGATTAGCCAAACTGCAAGGTTCAATGTTGGGAGCTGAGGGTGCAGAATTTGGTTCTCCTGCTGAAACAGCAAGGAAGGTGTCTGAGGCAGGTGCCATAGAGAAATTTGTGACACTGCGCAGGAGTGGGTATGAGTGTTGGCGTGGCCAGTCTGGAGCAATCAAAATCATTCTTGGTTTGTCCCGTTTGACTTTTAGCAGAACTTTGGAGAGCAGAGGCAGAGGGGGAAAGGCATAGACTAATAGGTTTTTCCAGCTGAATGACAGAGCATCCACTTTCCAGGTTTTTTTTGTGAGGAGTCCTTGTGCAAAATTTGTCCAATTGGTAGTTGTGGGAGCGAGGCAAATAGATCTATATCTGGACTCCCCCATTTGCTTGTCAACATGCTGAAAATCCTTGGTTCCAGTTTCCACTCGTGTGGGTCCATGAGATTTCTGCTTAGTCCGTCTGCCAGTGTATTCAATTTTCCTGGCAGGAATTGAACTTGTAGCTGCACTCGGTAGCTCAAGGCCGTGTTCCACAAATTGTTTATATACCACACAACCGTGGTGTTGTCCGTCTTTACTATTAGTTGTCCTGGATGAATGTAGTCCTTGAAGGCTGTCAGAGCATTCTGTACAGCTAACATTTCTTTTTGATTGATATGTAAATGCATTTGATTTGGGTTCCATTTGCCCTGAATGCACTTCCCTGCCAGGTGAGCCCCCAAGCGTAGTCGGATGGTCTGTAGTTAGGGTTTGGGTGGCAGGGGGTGGTGTGAATGAGAGTCCCTTGTTTTGTTGTAGGCAAGGTATGATAGAAATCATTGTTTCCAGGCTGTGACAATGTTAACTCCATAGACTTTTTAAGTACCACTGAAGTTTCCTCATATGCAGTCTTGCATATGGAATTAGAAGAATGCAAGAGGCCATGAACCCCAAGGCTTGCAGTATAAGTCTTGCAGATAGCAAGGTTTTGTGGCCACTTGTTTGAAGTAGGTTACCAAATGAATTTGCTGGTCTGGTGTGAGAAAAGCCATTTGGGCAGTTGTATTCAAGCTTGCACCCAGGAATGTAATCTGTTGAGAGGGTACCAGTCGTGATGTCTTTTCGTTTATGGTGTACCCTAGACAAGTTAGAACCCTTTTTACAAACGCCAGATGATTTATAAGTATGGCCTGGTTTTCTGCCTGAATTAGACAACCGTCCAGGTATGGATAGATTTGAATATTTCTTTGCCTGCAAAATGCAATTACTGGGGCCAAGCACTTTGTGAATACCCTGGGCGTGGTAGACGAGCCAAAGGGCAGTGCAGAGAACTGATAATGCAAATAGCCTGCTTTGAAGCGTAGGTATCTTCTGCAAGATTCCTTTATTGGGATATGCAGGTAAGCTTCTTTTAAATCTAGAGTTGCCAACCAGGCATCTTTGCCTAGCATAGGAAGTAACTGGTGAAGAGTCAGCATCTTGAATTTTGGAATGTCCAGAAAGGTGTTTAGAGTAGACAGGTCGAGAATTGGACACCAAGATTGGTCTTTTCTGCATACCAGGAAAAGCCTGGAATAGAAACCTTGTCCCTTTTCCTCTTCTGTTACCGGCTGAATAGCCCCCATGTTTAAGAGGGAAAGTACTTGTTTCTGAGCCTCTGCCTACTGATTTGGGGGCAGGCCTGGCCACCCGTTTGGTGTTGGCAATGTGTGGAAATGAAATCTGTATCCCTGGGACATTATATTTAAAAGCCATTTGTCCTGGGTTACGAATTCCCAGTTTTTTGCAAGAAGAGCAATCTTTCCCCCCAAAGGGGCGGCTGAAAGTTAAGTGCCTGTCAATTTTTAAGGAAAGTCACTGAGACTGTTTACCACAGGGGGGTGTCTTATTTCCAGATTTGGAAGTGGATGCCCCCCATTGCTTAGTTCTGAGAGTCCCTTGGGACTTGAACCTGGTGCTTTTGGTGTGTCTGGGTTTGGCTTGAGTGGATCTGGAAGGAGCTGGAAAGGACCAATTCTTAGTAGGCCACTGCCTACTAAATCTTGGAGGTTGCACTTGTAAAAAATTGTTTACAGTTTGCATAGATTTAGCTTTATCTTCCATCTTTTTTAGAAATTCTTCAGCCTTATTGTCAAATAGGCGGTCCTACTGTAAAGGAGCGTCCAAGTGTTTTGCTTTAACATGATCAGGCAGAGATTGCTCCTTAAGCCAAGCATGCCTTCTAAACACATACCCAGTAACCGCAGCACTGCAAGAAGCCTCTAAAGAATCAAAACCACATTGCAAAGCATGTTTCCCAACTTGTTCAGCAGAATGCAATAAATCCTGTAACTATTTTCCACACAGTCAGAAATCAACATCAGTTTCTGTTTAAGCAGTCTCATAGTATGCTGTTGATATTTTAGCATAGGAAATTGGCAGTTTAAAGCCCTGATTGCCAAAGTATAAACCTTTTCACCCCATCTATCCAGTGCCCTGGAGTCTCTATCACAAGGGGTATGATTTTTAGGAGATGAAGCCTTAATGCCCTTGGGCCCCTGAGAAATGGTTTCTGGATCCGCAACAGGATTTTTAAAAAGGAACTTGTGGCACTCGGGAACCCTTTAGTATCTGTCAGGTTTACTAGGAGCCAGAGGCAGGGAATCAGGAGCCATAGTGGATTCTGAAAACACATCAACAATGTCTAGTACAAGGAGGCATAGCAAAAGGCCTATGCTGAGGTAAAAGAAGGAAATCCCTAAGCCTCTTTTCAGATTCAGAAAATTCAGGACTTTCCCATTGGAAATGCTACCTTAAGGTATGTAAAGTTTCCCCAAAAGAAAAATCCACAGGGGTGGGGGGGGGGGGGCTTTTGGGGCCAGAGGGAATGAAATCCTCTGCATCAGACTCCTCATAAGTAAGCATGGACAAAATCCAGGTCATTGGAAGAATTAGAAGAAATAGAGTCCTGATCAGAAGATGCATAGTCAAGCTCAGTCCTAGGCCTCTTAGAAGGGGTGGGGGGTTTGACTACCTCTGATGAGAGTATAATAAGATCTTCAGCCATTTTGATCATTTGTTTTTTAGGCATAGGGGCCTGAACATGTGGCCTAGGCGTCGGTTTTTTAAGACATAGATCAAGATTTAGGCCTTAGAATAGAAGATGGAGTCTGTTTAATATGCAAGTCTATAGGCCTGAAAACACCCTCAGAAGCCGGTGCCTGCACAGCGGCTCCAGACGCATCCAAGGTAGACATCCGCGGGTTCCATAGGTGAAGCATCTCGCGGCATACCGGACTCCGAATGGGTCTCAGTAGAGGCCTGCAAGCCAGAAGTAGCGGGCATCACGGGCTGCAAAAGCGCCTCAGAGTACCGGCGAACTGGCGACTGGCTTAGGAGAAGCGTCGGCAGTTTTGGACTTAAACAGCCTTTTTCTTTGCGTTTTTTCTAAATTCCAGTAGTCTGATGGCTAACAGACGTCATTTCTGGATAATTAAACAGAGAACCGAAATATTTAAGAGGCAAAAATGTACCAATGACAGATCGTGCGCTGATTAAATAAAGCGCAAAACCAACAGCAAGGTACGTCGTGGTCAAGGCCTAGGCAAAGAATACAGTACAAATGAAAATCTTTTTGAGGTATTTGCTTTCCGCAGTTAATGCAATTATTAACTTTTACTGACATCGGTAAGGAGCAAGAAAAAGTTTCCCAACGGGGTACTTAGCTTTAAGTTGAAAACTTTGGTTCTGAAACTCAAAAACGAAAATTTCAGGAGTTAGCCAACCGGCACTTGCGAACTGCTTCTGCTTCGGGCACTGCATGGCAAGAAAGACTGATGTAATGGCATCAGCTGCATGTTTTATACCGCTGATGACCTGACGTCATGGAAACAGGGACAGCAACCGATGCGGGACCCAAGACTTTGTTAATCAGGCCGACAGAGCAACCTGCCAGCAGATTACCCAAATGGAATGACTGCAACAATGAAACACAAAGAGCATCTATTTAGACGGAGTGATAAATGTTAAAATATTGCAGAATAGGGAAAATCTCAAAGAACAGGAGAAGGATCGACTACAGAATGCTAGGCAGAGGGATTACCTTGATAGTATGCACAAGCTTACAAAGACTGCTGTTAACCAAGTGTTTTTTTGTTAACACTAGACAAACTTTTAGCACGACTCAGGCAACAGAAAATAGAAAGGGCTGTCGCCAATCTTAGGGAGCCAAAAACACAGAAAGTAACCAAAGATCCTGTAGAGGTATTACAGATATTTGGAAAATTCTATGACAGTTTTTATAAAAGTAGAGAAATATGAAAATCAAGAAAAGATGCAAATGGAAATGTTTATGGAAGAATTAAATATGCCAGGGTTAGAATAAGATATGGCTCAATTACTAACAGGATAGGAGGAAATAAGATAAAATTTGTGATGTATTACCAATCTACAGGAAAGTCCCCAGGAATAGATGGTATTCATGTGGAAGTTTTGGAAGCTAGGAGGAAAAAATGACAAAGATCTGGAAAGTTTTGTTTAACAGCATTTTAAGCAGAAAAGTACCACCATCCTGGAAGAAAGCAGTGGTAGCTGTTATACCTAGAGGTTAAGGATCCATCAGCTTCAGCTTCATACAGGCCCATTTCAGTACTAAAACATTCAAGTGTTCATGTCTTTAATGGCTAAAGGAATGGCAAAAGTAATGCCAAAACTGATAGATATGGATCAATGTGGTTTTGTGGAGGGGAGGCAAACATTTGACAAACAGAATACTGACGATCCAGCGGGAAGTAGAATGTAAGAAAGTACCACTGTTGTTGGTGGGTCTTGATGCAGAGAAAGCATTTGACAGAGTAAGCTGGGACTGTATGGACAGGGCAATGAAATCATTTTCATTTCCTGAAAAAAATTATAAGGCTGATTAGGAGAATGAGGGACCGGAGGCAAAATTTAAAGTGGGTAGGGTTCTTTCTGATAATTTCTGCTTGAGCAGAGGAACCAGGCAGGGGTGCCATCTTTGCCCTTTATTATTTGCATTATATTTACAACCACTGAAAAGAAAATAAGGGACTCAAACTCAAGGAAATAATTGGTATGGCAGTCCAGAAAAACTGGCTTTATTTGCAGATATTAATTTGTTCCTTACAAAACCAGAAAAAGACAGTGTTGTGGAATATTTTGAGGCTGCTTCAGATATTTGAGATACACAATTAATGAAGGTAAAACAAAGGCAATAGGGGGTAAACTATGTAACCACACATGAAATGGATCAGGAATACACATACTTATGGGGACATGATAAAAAGAAATACTTAGGAGTAGAGACTAAAAATGATTCTATTGTGGCAGCTAAGGATATGTCAGAAGAGACTAAACAAAAGATAACACAAAAACTGAGATAATGAAAGCTTTGTTATATGGATATGGATATTAAGATACAAGCAATTAAAATTTTTTTAGTCCCAATAGTCATATACAGGTCAGGCATATTTAGCAACTAAAGAAGTTATGGGTAGCAATAAGAATTTTATCTGGGAGGGGAAGACTGCCAGAGTCAAGTGGGATAAGCAGATTCTTCCAGTAGAACAAGGTGGACTGGGATTATCCAATTAGAAGAAATATTTCACAGCTACAAAGTTAAGACTCCTATACACAGCTCAAGCAGAAAACTATAATTCACAGTGGAAAAGGGTGGTGATGAAACACGGAGGAAGCTCAAGAAAAAGGAGACAGTGGGATTTTGGATGCAGGCCTTTAAGAACAATAATCATGCAGATTATATCCCTGAAAGAGCAGGAAGTATTCCAAGAACTAAACCAACACATGAATGGAGAAAGGAGATTCTGCCGATAGGGCTGACTGCAATAAGGGATACAAACAATAGGAAAGAGGGGACTGAAATTTATTGGAGAACACTGGCAAAAAAAAAACAAGATATTGGGAGCAAATAACTAGAGAGGGAGAGATGACAGAACGGAAACATGCCAAGAATTTACTTGGACTGCAGGTTAGAGATTGCTTTCCATACCAGGGATTGACATCAGAGTATAGGCAAAGAGAAAGAAATAGGGGTCCTAAACAAAAGACCAGCACTAGTAGTTTTTTTAATATAATCTTGAACAGAATGTGCCATTAAAAAAAGGAATAATTAACAGAACATATAAAACACTGCATGATAACCATGAGAATATAAGAGGAGGTTAGAAAGAACTGGGAAGAGATTGGATAAGCATTTCACAAAGAAAACTATGTGAGGATATACGCCTGTCTCCCAAACATGCAACAAAATCTAGACTATTTAGGATTTTTGCCTGGAAATGTTTACATGGATATTTTTATACACCAAGTAGACTAGAGAATTTTTCCTTAAGCAGACTGTAAATGTTGGAGGTGTGAAGGGGAAGAAAAAGGTAAATGGGAACTTTTTCTGGGAGTGCGGAGAGTTGATCGATGCACCGTCAAAGATGCTAGGTGGGCAGACTGGTCTGCAGAGGGAGATTATTTTTCTAAGCTATGATACAAAATCAGAATTGCCAAGACACAGTAAGGCCTGGCTGCGTCTAATAACGGTGGCTGCCAAAAAAAGCAATTAGTAGAGAATGGAAATCAAGATCTAAACCAACTATACTGGAAGTAGTGAATGTAGTAACAGAGAAAAAAACTGAAATTGAGATCTTTTGAAAAGGGCAGGAGCAATCTACAAAGGAAAAAAATAGGAATTATGGAAATAATAGATACAAGCGCAACCCCCCCCCCCACCAAAAGGGCAAATATCTATCCCAGCAGAGTGCTGCCCCCCTGACATCTCAGATGCTCAGGTAAGAGTCGCCCTCTCCAAAGCAAAAAACACAGCATCAATGGGACCAGACTGTGTCCCGGGCTGAGTCCTACATGAACTCCAAGAAGAGCTAAACCCAAACATAAAACTACTGTTCAATCTCAGCCTTACTACAGGATATGTGCCCAAAGAATGGTGTACAGCAACAGTGGTCCCTCTCCATAAAGGTGGTGCCTCAACGGATCCTGGAAACTATTGCCCGATAAGCCTGACTAGCTTGGTCTGCAGAGCTATGGAAAGGATCATCATGGACCTCATAAATAAAGATATTGGGGACCTACAGACACTGGATCCTACCAAGTTCGGCTTTGTTAAGGGCAGATCCTGCCTCTTAAACCTGGTTGATTTCTTTGAA
This sequence comes from Protopterus annectens, assembly GCF_019279795.1. Classification (NCBI taxonomy): domain Eukaryota; kingdom Metazoa; phylum Chordata; order Ceratodontiformes; family Protopteridae; genus Protopterus; species Protopterus annectens. The sequence continues at coordinate 766,845,485 of NC_056726.1, read as the reverse complement.
ACAGTCATCAAGGCCATTGATGAGGGGAAGGTGGTCCACACAGCCTACCTGGACCTTGCAAAAGCCTTCAATACAATACCCCACTCGGGCATTATAGATGAGCTCACCAGCTTAAATATAAACCCCTATGTCACTAGATGGATTGCAAACTGGCTGAAGTTCAGAACCCACATGGTTAGAATTGCTGGAGCCATGTCAGACTCCAAACCAGTTACAAGTGGTGTCCCACAAGGCTCAGTCCTGGGACCTCTCTTGTTCGGTATATATTTCTCGGAGGTACAAGCCAACATGGAAGGACTGTGGCTGACAAGTTCGCAGATGACTGCAAACTGGGCGCCACAATAGACTCTCCAGCAGACACAAGCATCCTCCAAAAGGGCCTCATAGAAACAGACAACTGGTGCCAGAGCCATGGCTTCAAGCTAAATGCCAAAAAGTGTATAGTCATCCCCTTTGGCAAAAACAAAGTGCCCACAAATTACCACATAGGTGGTAATCCATTAAGTACAGAAGAAGTCATTAGGGACCTGGGGACCCAAGTTGATAGCAATCTCTCATTTGACAACCACGTGGCCAAAGTGGTTAGAAAAACATTTTATATAGCCCACCTAATCATGAAGTGATTCACATCTAGATCAGGGGAGGTCATCGTGCCTCTTTACTCATCCCTCATCAGGCCCATAATTGAGTACAATGCCCCTTTTGGGATGCACCTTACCAGACACCTGCAGCAACTGGAAAGACCCCAAAAGTACCTCACCAAGAAGATCAAAGGGCTCAAACAGATACCATATGCTACCCGGTTAAAGAAACTCCAGCTCTACTCAGTGGCATACTGCCTGTTCAGAGGCGATCTGTGCCCGACGTATAAAGCCATGTCCAACCCGTAATTAATGGGCATGCTGCACCTCAGAAAATCCAAATCCCATCGAGCTACGCGCTCGAGAGACTTGAACCTCAGCACTGAAATAAATAGGACATGCTGGACGGACAGATTCATAACCCAGAGGTTCCCTTCACTCTGGAATAAAATCCCAGTCCAGGTTAGGCAGAGTCCCTCATTGACTCTCTTCAAGAGGAATCTTGAGTGGATGGGAGATCGTAGGTTTACCCTGGGTATCACTTCTGTGTCACTGTTAGACAGAGGCACAGTATACTAACCTTGAAAAAGGGCATAGCAAAATAAATTTAAAATGGGTGGCGAAAGCCAAACACATTCTGGCTAGGCTTATAAATGCCCTTGGGCAGATAGCCTAGTATGAACCTATGAACCTATAAGTAGCAGCCTCTAGAATGTCTTTGGTTGGTACCCATCAGAGAAAGGCTGCTGATGTAGATGCAGCCCTGGTGGAAAGTGACCTAATGCCCTTGGACACCGGTTTACCATGATGCAAGTAGCAGAAACGAATGCAGTGGCTTATCCACTTTGAAATAGTCTGCTTTGAAATAGCCTTTCCCTCTGATCCTGCAGCAAATGCCACCAGTAGCTGCTCAGTTTTTCTTATAGATTTGGTATTAAGTAGAATCTTAGTTGTCTGTGTACATCCAAGGAATGCAGAATCCGCTCCCCCTTGTTCTGTGGATTTGGGTAAAAAGTTGGCAAGTGAATAGTTTGGTTAAGAGCCACACTGGACACCATCTTAGGCATAAAGGAAGGATTGGTCCCGAGGGACACCCTGTCTGGGTAAAATATAATAAAAGGCTCCACAGCCAAGAGAGCATGCAGCTCTGAAACCCTTCTTGCTGAAGTGATTCCCAGAAGTAAAGCTGTTTTCCAGGATAAAAACTTTATATCTGCAGTAGCAGCTGGTTCAAATTGAGGCAGGGTGAGTTTTTCCAATACAAAATTGAGATCTCATGCAGGAATTGGTGATCTTCTGGGAGGCCTTAAATTTTTGGCCCCTCTAAGATACTGTTTTAGAAAAGGATGAGAAAAGATCGGTGTCTCTGTGTTGTAATGAGCAGAGATGGCAGAGGCATGGATTTTTATTGATGAAAAAGACAGGCCCTTATCAAGCATCTCAGTCAAGTATTGCAAAATCTGAGGAATATTTGGCTTTGCTGTGTCAGTTCCAAGTGCTTGGTTCCACGCAAAAAATCTCTTCCATTTATCAGCGTTAAGATTTTCTAGTACTAGGCCTTCTGGCTTCCAAAATGATATCCATCACAGATTTAGAGAGAGATGGTGTTTGAATAACTACATGATCAGCCATGCTACCAGGTTCAGAGTTTGGAGCCGATTGTGCAGGATTTGACAGTTTTGCTGAGAGAGTAAATGAGGTATTTGAGGCAACTACCAAGGAGGGTGTTGAGACACATTTCTTAGGATTGGGTACCAGTGTTGGTGTGGCCAGTCTGGGGCAATTAGAATCATTTTTGGTTTTTCTCGTCTGACCTTTAGTAGGACTTTGGGAAGAAGAGGCAGAGGAGGAAAGGCGTAGACTGATAGGTTTTTCCAACTGAAGGATAGGGCATCCACTTTCCATGCTTGTCTGTGATAAGTCCCTGTGCAGTATTTGTCCAGTTGATTATTCTGGAGGGAGGCAAATAGATCTACGTCTGGGCTCCCCCATTTCTTTATCATGCTGAAGACTTGTGGATCCAGTTTCCACTTGTGAGGGTCCATAAAGTTTCTGCTTAGGTCATCTGCCAGTGTATTTTGTTTTCCTGGCAGGAATTGAGCTTGAAGATGTACTTGGTAAGTCAAGGCTGTGCCCACAATGCCATGGCTAGTCTGCAAAGGGGTAGGAGTGTGTGCCCCCATGCCTATGTACCACATAACTGTGGTGTTGTCTGTCTATCAGTAGTTTTACTGGATGAAGTAAGTCCTTGAAGGCTGTCAGGGCATTCTGAACGGCTAACCTCTCTTTCTGGTTGATATGAAGATGCCTTTGTTTTGGGCTCCATATGCACTGAATGCATCTTCCCACCAGGTGGGCCCCCCAAGAATAGTCTGATGCGTCTGTAGTTAGGGTTTGGTTGGCAGGGGGTAGAGTGAAAGACCGTCCCATGTTCTGGTGACATGTCTGCCCACCAAAGAAACTCCTGTTGTAGGCAGGGAATGAGAAGAATCATTGTTTCCAGACTGTTACAGTGTTGACTCCATATACTTTGTAGGTAACCACTGTAGTTTCCTCATATGCAGTCTTGCATATGGAATCAGTAAAATGCAGGATGCCATGAACCCCAAAGGCCTGTAGAATTTGTCTTGCAGATAACAGAGTTTTTGTTGCCATCTGTTTGAAGTAAATAGTCATTTGCCTTTGTTTGTCTGGCGTAAGGCAAGCCATCTGGGCAGTTACATTCCAGCTTGCACCCAAGAATGTTATCTTTTGAGAGGGTACCAGTTGTGATTTCTTTTCGTTTGTGTACCCTAGGCATATAAGAAGCCTTTTCACAAATGCCAGATGTTGAAGAAAAATGTCCTTGTTTTTTGCTTGAATGAGACAGTCATCCAAGTAAGGATAGATGCATACTTCTTTGTCTGCAGAACGCAATTACTGGTCCCAGGCACTTTGTAAAGACCCTGGGTGCAGTAAATAAGCCAAAGGGCAGTGCAGAGAACTGATAATGCATAAAGCAGAGTTAGCATTTTGAATTTTGGTATGTCCAAGAATGTGTTCAAAACTGAAAAATCCAGTACTGGGCACCAGGCCTTGTCTTTTCAGGGTACCAAGAACAGTCTTGAGTAAAACCCTTCTCCTTTTTCCTGTTCTGGCACTGGCTGAACAGCCCCCATATACATGAGGGACGTAACTTGTTTCTGTGCCTCTGCCCACTGATTTTGTGGCAGATCTGGCCAACCTTTTTGAACTGGAAGAGTATGGAAATGAAATCTGTATCTCTGGGATATTATGTTCAATACCCACTTGTCCAGGGTTATTAACTGCAAATTTTGAGCATGAAGTGCAAGATTTCCCCTTAAGGGGGCTGCCAAAAACTAAGTGCTTGGTGACGGCAGAGGGAAGTCATTGATATTGTTTACTGTAGGGTTGTGCTTTATTTCCTTCAGATTTGGAGGTAGAGGCACCCAATTGCTTTCACCTGTAAGAATCCTGAGATTGGTATCTAGAGCCCTTTGAGCGCCTGTATTTGCCTCGTGAAGCTCTGTCGGACACAGGAAAGGACCAAATTTTTGTAGGCCAGTGTCTACTGAATCTTGGTGGCTGCACGTGTAAAATGTTTTTTACAGTTTGCATAGACTTAGCTTTGTCTTCCATTTTCTTTAAAACCTCTTCTGCCTTACCAGAGTATCATGCTGTAAAGGTTCATCCAACAATTTAGCTTTAACATGATCAGGCAAATTTTGCTCCTTTAGCCAGGCATGCCACCTAATCACAGATCCAGTAACTGCGGCCCTGCAAGAGGCCTCCAAGGAATCAAAACCACATTGCAAAGTATGCTTTCCAACTTTTTCTGCTGCATGCAATAATTCCTGTAATTCTTTATTTTCCACACATTCAGAAATCAACATAATTTTCTGTTTCAGTAATCCCATAACATGCTGTTGATATTTAAGCATATGAAACTGGCAGTTTAAGGCCCTAATTGCCAAGGTTGCAGACGTATAAATCTTCTTTCCCCATCTATCCAGTGCCCTGGAATCTCTATCAGACGGGGAAGGATTCTTAGCTGTTGAGGCCTTTACACCTTTGTGACCCTGTGATATAGTTTCAAGGTCAGCAGCAGGGTTTTAGAATACAAATTTGTGAGAGTCAGGAACCCTGTAATATGTGTGGCTTGCTAGGAGCCAGAGGTAAGGAATCTGGAATCGTGCTCGATTCCGAAAACACATCAACAATGTTTAATACAGGAGGTATGGCTAAAGGCCTAGGCTGAGGGAGAAGGAAATCTCGAAGCCTCTTTTTTGATTCTGAGAAATCTTGACACTCCCAATGAAAATGTTCCCTCAAAGTATGCAAGGTTTCTCCAACGGAATAATCTTCAGAAGGAGATGCAGAAGTGATGGATTCCTCTGCATCTGAATCCTCATAGGGTGGTATAGAAAATTTCTGTTCAGAAGAGGAATCAGAAGAAATAGAAACCCCCTGATCAAAGTAATTAGGTCTTCAGCCATTTTGATCATCTGCTTTTTGGGCATAGAGGCCTGAGCACATGGCTCATGCATCGGTAATTTTAGCCTTAGAAGTTGCCTTTGTCTTTGTTTTTGAAGCTGGCGTCTGTTTTATACAGAAATGCTGAGGCCTGAAGATACCCTCAGAAGCCGGCGCCTGCTCAGCGGCTTCGGACCCATCCAAGAGAGAGACATTCGTGGGTACAATACTTTGAGAATCTCGCGGCATGCCGGACTCCACATGGGTTTCGGTAGAGGCCTGCGACTCGAAAGTAACGTGCATCAGGGGCTGCAAAAGCACCTGAGTACCAGCGAACTGGCGACTGGCTTAGGAGAAGCTTCGTCGTCGGTTTTGGCCTTAATGGTTTGTCTCTGTCCTTTTCTATGCGTTTTTTGTGAACTCCGTTAGTCGGATTGCTACCCAACAACATTTTCAGGATAGTTAAATCAGTTTCCAAAATATTCTGAATCAACGATACCCAGACGCTTAATAGTGCATTGGTTAAATCTAGCACAAAACAGACAGCAAGGCATTTTATGATCGGGGCCTAGGCAAGGAATACAGTACAAATGAAAATCCTTATGAGGTATTTGTTTCCCACAAGTAATGCAATTAACTTTTACTGACATCAGTATGGAGCAAGAAAAAGTTTCCCCAATGGGGTACTTAGCTTTAATTGAAGACTTCGGTTCTGAAACTCGAATTCGAAAATTTCAGGAGTCGGCCGACCGGCACTTGCAAACTGCTTCTGCTTCGGGCAGTGTGTGGCAAGAAAGACTTAAGAAAATGGTGTCGGCTGCCTGTTTTATACCCCTGATGACCTGACGTCATGGAAGGAGAGACAGCAACCGAAGCAGGACCCAAGACTTTGATATACAGGCCGAGTGAGGACAACCTGCCAGCAGATTAGTCAAATGTAATGACTGCAACAGTGAAACACGAAGAACATCAGCAGTGGCAAAGCCAGCTCTGGATTTAGAGAAAATAGGTAAGTGATAATGCTTGGAAGTATGAAATGAACTCCAGATAGCAGCTTCTAGAATATCCCTGCTTGGGAGGATGGACTTGTACACTATTAGGACCAGCAATAAGGCCCTGCAAAACAGCAGTGGCAAAGCCAGCTCTGGATTCAGAGAAAATAGGCAAGTGATGATGCTTGGAAGTATGAATTGAACTCCAGGTAGCAGCTTCTAGAATACTACTGGTGGGAACACCTCTGAGAAAGGCTGTAAGTAGATGCAGCCCTAGTGGAATGAGATCTGATCCCCTGGGGGATAGGTTTTCCATGGTGCTTATAACAGAAATGAATAATACGGCTTATCCATTTAAAAATGGTTTGCATTGAAACAGCCTTCCCCTCTGCCCCTGCAGCAAATGCTACCAGCAGTTCAGATTTTCTTCAAGATTTAGTCCTGTCCAAGTAGAATCTAAGTTGCCGGTGTACATCCAATCAATGCAGAATTCGCTCCCCCTTGTTCTGTGGATTGGGACAGAAAGTTGGCAAATGAATGGACTGATTAAGAGCCAAACTGGATATCACTTTGGGCATGAATGATGGATTGGTCCTGAAACGCGCCCTGTCTGCATTAAAGATAATGAAAGGCTCCACTGCCATAAGGGCCTGTAATTCAGATATCCTTCTAGCTGAAGTGATTGCTAAAAGGAAGGCTGTTTTTTATGAAAGAAATTTTAAGTATGCAGTAGCAGAGGGCTCGAAAGAAGGTAGAGTGAGTTTCTCCAATACAAATTTAAAGGTCCCAGGCAGGGATTGGAGCGCTCCTGGGTGGTCTCAAGTTTTTGGCCCCTCTGAGATACTGCTTTAGAAGAAGATGAGAGAAGAGGAAGGGTTCGGTGTTGCAGTGAGCTGAAATACCTGAGGCATGGATTTTTATGGAAGAAAAAGACAGGCCCTTGTGAAGCATCTCAGTTAAGTATTGCAAAATCTGAGGTAAATTGGATACTGCTGTGCTCATCCCATGAGACTGACTCCAGGCACAGAATCTTTTCCATTTGTCAGAATAAGATTTTCTAGAACTAGGTCTTCTCACCTCCAAAATGACATCCATCACAGGTTTGCTGAGGGATGCTAAAGGTGAATTTAAGTGATTAGCCAAGCTGCAAGATTCAATGTTTGGAGCTGAGGGTGCAAAATTTGGTCCTCCTGCTGAGACAGTAAGGAAGGTGTCGGAGGCAGTTGCCACGGTGAAGTGTGTGACATACTGCGCAGGAGCGGGTACGAGGGTTGGTGACGCCAGTCTGGAGCAATTAAAATCCACTTTTGGTTTGTCCTGTTTGACTTTTAGTAGAATTTTGAAGAGCAGAAGCAGAGAGGGAAAGGCATAGACTGAAGGACAGTGCATCCACTTTCCAGGCTTTTTTGTGATGAGTTCTTCTGCAAAATATGTCCAACTGGTAGTTCTGGGCTGAGGCAAAAAGATCCATGTCTGGGCTCCTCCATTTGCATGTCAACATGTTGAAAATCCGTGGTTCCAGTTTCCATTTGTGTGGGTCCATGAGATTTCGGCTTAGTCTGCCAGAACATTCAGCTTTCCTGGCAGGAATTGGGCTTGTAGTTGTACTTGGTAGCTCAAGGCCATGTTCCACAATGCCATGGCTAATCTGCAGAGGGGGTAGGAATGTGTGCCCCCCCTGCTTGTTTATGTACCACATAACCGTGGTGTTGTCAGTCATTGTCCTGGATGAAGGCAGTCCTTGAACGCAGTCAGTGCATTCTGTACAGCTAGCATTTATTTTTGATTGATATGAAGGTGCATTTGATTTGGGCCCTGAATGCACTTCCTTGCCAGATGAGCCCCCCATGCATAGTCTGATGCGTCTGTAGTTAGGGTTTGGGCGGCAGGGGGTGGTGTGAATGGCAGTCCCTTGTTTTGGTGGCAGGCCTCTGCCCACCATAGGAACTCTAGGCGCAGGCAAGGTATGATACGAATCATTGTTTCCAGGCTGTGACAAAGCTGACTCCATAAACGTTTTAAGTAACACTGAAGTTTCCTCATATGCAGTCTTGCATATGGAATTAGAAGAATGCAGGAGGTCATGAACCCCAAGGCTTGCAGTATTTGCATTGCAGATAGCAGGATTTTTGTGGCCAACTGTTTGAAGTAAGTCACCAAATGAATTTGCTTTTCGGGTGTAAGGAAAGCCATCTGAGCAGTTTATTCAAGCTTGCACGCAGGAATGTAACTTTTTGAGAGGGTACCAGTTGAGATTTCTTTTCGTTTATGGTGTACCCTAGACAGGTTAGAACTCTTTTTATAAATGCCAGATGTTTTAGAAGAATGGCCTGGTTTTCTGCCTGAATTACACAATCGTCCAGGTATGGATATATTTGAATATTTCTTTGCCAGCAAAATGCAATTACTGGAGCCAGGCACTTTGTGAATACCCTGGGCACAGTAAACAAGCCAAAGGGCAGTGCAGAAAAAGTACAGTTGTGTACACTTACCATAAATGTAGATGTTAGAGTGTATTTACTGTTGCAGTCATTACATTTGGGTAATCTGCTGGCAGGTTGCCCTCAGTTGGCCTGATTAACAAAGTCTTGGGTCCTGCGTCGGTTGCTGTCCCTTCTTCCATTATGTCAGGTTGTCAGGAGTATAAAACATACAGCCGACTCCATTACATCAGTTTTTCTTGCCCCAGATGTCAGGTGCCCCCCAAATGGGGAGTAATACATATGATATATACATACATATATATATATATATATAAATAAAATTAAAAACACAAAAAATATACTTCCAAATAAAAGCAAATACACCAAAAACGCTTTTAAGCATAGTAAAAGAAAGTAAGAGGTATAGTAAGAGAAAAACAAGGGGTTGGAGGAAGGGTAACCATGACTAACAGTGAATACACTCTAACATCTACATTTATGATAAGTGCACACAACTGTACTATGTTCTTAGTGTTTCACTGTTGCAGTCATTACATATGGATAGATCCCCAAAGCTATGGTTGGGAGGATGGATTAATACAGCATTAGTACCAGCTATAAGGCCTGCAGAACAGCAGTGGCAAAGCCAGCTCTGGATTTAAAGAAAGGTAAATGGTAATGTTTGGTGAACATATGAACTGAGCTCCAGATAGCAGCTACTAGAATCTCTCTGGTAGGAACACCTCTGAGAAAGGCTGTAGAAGTAGATGCAGCCCTGGTGGAATGAGATATGATCCTCTGTGGGATAGGTTTACCATGATGCATATAGCAGAAACAAATACAATGGCTTATCCATTTAGAAATAGTCTGCTTTGAAATTGCCTTTCCCTCTGCCCCTGCAGCAAATGCCACCAGTAGTACTTCAGATTGTCTTAGAGATTTTGACCTGTTTAAGTAAAATCTAAGTCGTCTGTGTACATCCAATGAATGCAGAATCCGCTCCCCCTTGTTCTGTGGACTGGGAAAGAAAATTGGCAAATGAATGCTCTGGTTAAGAGCCACACTGGATACCACCTTAGGCATGAGGGATGGATTGGTCCTGAGAGACACCCTGTCCACATCAAAAATAATGAAAGGCTCCACTGCCATAACAGCTTGTAATTCAGAAATCCTTCTGAGAAAAATTTAACGTATGCAGTAGCAGCTGGCTCAAATGGAGGGAGAGTGAGCTTTTCCAATACAAAATTGAGGTCCCAGGCTGGGGTTGGAGCTCTCCTGGGTGGAGAAGTTTTTGGCCCCTCTGAGATACTGCTTTAGTAGAGGATGAGAGAAGAGGAGAGGTTCTATGTTGTAATGAGCTGAAATGGATGAGACGTGGATTTTTATGGAAGAAAATAACAGGCCCTTGTGAAGCATCTCAGTTAAGTATTGTAAAATCGGAAGAATATTGGGCGCTGCTGTGCTTATTTCCTTGTGTTTGGGTCCAGGCACAAAACCTTTTCCATTTGTCAGCATAAGATTTTCTAGTACTAGGTCTTCTCGCCTCCAAAATGACATCCATCACAGGTTTGCTGAGGGATGCTAAGGGTGAATTTAGGTTATTAGCCATGCTGCAAGATTCAAAGTTTGGCGCTGAGTGTGCAGAATTTGGTTGTTCTGCTGAGACAGTAAGTGAAGTGTCCGAGGCAGGTGCCACGGTGGAAGGTGTGACGCACTGCGGAGGAGTGGGTACCAGTGTTGGCGAGGCCAGTCTGGAGCAATCAGAATAATTTTGGTTTGTCCTGTCTGACTTTTAGTAGAACGTTGGAGAGCAGAGGCACAGGGGGAAAAGCACAGACTGATAGGTTTTTCCAGCTGAATGATAGAGCATCCACTTTCCATGCTTTTTTGTGATGACTTCTTTGGCAGAATTTGTCCAACTGATAGTTCTGGGGTGAGGCAAAAAGACCTATGTCTGGACTCATCCATTTGTGTGTTAACATGTTGAAAATTCTTGGCTCCAGTTTCCATTTGTGTGGGTCCATGAGGTTTCTGCTTAGTTCATCTGCCAAAGTATTCAGCTTTCCTGGCAGGAATTGAGCTTGTAGTTGTATTTGGTAGGTCAAGGTCATGTTCCACAATGCCATGGGTAGTCTTCAAAAGGGGTAGGAGTGTGTACCCCCCCTGCTTGTTAATGTACCACATAACTGTGGTGTTGTCTATCATTAATTGTCCTGGATGAAGGTAGTCATTGAAGGCTGTCAGTGCATTCTGTACAACTAGCATCTCTTTCTGATTGATATAAAGGTGCATTTGATTTGGACTCCATTTGCCCTGAATGCACTTCCTTGCCAGATGAGCCCCCTCCAAGCATAGTCTGATGCATCTGGAGTTAGTCTGAAGCCAAAGGGCAGAGCAGAGAACTGGTAATGCAAGTAGCCTGCTTTGAAGCAGAGATCTCTTCTGCAAGATTCACTGATTGGGATATGCAGGTAAGCCTCAAGTCTAGAGTTACCAACCAGGCATCTTTGCCTAGCATAGGAAGTTAACTGTTGAGTCAGCATCTTGAATTTTGGAATGTCAAGTAATGTGTTTAGCATAGATAAGTCCAGAACTGGACGCTATGATTTGTGTTTTCTGGGTACCAGGAAAAGTCATGAATAGAAATCTTGTCCCTTTTCCTTTCCTCTTCTGGTACTGGCTGAATAGCCCCCATGCTTATGAGGGACAGTACTTGTTTCTGGGCCTCTGCCCAATGCTTTGGGAGCAGGTCTGGCCATCCGTTTGGGATTGGCAACGTGTGGAAATGAAATCTGTATCTCTGGGATACTAGATTTAAAACCCATTTGTCCTGGGTTGTAAGTTGCCAGTTTTTTGCAAGAAGTGCCAGTTTTCCCCCGAAAGGGGCGGCTAAAAGTAAAGTGCTTGGAGAGTGTAGAGCGAAGTCAATGAGACTGTTTACCATAGAGAAATGCCTTGTTGTTCCAGACTTGGAAGTGGAGTCACCCCATTGTTTTGTTCTAAATGTCCCTTGTGACTGAAACCTGGAGCCTTTAGAATGCCTGGGTTTGACTTGAGTGGCTCTCGAAGGAACTGGAAAGGACCAGTTCTTAGTGGGCCAGTACCTACTAAATCTTGGAGGTTGCACTTCTAAGAATTCTTTCACAGTTTGCAAAGATTTAAGCTTCATCTTCCCTCTTTTTTAAAACTTCTGCCTTATTACCAAAGAGACGGTCCTGTTGTAAAGGAGCATCCAACAAAGAATGGATAACTGGTGCCAGAGTCATGGCCTTAAGCTAAATGCCAAAAAAGGTATAGTCATATCCTTTGGGAAAAACAAGGTAACCCCTAATTACCACATAGGTGGTAATCCATTAAACACAGAAGACGTTATCAGGGACCTGGGGACCCAAGTTGACAGTAACCTCTCTTTTGACACTCACATTGCCAAAGTGGTTAGGAAGACCTTCTACATTGCCCACCTGATCATGAAGGGATTCACATCCAGATCAGGAGAGGTCATTGTACCCCTGTACTCTTCACTTATTAGACCAATGATTGAGTACAACGCCCCATTCGGAATGTACCTTACCCGACACCTGCAGCAGTTGGAAAGACCCCAAAGTTCCTCACCAAAAGGATAAAGGCTCAAACATATGTCATACGCTGCCCGACTGAAGAAACTCCAGCTCTATTCGTGCATACCGTCTGCTCAGAGGTGATCTGTGCCTGACATACAAGGCCATGTCCAACCCGGAATTAATGGACATGCTCCACCTCAAAAAATCCAAATCCACCAGAGCCACGAGAGCAAGAGACTTAAACCTCAACACGGATATAAATAGGACGTGCTGGAGGGACAGATTCATCACCCAGAAACTCCCTACACTATGGAACAGAATCCCAGTCCATGTGAGGCAGAGCCCCTCACTGACTCTGTTCAAGAGAAATCTTGACGAGTGGATGCGAGATCGTAGGTTTACCCGGGGAATCATCTCTGTGTCACTGCTGGACAGAGGCACAGCAAACTAATGGGTATAGTATTCTCATCCTAAGGGGTGGTAAAAGCCACACACACTCTGGCTAGGCTTATAAATGCCCTAGGGCAGATAGCCTAGTATGAACCTATGAACATGTTCAGGCAGAGTTTGCTCTTTGAGCCAAGCATGCCTTCTTAGCACAGATCCAGTTACAGCAGCCCTGCAAGAGGCCTCCAAAGAATCAAAACCACATTGCAAAGTATGTTTTCCAACTTGTTCAGCTGAATGCAATAAATCCTGTAAATCTTTATTTTCCACAGTCAGAAATTATCATCATCTGTTTAAGCAGTCCCATGAAATGTTGTTGATATTTAAGCATATGAAATTGACGGTTTAAAACCCTGATTGCCAAGATTGCAGAAGTGTAAACCTTCTTACCCCATCTATCCAGCTCCCTGGAATCTCTATCAGAAGGGGTAGGATTTTTAGCAGTAAAGGCATTAATGCCCTTGAGACCCTGAGAAATGGTTTCAGGATCTGCAATAGGATTTTTGAAAAGGAATTTGTCGGAGTCAGGAACCCTGTAGTATCTGTCTGGCTTACAAGGAGCTGGAGGCAGAGAATCAGGAGCCATACTAGACTCTGTAAAGACATCAACAAAGTCTAGAACAGGAGGTAAAGCCAAAGGCCTATGCTGAGGAAGAAGAAAATCCCTAAGACTTTCTAGATTCAGAGAAATCCTGATTTTCCTAGTGGAAATGTTCCCTTAATGTATGTAAAGTTTCCCTAAAATAAAAATCCTCAGGGGGAGAAGCAGAAGGAATGGAATCTTCTACATCAGAGTCCTCATAAGTAGGTATAGACAAATCCTGCTCATTAGAACAGTCAGAAGAAATAGAATCCTGTTTAGAAGATTCATAATCAATGTCTTGCCTAGGCCTTTTAGAAGGAAGAGGGACGGCTACCCCTGATCAGAGTAATTAAATCTTCAGCCATTTTGAGAATTTGTTTTTTAGGCATAGAGGCCTGCACATGTGGACCAGGCATCGGTTTTTTAGACAGATTTAGATTTTGGCCTTAGTTTTGCAGATGGCGTCGGTCTAATATACAAATTTGTAGGCCTGAAAACACCCTCAGAAGCCGGTGCTTGCAGAGAGTCTCCAGACCCATCAAAGGTAGAGACATCCGCGGGTTACATAACTGAAGCATCTCGCGGCATACCGGACTCTGAATGGGTCTCAATAGAGGCCTGCAAATCAGAAGTAGCGGGTATCAGGGGCTGCAAAACACACCTCATTGAGTACTGGTGAACTGGCAATTGGATTAGGAGAAGAGTCGTCAGTTTTGGACCTCGACTGCCCGTCTCTTTTTCTTTGCATTTTTTTAGGAATTTCGGTAGTCTGATTGCTAACAAATGACATTTCTGGATAATTAAATCTTGAGCCAAAATATTCAGAGGCAAAAATATGCAGACATTTAATAATGCATTGATTAAATGTAGCACAAAACCGACAGCAAGGTACGTCATGGTCAGGGCTTATGCAAGGAAGACAGTACAAATGAAAATCCTTATGAGGTATTTGCTTCCCACAAGTAATGCAATTATTAACTTTTACTGACATCGGTAAGGAGCAAGAAAAAGTTTCCCCAATGGGGTACTTAGCTTTTAGTTGAAGACTTCGGTTCTGAAACTCAAAAATGAAAATTTCAGGAGTCAGCCGACCGGCACTTGCTAACTGCTTTCCCTTCGGGCACCGCGCGTTAAGAAAGACTGATGCAATGGCGTCAGCTGCATGTTTTATACCCTCGACGACCTGACCTCATGGAAAAAGGGACAGGACCCAAGACTTTGTTAATTAGGCCTACTGAGGGCAACCTGCCAGCAGATTACCCAAACGTAATGACTGCAACAGTGAAACACGAAGAACATCGGATAATGCATGCAGCCTGCTTTGAAGCGTAGGTATCTTCTGCAAGATTCCCTAATTGGGATATGCAGGTAAGCCTCTTAAATCTAGAGTTGCCAACCAGGCATCCTTGCCTAGCATAGGAAGTAACTGCTGAGAGTCAGCATCTTGAATTTTGTAATGTCCAGAAAGGTGCTTAGACTAAACAGGTCCAGAATTAGACGCCATGATTTGTCTTTTCTGAGTACCAGGAAAAGTCTGGAATAGAAACCTTGTCCCTTTTCTGGTGCTAGTTGAATAGCCCGTATGTTTAGGAGGAAAAGTACTTGTTTCTTAGCCTCTGCCCACTGATTTTGGGGGCAGGTTTGGCCACCCGTTTGGAGTTGGCAGCATGTGGAAATGCAATCTGTATCCCTGGGATACTATATTTAAAACCCATTTGTCCTGGGTTATAAGTTGCCAGTTGCCTGAATGAAGAGCCAGTTTTCCCCCAAAGGGGGGGCTAAGAGTTAAAGTGCTTGGTAATTTTAAAGTGAAGTCATTGAGACTGTTTACCATAGGGAGGTGCCTTGTTTCCTGATTTGGAAGTGGAAGCACCCCCATTGCTTAGTTCTGAAAGTCCCTTGGGACTGAAACCTGGTGCTTTTGGAATGTCTGAGTTCGGCTGGAGTAGCCCCGGAAGTAGCTGGAAAGGACCAGTTCTTAGTAGGCCAGTGACTACTAAATCTAGGAGGTTGTACTTGTAAGAAGTCTTTCACAGTTTGCATAGATTTAGCTTTATCTTCCATCATTTTTAGAACTTCTTCAGCCTTACTGCCAAACAGGCGGTCCTGCTGTAAAGGAGCATCCAAAAGTTTTGCTTTAACATGATCAGGCAGAGACTGCTCCTTAAGCCAAGCAAGCCTTCTAAGCACAGACCCAGTAACAGCAGCCCTGCCAAGAGGCCTCTAAAAAATCAAAACCACATTGCAAAGTATGTTTGCCAACTTGATCGGCTGAATGCAATAAATCCTGTAAATCTTTGTTCTCCACACAGTCAGAAATCATCGTTTTCTGTTTAAGCAATCCCATAATAGGCTGTTGATATTTTAGCATATGTAATTGACAGTTTAAAGCCCTGATTGCTAAGGTTGCAGAAGTATAAACCTTTTTACCCCATCTATCCAGCGTCCTGGAGTCTCTATCAGAAGGGGTAGGATTTTTAGCATTAGAAGCCTTAATACCCTAGGGCCCCTGAGAAATGGTTTCAGGGTCCGCAACAGGATTCTTGAAAAGGAATTTGTGGGTCTCAGGAACCCTGTAGTACCTGTCTGGTTTGCTAGGGGGCTGGAGGCATGGAATCACAGGCCATACTGGATTCCGAAAACACATCAACAATGTCTAATACAGGAGGTATAGCCAAAGGCCTATGTTGAGGAAGAAGGAAATCCCTAAGCCTCTTTTTGGATTCAGAGAAATCCTGACTTTCCCAGTGGAAATGCTCCCTTAAGGTATGTAAAGTTTCCCCAAAAGAGAAATCCTCAGGCGGACAGGCAGAGGGAATGGAATCCTCTGCAGAATCCTCATAAGTAGGTGTGGACAAATTCAGATTAGAAGAGTCAGAAGAAAGAGTCTCATTCACAAGATTCATAGTCAAGTTTAATCCTAGGCCTCTTGGAGGGGGTGGGGTTGATTACCCCTGATTAGAGTAATTAAATCTTCTGCCATTTTGATCATTTGTTTTTTTAGGCATAGGGGCCTTAACATGTGGCCTGGGCTTCGGTTTTTTAGACATAGATCGGGATTTACGCTTTAGTACTGAAGTTGGAGTCTGTTTAATATACAAGTCTGTAGGCCTGAATACACCCTCAGAAGCTGGTGCCTGCTCAGCGGCTCCGGACCCATCAAAGGAAGAGACATCCGAGGGTTCCATATGTGAAGCATCTCGTGGCATACCGGGTCTCAGTAGAGGCCTGCGAATCAGAAGTAGCGGGTATCAGGGGGTGCGAAAGTGCCTCACTGAGTACCGGCGAACTGGCGACTGGCTTAGGAGAAGAGTCTTCAGCAGTTTTGGACCTCAACAGCCTGTCTCTTTCTTTGCGTTTTTTCAGTATTCCAGTAATCGGATGGCTAACAGACGTCATTTCTGGATAAGTAAACCTAGAGCCGAAATAATTAAAAGCAAAAATGTACCGACGACAGATAGTGCGCTGATTAAATAATGCACAAAACAGACAGCAAGGTATGTCGCGGTCAGGGCCTAGGCAAGGAATACAGTACACATGAAAATCCTTATGAGATATTTGCTTCCCACAAGTAATGCAATTATTATCTTTTACTGACATCGGTAAGGAGCAAGAAAAAAAAGTTTCCCCAATGGGGTACTTAGCTTTTAGTTGAAGACTTCGGTTCTGAAACTCAAAAACGAAAATTGCAGGAGTCTGCCGACCGGCACTTGCGAACTGCTTCTGCTTCGGGCACCGCGCAGCAAGAAAGACTGATGTAATGGCTTCAGCTGCATGTTTTATACCTCTGACGACCTGACATCATGGAAGAAGGGACAGCAACCGACGCAGGACCCAAGACTTTCTTAATCAGGCCAACTGAGGGCAACCTGCCATCAGATTATCCAAATATAATGACTGCAACAGTGAAACACGATGAACATCGGCACCGACAAGTCGGTCTGACTATCCTCCCCGGACCCGACTGGAGAGCGTCTGCTCCTAGAGTCCCCGGTCGGCGCTGAAGACAGTGGAGCAGGTCTCGGCTCCAAAGGCTCCACAATCAACAGGTCAGCTTCCTCTGGCTCCTAAGGTCCGGTACGACTCTGAGCAGGAGTAGTGAAGTCAGCAGTGGTGGCCTTTGGCAATGAAGCTGCTTGGGTCAGAGCCAACAATTTAGCAAGGCCTGGTGCCTGTAAAAGCTTCTGCACCAGTCAATCCATATCCAAATCCTACAGGCTGACAGAAGACCTAGAAGAATGCACCAACTGTGCTGACTGAAGCAGTGGAGATAGAGGCCTTTTGGATACCGGCTACAAGGCTGTGGGCCGGTTCCGAAAAGAAAAGACAGTCAGCTCCGAGGTCTGTGGAGGCGATGCCGCAGAATCCTCCAACTTATTAGATTTTTTTGACTGCTTAGAGTCCTTAGAGTCCCCGGAAGATCTACAGGACTTGAAAAACTTGCTGGCCACATCCTGGTCACTCAACGCTTCTTGAAATGGATGCTTTAAAAAGCCTCTGTCTACCAATTTCCTTTTCCTCCCTGGTAACACTCTCAAGGAAAAAGAATGAAAAATGCTACAAGATGTCTGTAAATGGACAGCTCATAAGCAGTAAACACAACTTAGATGTCCATCAGTTAACAGACATTTTTTGACCGTAGTCTGGACAGTTTTTAAACCCAGACTTTGGGCGGTTATCTTTGTCATCTGCCATTACTGAGGAAAACACAGATCCGATAATGAGATATACCCTACACTCTAACCACACAACACCTGCAAGGAGCCTAAGAAAAAATGCACACAATATGGAAAGCTATTCAACATAAAACCTAGGTTCTAAAAGCACACCACACAAAGGAGCCTAAGGAAAAAAATGACACACCAAATATAAGAAAAGTACTAGGCTCTAAACTGCACACAGAAAACGAGCCTGACAGGAATAGGAGTCAAATACTAATCAAAGGCCAAAATACAAAAGGTCAACACTAGGAAAAGCTATATATATATATCTATATATCTATATCTATATATCTATCTATATCTATATATCTATCTATCTATATATCTATCTATCTATATCTATATATCTATACATCTATATATATATCTATATATATCTATATATATATCTATATATATCTATATCTATATATCTATCTATCTATATATCTATATATAAAAAATATCTCTGCAGATATATCTGAACACAGCGAAAAGGAACTAGGCCAAAAACACATGAGGCAGACATATATACGCTAAATAAATCACACACACTGGAAAGGGAAGCTTTTAAGAAGCTATGCAAGGCGAATCACCTATACTAAAACTATTTAGAAAAAAAATAGCAATTTTTTTAAATAACTTCTAAGAAATATGTTTACAAAAAAGTACTGACCCGAGCTTGCACCTCCCATCAGATGCAGCGGCAAACTAAATCTGAGGTAATTCACAGTGCATTACGGGATAGGGGCTTGGCCTCGAGCTACTGGAAGAACTCGAGCTTTGCATACGGCCGTACCGGACTCGATGGATTGGCTCCAAACCCATCAGTAAACAATGAACAGCAAGACTGAACAACTTGAGATGCAATGTTTGCAACTGGGAGTGTGTCAGTATGGTCTGTGATGTAAAATGCTTTCAACTATGATTGTGTTGGTGGGTGCGGTTTGTTTTAATTTATATAAATGTATGGTTGTCTATATAGTAAGTGATGGTTTAATAAAGATATTTTTTGTTTAAAAAAAGCAGGAATTGAATATTGTATGCAATATTGCTTAGGTTGTATGATATATAGCAATATATGTGAAGTATGGTTGTTACATTAACATAGTTTGATTACTTTTATATGCATGTAAATTTGCCTATGTCACAAGTGATAATTCAATAAAGGTGTTTGGGGGGGGGTCCAACTCTCTCTTTTTAGATTCTCATACATTATATGAATCCCATTTAACATTGCCTCCCATGTGGCTAAAGTCCTCCCAAAAGCAATGTAACTTAGTGGGGAGCCTAGAAAACACATTTCTTTATCTGAAAAGCATCCACAGAGGGAGGATATCTGGACAGCATACGCCAAATCAGCAACTTTGCAGAAGGGGTAAGGTAATCTTAGAGAAAAACACTTTCTTTTATCAGTCTTCGACCCTAAAGATGAGTCCTGAGTGTGGACCTGTTACAGTAATAAGGCAAAAACTTCATAAAGTTTTTGAAATCCTGCAAGGCAAAACCTTGCAGGGTAAGAGGGAACACTAGCATCAGAGTGCCCAAGATCTGCTATACTTGAGATATGGCAAATGTGTGCTGCTGACATACCCAAGTTTCCATGAAAAGGAAAGAAAGTGTGGTTTACAAGCTTAAAGCATAAGCTTCTGAAGGTGAACCATGATCTTCTGCTCTATCCCTGTGGCAAGTATTTGGCACTATCACAAACAGAGCAGCCTTATTTCTGTGAAGTCGGTTAATAACAATATAGCTCTGTACAAATGTAGTTTGTTGCGTCGCAGAAACACAGGCCTTCAGATCTGCTGAACTTAGAATAAGGAAAGAAGCCTAGGAGGCCATGCTTGAGGATATCAATGTTTTTAATGCCAGAGGGTCAAACTCAGATGAAACACTTTCTTCCATCACAAAAATTTAAGACAGTAGTGCTTGCTTTACTCTCATCCTGGCTTCATGTCCACAAAGAACAACCAAGTAGACCAGCAAGAGCAGACGTGGAGGTAAATAATAATCCTTTATTATAGACAGACCGGTTTCGGCAACATTTATTATTAATATTATTATTTACCTCCACGTCTGCTCTTGCTGGTCTACTTGATTGTTTTGTGGCATTTGGTTTGGACCGTGCATCTCCCCCGTGCATAGAACTTGGTTGGTTTGGTCTCTGAAAATCTGTGCTGTGGGACCGAGCAGTGGAGGTGTATCTCCCTTTTGGAAGGTGGATATAAGACTGTTTATTTTCATCTTTTGTACCCATTGAGTGTATATTTTTTCACTGTGGGGATTTGCTATGGACATCGGCTTTGTTCCTGTATACGGAATTTGGAAATTTTAGTTGATTGCCCAATTTTAGAAGCGGACTTTCTGGATCCCTTGTTGTGAGTTGGGCCGCTTCGTTTTACTTCGGCGTCAAACCTGGAATCAGTCGTATGTTGAAACATCTTAAGTTTCCACTAGTTTTTGAACTATACAACATATGGTAAAGCCTTTGTTCCGTTGATGGTTTGCTATATATTTTATATTTTTTTGACTATTGAACTCAACTTAGAAGCCAGCATTTGTGTGTGTTGAGTGTCCTTCTACCTCGTCTGTGTTTCAAGGGGCCCATCATAACGCTAATGTTAACGTTAATGTTATATAACGTCTATATGGCTAACACTGTATTTGGGGACTGAGTTCTATTTTGCCAGTCCGGGCAAGATTTAGCGTCACCGGAAAGGATATGAGTAAAGCGCCAACACATTTTTTGCCCTATGAACCAATTGTTGCCCAACATCTTGATATTTTGTAATAACTCTTGATTGGTGTAACAACGGACGAAGGTGTGTTTATTATTTTTCTACTTTTGGACAAAAGCAGGACTTGCGAGTTTGGGCTTGTACAAAGGGACTACAGATTATGTTCTTATAAAACAGTTACTACGTAACGCCTTGTCATTCTTGGCTTGTGCAACAACGGGCGAAGGTGTGTGCACTGACTTATAACTTTGTGGATATATTTTCTTGGTGCCTTCATCATTTATATCCTTATGTGAAACTCAATCGGTGGACTGGCACAACTGGGAATGTACCATCACTTATATTTCTTGATTGTTTCAACTGAGTTCCTTTGGACTTGGGCCTATATATGGATTAATAGGTATTTCTCTACGTATGGGAGAAAAAGAGGACTGGTTACCGTCGTCATGAATGGCCTATGATTAGCTGGTTACCAAAACTAGTGGACTATTAGTTTTAGCTAATATGTTAGTTTTTCTTATTAATATTTCTAACGACTGAGGTTTGATGCAACGTTAAGGGAATACATTGTGTCAAGTAATTTTTGTTTGGACTTGAACCAAGTTATATGTACTGATTCCTATTAATGGTGAAATTCCACATGGCTTTCTATTTGGAATATTGTTTGTTATTGATTTAACATTGGTGCATGCATAGGTTATATATGTAACAATTTTGTGTTTTGGACAATGTCCAAAATATCAGGGATTTTTGTGCCAATTATTGGACACCATTTCATTTTATAACACAGGTATCACCAATTGAGTCAGTAATCTTTACTGTATTGTATGGTCTTTCAACAACTTGGTTGGAGGACATTAGGGGCTGGGTCAGATTCCCTTCCTTTTATGATACATGTCTCACTTGGTTTATTTTATATGTAAAAGTTTTTTATGTTCATGCTGCTGATCTATAGGTGCTGTGTTATATATGTTCTAATTTCATCATTTTTCAGGACTCTTCTATGGGTGCCTTTTTCACATTTTGGTGCATTTTGATGATAATTATGTCAAGCTAGTGCCAGGAACAGGTTAAGGCTTTTGGATTTCAATTATATTATACTGTCTTTAGGTGGACAGTTACAGTCCTGATATATTTTTTATCGGGGCTAGTGCAGTACAATAGACAATTTGGTCCTTTTTGAGCACATTGTTTAATTTCAATTAAGTTCTAGCAACACAGTTTTTTAGCTGTGGTTGATGTAACTTTAGCCATACTACATTGTTTATGTGTGGGAATTTAAGGATATGATCCCCACTGGGGTTTGTATGATTCCTTAACAGATTTGACTTTATGACATCTTATGTATGTCATTGGTTATATTGTGGTTATGGTTAAAGCCATTTATTACACTAAAAGGATCCCTTAAACTCTATATTAAGGATTATCAAGCTGTTTTTGGTGGAGGGGCATCTAGTCTCTTTTTGATTTTAGATGCCCTTGATAATTCTATTTAAAGGTCTTGCTTTCTATATTTGGATTATGACAAAGGTATCTTGATCATTGCAGTTTAAAGTTTTCATACTTCTGAAATTGTATTTACACCCACTGCTTGGTCCCACAGAATAAACGTACACATTTCTATTCATTAACATATGGTGGATTGAATTTTGTTTTTGGATGATTAATTTTCATGATACCAATATGATTTACTAACCAACTTTGTTCCTTTGGTGTTTACGGTTTTTGGACTATGTAATTTTTTACTATTGGGTTGTGAATTGCTGGTGCTTCTTGCTGATCCGGTTTTTCCTTTGCCCCTTATAGTGGGATTAATAGAAATTGGAATTTGGTATAACTGGGGAATCATCATTTTTGGTACGTCTTGGACCTCTGGTCCTCAGTTTTTTCAGTACTTTTTTCATTATATTTTTTTCTGCGTTTCATTATATTCATTGGGTGGGCATTTTGAACTCATATTCGCAGCATGGATCTCAACAATATTTTGTCCGGATTATGTGCTGATCGGCAGGATATAGGTGTTTTTGGGATCAACACCCCACCAAGCAATGATCCGGATAACTCGGAACAACCACTCATGGTGGATTGTGATATGTTTTTTCATTCTGTTACTAAGGCATTTAAAACACTTAGATCCAACATTTGGCATCTTAAACTGTTCCGATATTACTCTACTCAGAACATGGCTACCAGGGGACTTCGGATAGGTCTCCAACCTTTAGTGGGGAGACCAGATGACAAGTAGAATCAAGATTGGAAGGAAGCTTTACAGTTGGGGTCCATGTCATTTGTGAATATTTTACTACAATATTATGAAAGAACGGTTGATTTGAATATACAAGACATCAAGACACTATGTTCAGATGTCAGTAAGTTCGAATCCTCTCCCAAATATCAAGATAATATTAAGAAACTTTCCCATGATTTGATGGAACATGAGAAAACTATTAAGGAACGTAAAATCAAAAAGTTTCACAGGGATTATTCGGATTATCAACGGGGCAGACCTTTTGATTTTAGTCGGTCTGTCAGGTTTGCTGACATTAATCAGGTTAGGACGGGGCCCAGTCGTACCAAAAAGAGACCTCGATCCATTTTGAAGAATAGGGATGGATCTTCTAATAGTACGTCAGGGGATGATGCCTCAGTAACTGATAGTGAGGGGACCTCTGACAGGGGGTCTCCCAATAGAAAGAAAAGTAACAGAAATTTCCCTTTAGAAGGGGCAAGGGACATCGGGGGGGCAGGAAGCACCGGAAAAGAACCCGTACAGGTTTCGTTTCAGGGTTTACTGAACAATCTTCTGAGCTAGTGTCCATTCAGACTCCAAATCAGAATGTATTAAATTTGTCTAGTGTTGTATTATCTCAGGAACAAACAGCTTTATTGAACAAGGGATTGAACTATATTCCTTCCTTTTTCTCCCAGGAATATCACATCATTCAGGATTTACATGTTTTTTGCCGTACTCTTAATTTAAAATTGTTTTTTGCTGAGGATAGTTTAGGAACATCTGATGAGTTTTGGTTTGGTAAGTCATCCTTTCAACCACCCATGAATAAATATGTTTCCATATTTATGGACTCAATTTTGAGGGACCTTCATTTTGAGAACCATCGGCATGTTATATTAGGAAGTAATCTTACTACTGATGATAGGTTGGCTTTAGACCAACTATGCAATTATAGGGACATTATTGTTGTTTCAGCTGACAAAGGGGGAGCTGTGGTGGTTCTCAATACTGTTGATTATATACAGGAAGGGTTGTCACAACTATCGGACAAAAAATGTTATATGCATATGTCTATAGATCCCACACCCATTTTCAAGGACGAAATTGATTCCTTTTTGAAGTTAGCTTTTGAGGAGGGGATTATTAGTAAAAAATGTTTGTCATCATTGATGGTGTCTGAACCTAAGCAGATTTTGTACCTTTTACCTAAGATTCATAAATCTTTGAATAAACCACCCGGCAGACCTATTGTCTCTGGAATAGGATCTCTTACTGAACCTTTATCTGCATTTCTCACGAAATACCTCAAGCCACTTTTAGGTTTGATTAGGGCAAGATTGCAGGACACTACCCAATTCTTACAGATTATTCAAGATACTCAGTTGGAACCAGGTTGGTACATGTGCACCTTAGATGTAAAAGCATTATACACCAGTATTCCACATTGGGCAGGTTTACAATCCCTTCAATATTGGCTTGACAGGGCAAATCTCTACACACCAGGGTTTAATACCTTACTTATTTGTAAGGTCAGAACATGTACTCAACAAAAATGTCCTATATTTTCAAGGCCAGTGTTATTGGCAACTGCAAGGCACGGCTATGGGAGCATCGTTTGCTCCCATTTATGCAGATCTTTTCATGGCTTATTTTGAGGAGTACATGATATATGACAATTCACATAACATTTACCAGGTTGAGATGGATATCTGGCGACGTTATCTGGACGACTGCTGGTTAGTGTGGCGTGCGGATTTGGGTTACTTGCATGAATTTGTTGATTATCTTAACAGAAATATATGGGGACTGGAATTTTCAGTAACATATGACCAAAATACAATCAATTTTTTGGATGTTACGGTCTCGAGAAATTATGACTATACCTTATCCAGTAAGGTGTTCCGCAAGTACCCACAATATAATACCTTGCTTCATGCTTCAAGCATGCACCCACGCCACACTATCAGAAGCATTCCAGTGTCACAGTTCATACGTATCAAACGCCTCAGCTCGAAGGATGAGGAATATCAAGCAGCTAGTATTGATTTAAGTCAGAGGTTTGCTAGTAGGGGTTATGACCATCAAGACATTAACTTAGCCAGATGTAGGGTAAATCAAATGAACAGGAAACAACTATTAGAATACAAAACAAGGAACAATAATACATCTTGTACTCCCGTACGGTTTGTTACGACTTATGGAAGAAACATCAATATGGTCAGGAATATTATCAACAAACATTGAAACATCTTACTGGCCAATGACCAATTGAGGTCATTTCTGGGACAACAATGTCGGCTTTCGTACAAGCGGGGGAAAACTTTGGGTTCGTATTTGTCACATTACAAACATATGGCTAGTGGAGGGATTATTCACAAACAACTTACTTTACAAGGTGATGAGCTACTCGGCTCTTTTCCCTGTGGCCATTGTGGATCGTGTTTCTATATGCCTAAATCAAAGGAATTTTCAAGTCGCAATACCACCCGGATATTCAACATTAAAATATTTGGTAACTGCAGTAGTGATTGGGTAGTGTACCTAGCTTCTTGTCATTGCAGTGCATTCTATGTAGGCCAAACTTCTAGGGCCCTTAGATCTCGAATGAATGAACATCGCAGTGATATTAGAAATCACAAATTGACTAGTGCTTTGTATCAACACACTCTTAAACATCCACAGGCCAGATTCAATTTTATGATTATAGATCGTATCACTGGTGACAGATGTCATAAACAGGGCTGGCATGGCCTATTAGATCATAAAGAGAGATATTGGATAGTTACACTAGGGGGTCTGTTTTATCCTGGGCTTAATGATCATTTATAGTTGGTTCCTTATGTATGAACATATAATTTTCTTGGGCCATACTTATATTATTTTTCAGGTACAGGTCCTAATTCCTGTTTAATGTCTTTTCATCCCCAGGTTGTATAGATATCGGATGGGGGTGGGTCTATTTGGCTATGGTAGAGCCTTTTGTATTTTTCTGATGGGTTGTTCCTGTATTATATTATATCATGGCTATGTAGTTTTTGGACTACGTATGTGTAAAACTCAATTTATCTTTTAGGTAACTTAGACAGATTGGATCATTTTGATATGGATGACTAGTTTAATACTGCTGAGTGTATATTCACACTTCTAGGCACCACAGGTACAATGGATAATCATGATATGGAGGGCTTGCACATCATATTGCAATGTAGTATGATGATGATGATGTTGTTGTTTATTACCTCTGTCTATGAACAAACTGTAGGGTTTTTTTCTATTTTGGATGTCTGATGGCTGACTATTATACATAATATGAAATCAGTACATAGGATGTTTTTGGGGCACCACAAAGTTTATGTGTCTTCATCTGTTCATTTTGTGCATGTATTTCCTTTTAAACATATATTTATTTATGGAATATATGTTTACTGCTATTTTTTGTATTGGTTGGTTCTTGGCAATTTAAGGGTTTTTGAAGGTTACTCTGTTATTTCATGCTTCAGCAATGTTTGTTATTAGTTAGGATCTAGCCGTTTTAAAAAAAGTTTTTGGGCTATGGCTACATCTCAACACATCATTAATATTTATGACTTCTGTTGGCTTATTGGCTGACAATTTCTTTTTAATATTTGATGGATGGGACTCTGTTGTTTTGTCCTACACTGAAGAAGGCAACATTTGCCGAAACCGGTCTGTCTATAATAAAGGATTATTATTTACCTCCACGTCTGCTCTTGCTGGTCTACTTGGTTGTTTTGTGGCATTTGGTTTGGACCGTGCATCTCTCCCGTGCATAGAACTTGGTTGGTTTGGTTTCATGTCCACAAAGCCCTTGACTAGGGGCTTCCCACCAACCCAATCAAATGCAGCAGGTACAAATCTGTATGACTATTGCCTGTCAGCACCACACTCCTATCACACTACTTCAATACTGTGGGATCTGCACAAGCTACCAGTTATACCATGTCTATTACAAAACTGCACTCTTACCTCAATAACTACAACAGCTGAAGATATTTTACTTTTCAACTATCTTTCATTATCTGGAGTTTAGTTTACAGAGAAAGTCTTTGGTTCTTTTCAAAGAATACATTAAGTATTTTCTGTTGTGCTTGTTCAGTAATTGCACAGTGCAAGCATAACAGCTACCCAAAAGGCTGCCTTATTCACTAGTCTTTCAACTGCAGGTTACATCCAGAAAACAAATGCCAATTAAACAGTCACAAAACAGAAGAACTACAATCGGCATCATCAAACCAGCCCTTGGAAAAATAAAGCCTTTCTGGTGGATGAAAACAGGCATTAAAACAATCACAGAAAAGATACATGTTAACCATCGTT
Source organism: Protopterus annectens (assembly GCF_019279795.1). Taxonomy (NCBI): domain Eukaryota; kingdom Metazoa; phylum Chordata; order Ceratodontiformes; family Protopteridae; genus Protopterus; species Protopterus annectens. The sequence continues at coordinate 766,818,417 of NC_056726.1, read as the reverse complement.
AAATCTTAACAATCATTTAAGAGCTACTGCCACATCAAGGAATGCAGAGCAGATGCTTCAAAAGTTAAAAATACTTCCTTACCTTTGCCCAGGTGTGATATGACTGTTCACTGACTGAGTGGAAGATGCTGTAAACACCTTTGTTTCAGAAAGCTGCAAATAAAAGCACAACTCTTGCTTTAGTCCACTGGTACATAATGCAAAGAAAAAAATGCATTTCTGTTTGGAACATAGCATGATTGCAAACATTTGGTTTCATTTCACCATTTTGACTGTTGGGATAACCTATAATGTGGGTAATATGTGTGCGTGTGTGTGTGTGTGGGGGGGGGGGGGGTAGACAGGAGGCATTTGGGGACGAGTACTTGCAGTAGACCAGGAGCAAATGCTGCTCTGGATGCTACACTTACATTGCAATGTTATATCAGACAATGTGAACAGAGGACCACGTAGTTGCCTCCAAAACAGGCTAGGTAGAAAGTCCATTCAGGATAGCTGTACTGACAGCCACAGGTCAAAGTAGCAGGGGCTCTAATATGACCAGATAAAAGCTTCCTATAGCTCTATTAACAAAAAAGTAATAAACCCTCCTAAATGGCTGGGAAACTATTTGCAAGACTTCCTTACATCCACTTTGCAAACAAAGTGGAAGGCATTCAAGAAAAAAAAAATTGACTCATGAAAATAAAATCTCAACCCCCCCATCCACATTCAGAGAATGCACAGTTCTCTCTCCTGGGTACTGTGGCTTGGGGAAAAAAGACTGGTGCCTCAATGGTCTAGTTAGTTCACAGTCACATCACTAACCAGTGTAGACATAAAACAGGTGTTTGATTGAAGGGTCACTCTACCCTGATGTTGAGCCAAACAGGCTCGCTGTTCATTAAAAGTGTGAGAAATGAAATATACCTAAGAGGTGACTGTCACCAAAAATAGTGTATTCCACAAAAAACTCGTCAGGGAAGAAAGCAACTGGTTCAATGGGGGACAAGTCAGTTTCTGTAACACACAATTCAAGTCCTATGGTGCAATCACGTCTCCTAGGAGATGCAAGGTAAATCAGCCCCCCCACCCTACCCCCCAGGTTATAGACTGCAGGGGAGTCTCCACCAACTTGTTTATGTACCACATCACTGCGGTACTGTCTACTTGGAAAACTCACTGACAGAATGGAGAAATGCTTTGTTAGGATTAGGGCCATCATTTCCCTAAGTTTGATTCATTTGTCCTTCACAGTTTACCGCCAAGTTCCCTCAACCTGTAAGCCTTTTATATTAGACACGTCAGACATAGTATCATCTGTTTCACTGTATGCTTTATTTCCACAAAGGCAACACCCCTATTCAACAGACAATGCTGGCTTCACCATAAGACTTCTTTCCTAACAAATGGCAACACAGAATAATGTCTCCAAATGATGTGGATTCTGCAGCTATCTGCTCCGGAGACACCAGGGAAGTTCTCTCATAAAAACATGCTCTGCACACCACTAGTATGCATGCTACTAAGTGTCAAAGCAACTTCAAGAATTCCTCTCAACTGATCTTTTCCTTCTATTAGGACAAGTGTAGTAAGTTATGAAAGCAATTTCTTATTCTGGGGGATGAAGGTCCTGGACTGAAAAATCTCAGGTCGCTCTCAAAAACATTACAATCTGGGAAGGGGTGAGGCAGCATTTCTCCCCGTTTACAGCAGTCCCAGCTCTGAAACATTTAAGAGCAAGCTTCAAGGCATTCAGAAAATCCAAGAAAGCTGATTTGGGCAGATATGCAATGGTTTGACGTCCAAAAAGCATTGGTAGAATTAGTGCAGGCTATGTACAAGGACCCAATGATAAGCACGTTTTGGAAGCAGGACGGGGGATCCCAGTGGGAGTGCATCAGGGTCAGTTTTCAGACCACTACTGCTTGTACTGGTGATGGACTACATTAGCAAACAAATCAGAGGGGAAAGATCAACAAAGTTGCTGCTGTATGCAGATGTGGCATTATAGGCAAACTGAGAATTTCAAACGATGTGGGAATGCAATGGTAAAATGAAGACACATGGGATGAAAAAGAGTACAGAAAAGAAAGCTGTAATGACAGCAAATTGGGGAAATCCAAAGAAACTGAGATAGAAGGAAAACATTGGAATAAGTTACCAGCTTCAAGTGTTGGGAAGTTGTGGTTGAGGAAAAAGGGAAGTCTGAATGAGGTGAAAGACAGAATCAAACTGGATGCAATCAACTGACAGTATTGCAGTGTATGGAAGCTGAAAAGTAAGGTGTACTAAACACAGTTACAACCAGTATACTGTATGATACAGAAACCTAAGGAGGGAAGGTAAGAGCAGTTGGGGAAGCTAGATGTGATGAACCAACTGCCTGAAATGGTTGGTAAGATACAGACACTGTACGATGAAGAAATAAGGACATCAAAGCAGAAGCTCAAGCAACTCCAGCTGAAGTAAAGGTCAATGAAAATATAGTGGGATTCAGACGTGCTGGAAAAGCAGAAGACAATCTGGTAAAGATGATGTGGTACAGGCAGGAAGAAGGCAAGAGGAAACGAGGGTGTCTAGCAAAGAGATGAAGGGACTGGGAGAGAGAAGATCTACAACAGTCAGACGTGACTGTTGAAGAATGTATGAATGGCAAAGAATCAAGAGAGATGGAGAGAGTTGACGAGATACCCCAACCCATGTAGAAAATGGGGGAAAGGTGGGTAAGATGATGATTCAAAGCCATTCAGAGCACACTGGTAGGACCCTGCTAAAATCAGGAAATCTAGGTTAAGCAGAGATTTGACTGCCTTTTGTCCTACAAAAAAAGCCATCACTGGAAAAAAGAAGTTATGTCCTTACCATAACATTCCATGTGAGTTGTTCATCTCGCCTTTTTGTTCTTACACGTGGGTTCGGAGCAGATCCCTCAGCTCCGAGTCGGCCGCTTTTCAAGCTCAAACTCTCAGAGAAGCTCGAGACCTGGTATATATCCCATGATGCTCTACTCTAAACCCAAGATCTAGTACGCTGCACCCGAAGATGGCCTAAAAAATTAAGCACTGCAGTACCTACCTATCTAGGTACCTATAGATTTGCAGAAAGGAAAAACAGTCTATCTTAAGAAGACAGGCTGACAAGACCAACCCAATGCACCACGGCAGCCATCTTTCTCACCAGGAGGGGGAAGTTGGGAGGGAATCTAAGAACAAAAAGGCGAGATGAACAACTCACATGGAACGTTATGGTAAGTACATAAAGTACAGTTTTGTACCTACCATAAATGTAGATGTTCGAGGATCCACATTGCTGCAGTCCTAACTATTGGGTAGTCCGCTGTCCAGTCGGCCCGAATACCAAAGTATATGGCTGACGTCGGTCAGGCGATTAGACTGACGTCAGTGCGTCAGGGTACTAATGCGCATGACCGACGCCATATCCTCAGTCTTTTCTTGCCCCAGATGTCAGAAGACCCTGAAAAGATAAGGCCAAAACCAAAACTCCCAAAATACCTGCACCAAAAAATATATATATATATATACAATATATACACAATTAGCAGAATATAACCTCACCTACACAACCACCCCTAAACACAGAGGGAAGGAGGGAGGGTATTGGACTGCAGCAATGTGGATCCTCGAACATCTACATTTATGGTAGGTACAAAACTGTACTATGTTCTTCATTCCACATTGCTGCAGTCCTAACTATTGGGTAGAATCCCAAAGCAGAGGTAAGGGAGGCTGGCAAATCATAAGGAAGCAGGAACTGACAACATGCCTTGCAAAATAGCTGTGGCAAAACCAGCCCTAGACTTAGAGTAGAGAGGAAGGTGATAATGTTTAGAGAAAGTATGCACTGAACTCCAAGTAGCTGCCTCCAAAATATCCTTAGTTGCCACCCCTTAGAAATGCTGTGGAAGTGGCAGTAGCCCTAGTGGAATGAGGCCTAATCCCAGCTGGAATCTCCTTGCCATGATGGGAATAACAAAATGTAATGCAACACCCAATCCACCTAGAAATAGTTTGTTTTGACACAGGCTTGCCCTTTGAACTCAAAGCAAAAGAAACAAACAACTGCTGAGACTGCTTAAAATCCTTAGTCCTGCTCAAATAATAGCAATAGCCTGTGTACATCTAAAGTGTGCAAAATCTTTTCCCTTTATTTTGGGGATCTGCATAAAAGGTAGGCAAATGAATAGTTTGGTTTAAAGCCACACTAGAAACCACCTTAGGCATAAAGGAAGGATTAGTAATGAAGATACCCTATCCTTATGAAAAACCTAAAAAGACTCCACAACAATAAGGGCGTGCAACTCAGAAAACCTTCTAGGAGATATAATGGCCAACAAAAAGCAGTCTTCCATGACAAGTATTTCAATTCAGCAGTAGCCGAGGCTCAAAAGGTTGTAGAGTAAGTTTCTCCAACACAAAATTGAGATCCCAAGCAGGAGTAGGAGCTCTTGGGGTCTTATATTCTTTGCCCCTCTAAGAAATTGCTTGAACAAAGGATGCGAAAACAATGGTGGGTCACAATCATAGTGAGCTGAAATTGCTGCAGCATGAATCTTAATGGAAGAGAAAGACAAACCTTTGTCCAGTAACTCAGTAAGATATTGAAGAGCCACACTCAAATTTGGCTCAGTAATCTCCAAATTGTTTGCTGCACTCCAAAACAAAAATCTTGACCTTCCCATTTAAAATGCTCCCTCATGGAATGCAGAGTCTCTGAAAATGAAAAATCCTCAGGAGGAGAAGCAGAAGGAGTAGAGTCATCCACATCAGAATCAGAATAAGGAGGGTACTCCTGCAAGTCTTCAGCCGAAGACTCCGAAGCCTCCGAGCATTGCTCAAAACTCTCAAACTCAGGTTCCACCCTAGGCCTCTTATCAGGAGGGGGCATAGAACCCCTAATCATAGTAATCAAATCCTCTGCCATTTTAAGCATATGTTTCTTAGGCAAAGATCCTGAAGCACTAGGAGAAACCCCCACAGAAGCTAAACTTGGCCTGCCCCTCAAAGAAGCCTTGGAAACTGAAGGGAGGCTCTAACCACCTTAGGAAGAGAGGGACGAACAGCCACCTGAGAAGCCCCTCAGCCTGGCCTACTTCCTGAGAGGATACATCCTGTAACAGTAAAGTCTCTCCCTGAGACTCCAAAGAGACACCTGGCAAAACCTCCGGCTCCAGTGAGCCTTCCAAAGAACCGACGTCTGGGACTGTCGGTTCCTCCACCCTAGGCTTTGCTGCTTTATCTTTGCGTTTTAGCGAAGCGGCGGAGCATCCACGGCATTTTATAGTTACAACGCTTCCCAAACACTAACCTGGCACAGTCTAACCTTCTCTTAATAGTGCGTTTGTTAAATCTAGCACAAGAGCGCATCCAACAATGTCGTGCTCAGGCCCTAAACAAGGTATACACAAAGTATGGTAATCCCTATGAGGTATCTGTTTCCCACAAGAAATACAGTTATTCACTTTTCTGACATCCGGTTAAATACTGAGGCAAGAAAAACTAAAATATTCCCCAACGGGTACTTAGCCAACTTTGATTCGGTCTGAAACTCTGACTTCAGAAACTTTCAGAACGCCAACCTGCACTCGCAAAATTGCTTCTGCATCGGACCATGCGGCAAAAAAGACTGAGGATATGACGTCGGTCATGCGCATTAGTACCCTGACGTACTGGCGTCAGTCTAATCGCCTGACCGACGTCAGCCATATACTTTGGTATTCGGGCCGACTGGACAGCGGACTACCCAATAGTTAGGACTGCAGCAATGTGGAATGAAGAACATCTTCTTTATGTGAAGTTGTTCCAGCTCGCCCTTTTTGTTCTTACACGTGGGTAGTGCACCAAGCACCCTAATCCTGGGTGGCTCAAGGGAGAACATTCCTGAGCACAGTGGAACCAAAGGAAGCCCTGTCCCTGGAGGCCCTGTCCACTTTGTAATGAGTGATAAACGTGAGGGGTTTGGACCAAGTAGCAGCTGCACAGATAATATCCAAGAGTGAACTAGTTGCATGAGCTAATAACGTAGCAACAGCCCGGGGAAAATGGGCTTTTACATTAGTCGGCACTGGCTGGTTAGTGGAGGAATAAATGAATTTAATGCAATCAGAAAGCCACTTAGATAATGTAATTCTTGATACCGCAGAAAGTACAGTTTTGTACCTACCATAAATGTAGATGTCCGATAGGTGTGCATCTGCAGTCATCACATATGGGTTGTCCTGCCTCAGGCAGCCCTTCGGTCGGCCGGATTCCAAAGTCTGGGTCCGGCGTTGGCTGATGTCGCACATTCCCCGACGTCAGAGCGCCTGGGGTATAAAAGCATCAGCCAACGCCATCTTCCTCAGTTTTTCTTGCCCCAGATGCCAGGGGCCCTCTAAGGAAGGCTAAATTTGGAGAGATGCATTTAAAAATCCAAACATGCACAGTAATATAAAAACAAATACACCATAATAGATCCCCCCCAGCTAGCTATAAGAGGGGTAAGTACCCAAGAAATAACACAGAGGGGAAGGAGGGAGGGTAAACCTGACTGCAGATGCATACCTATCGGACATCTACATTTATGGTAGGTACAAAACTGTACTATGTCCTTCAAGGATGTATCTGCAGTCATCACATATGGGTAGAGTACCATAGCCAATCTGGGGGAGGATGAACTAAGTAAAGGATGGTGTAGCTAAAATACCCTGCAGAACTGCCGTAGCAGCACCTGCTCTGGATCTGGAATATAAAGGTAAATTGTAATGCTTGGCAAATGTATGCACGGAGCTCCATGTGGCAGCTTCTAAAATGTCCTTGGTAGCCACCCCTCTTAAGAAGGCTGTGGAGGTGGCTGTGGCTCTCGTGGAATGAGGTCTAATGTTAGCTGGTACAGTTTTTCCATGAAAGGAATAACAAAAACGAATGCAATTCCCTATCCATTTTGAAATTGTCTGTTTGGAAATTGCTTTTCCTTATGTACCAGCAGCATATGCTACCAACAGCTGGTCAGTTTTTCTGTAACTTTTAGTTCTGTCCAAGTAGTAGCGCAACTGTCTGTGTATGTCCAGGGTGTGCAGAAGTTTCTCTCCTTTGTTTTGTGGATTTGAAAAGAAGGTAGGCAAGTGAATAGCTTGGTTTAATGAAACCCTGGATACCACCTTTGGCATAAGTGTAGGATTGGTTCTCAATGAAACTCTGTCCTGATGAAAAATAAGGAATGGCTGTACTGCCATCAGGGCCTGTAACTCAGATACTCTTCTTGCTGAGGTTATGGCCAGAAGGAAGGCAGTCTTCCATGACAGGTACTGTAGATCTGCAGATGCTGCTGGTTCAAAGGGAGGCAGCGTTAGTTTTTCCAACACGAAGTTAAGGTCCCAAGCAGGTAGAGATGGTTTCCTTGGAGGTTTGATGTTTTTGATTCCTCTTAGAAACTGTCTTAGGAGAGGATGAGAAAAGACAGGTGGATCAGTATTGTACTCTGCTGAAATTGCTGAAGCATGAATTTTAATGGAAGAATAAGACAGACCATTGTGGAGCATTTCTGCCAAATATTCCAGGATATGTGCCATGCTCATCACTGTCGCATCTAGGCCCTTTGTGGTGTTCCAAATGAGAAATCTTTTCCATTTTGCTGAATATGCCTTTCTTGTGGAAGGCCGGCGAGCTTCCATAATAATATCCTTCACCCTCTGGGACAGCTTATCCTGAGGAGGAGTCAAGGTATTTTCCAGGCTGTTAGTTGCAATGTTTTCAGGTTGGAATGCAGAGTTTTGTAATTGTGCTGTGTCAGTAGAAGTGGCCATAGAGGAAGAGGCCATGGTTTCATACGTGACATGCTCTTTAGCAGTGGGTACCAGTGCTGTCTTGGCCAGTCCGGAGCTATCAGAATCACTTTTGGCTGCTCTGTCCTGATCTTCAGTAACACCTTGGTCATTAATGGAAGAGGTGGAAATGCATACACTGTTAAGAGTTCTCCAGCTGAAAGAGAGGGCGTCCACTTTCCACGCTTGTGGGTGGTATGTCCTTGAGCAGAATTTCTTCAGTTGATGATTGTGGGGGGAGGCAAATAGATCTATGTCCGGCCTCCCCCATGATTGTGTTATTTGTAGAAAGATGTCTGGGTGCAGCATCCATTCGTGTGCATCCATGATATTTCTGCTTTAGCTGTCCGCCAGTATATGGTCTTTCCCTGGCACAAACTGGGATTGCAGCTGTATATTGAGTTTCAAGGAAAGATCCCATAGATTCATTGCCAGTCTGCAAAGAGGGTAGGAATGGCTGCCTCCTTGCTTGTTTATGTACCACATAAAGTACAGTTTTGTACCTACCATAAATGTAGATGTCCGAGAGGTATGCATCTGCAGTCCTAACAAATGGGTTGTCCTGGCCTCAGGCAGCCCTTCGGATCGGCAGTTCCAAAGTCTGGGTCTGGCCTCGGCTGATGTCGCACTTCACCCGACGTCATAGCTGCAGTTCAGCGGGTATAAAGGCATCAGACGACGCCATTTTCCTCAGTGTTTCTTGCCCCAGATGCCAGGTGACCTCTAGGAAGGCTAAATTTGGATAAATGCAAATGTTTCCAAACAATAGAGAGCAAATAGAAATTAACATATATACAAACAAATACACCATAATAGATTCCCCCAGCTAGCTACAAGATGGGCAAATACCCTAGGAGTACCACAGAGGGGAAGGAGGGTGGGTAATCCTGACTGCAGATGCATACCTCTCTGACATCTACATTTATGGTAGGTACAAAACTGTACTATGTCCTTCAAGGATGCATCTGCAGTCCTAACAAATGGGTAGAATACCATAGCCAAACTGGGGGAGGGGGCACTAAGGAGGCACTAAGAGTTTATGGTGTAGTTAAGATCCCTTGCAAAACAGCAGTGGCAAAACCTGCTTGGGATCTGGAGTATAAAGGTAGATTATAATGCTTGGCAAATGTATGCACGGAGCTCCAAGTAGCAGCCTCTAAAATGTCTTTGGTAGCCACTCCTCGTAAGAAAGCTGTAGTAGTGGCTGTAGCCCTTGTGGAGTGAGGTCTGATGTTTTCTGGAGTTGCCTTTCCATGAAAAGAGTAACAGAATCTAATGCAATTTCCTATCCATTTTGAGATTGTTTGTTTTGAAATTGCTTTTCCTTCCATTCCTGTTGCATATGCTACCAGAAGCTGGTCATGTTTTCTATTGTACTTGGTGCTGCCCAGGTAGTAGCGCAATTGTCTGTGTACATCCAAGGTATGCAGCAATCTTTCCCCCTGTTCTGTGGGTTGGGGAAGAAAGTTGGTAGGTGTATTGCTTGGTTTAATGATACCCTGGAGACCACCTTTGGCATAAAGGTAGGATTAGTTCTCAAGGACACACTATCCTGATGGAAGATAAGGAAGGGCTGTACTGCCATTAATGCCTGTAATTCAGAAACCCTTCTAGCTGAAGTGATTGCAAGCAGGAATGCAGTCTTCCAAGATAAGTACTGTAATTCTGCTGTTGCTGCTGGTTCAAAAGGGGGAAGTGTCAACTTTTCTAACACAAAGTTCAAGTCCCATGTAGGCAATGGAAGTTTCCTTGATGGCTTTACATTTTTAACTCCTCTGAGAAACTGCCTGAGTAGAGGTTGAGAAGACTGGAGGATCCATGTTGTATTCTGCTGAAATTGCTGATGCATGAATCTTAATAGAGGAGTAAGAGAGACCCTTGTGGAAAAGCTCTGCTAAGTATTCCAGGATGTTAGCTATGTTTGCCAATGATGCATCCACTCCTTTTGTTGTACTCCAAATGAGATATCTTTTCCATTTTGCTGTATAAGTTTTCCTTGTTGAGGGTCTGCGAGCCTCCAAGATAATGTCTTTAACCCTTTGAGATAAATCTGGGTTATTTTTCCTTATGAAATGTTCCAAGCAGCTAGCTGCAGTGTTTTCAAGTTTGGATGCAGGATTTTGAAGTTGTTCTGTGTTAGCAGTAGAGGTAGTAGGGGTAGAGGCCATGTGTTCCCGACATACTCCTCAGTAGCTGGTACCAATGTTGCCTTGGCCAATCTGGAGCTATCAAGATGATCCTCGGGTGATCTTCTTTGATCTTCAGTAGCACTTTGTGCATCAAAGGAAGAGGTGGGAATGCATATGCTGTCAGGTTTTCCCAACTGAAGGATAGGGAGTCCACCTTCCAAGCAAGTGGGTGGTATGTCCTTGTGCAGAATTTTTTCAATTGGTGGTTGTGTGGGGATGCGAACAGGCCTATTTCTGGCAGTCCCCATTTCCTTGTGATGGTTTTGAAGATGTCTGGATGCAGCATCCATTCGTGGGCATCCGTGGTGGTTCTGCTTAAGATGTCTGCTAGTACATTTTCTTTTCCTGGCACAAATATGGCTTAGAGCTGAATGTTGAGGCTCAGGGCCACATTCCAGAGGTCTATTGCCATCCGGTATAGAGGATATGAATGTGTGCCTCCCTGTTTGTTGATATACCACATAACTGTGGTGTTGTCCGTCCTTATCAGCAAATGACCCTGTTGAAGAAATGGTCTGAATGTCTGAATTGCCTGTTTTACTGCCAGCATCTCTTTTTGATTTATGTGTAGGTTCATCTGGTCATGAGTCTATAAGCCTTGTATGCACTTGTCCACCATGTGTGCCCCCCAACCGAGGTCTGAGGCGTCCGTGGTGATAGTCTGGCTTGGGTGAGGCCTGTGGAAGGGCAGTCCTTTGTTCAATTGACAGGCCTGGGCCCACCACTGGAATTCTTGCTTCAGGCATGGAATTATTGGAATTTGGGTTTCTAGGCTGTGCTTGTACTGAGACCATAAATTCCTCAGGTACCATTGCAACTTCCTCATATGTAGCCTGGCATGTGGGATTAATATTATGCAGGATGCCATGTAACCCAGGGCTTGCAGGATTTTCCTTGCTGTAAGCTGGTTCTGCGTTGTTAATGCCATGAAATAGAGTGGTAGCTGCTTCTGTTTTTCTGCTGTGAGGAATGCCATCTGGTTTGATGTGTCCAGTTCTGCACCCAGGAAGGTTATCCTTTGGGATGGTATCAGCCTCGACTTTTTTGTGTTGACTGTGTATCCCAGGGCTTGCAGCAGGTGAATAACCTTTTTTAAATCTTTTGTTAATTTGTCTTTTTTGTCCGCTTTTAACAGGCAGTCGTCCAGGTATGGATAAATTTGAATTCCCTGAAGCCTGCAATGAGCAATTACTGATGCCAGGCATTTCGTGAATACTCTGGGCGCAGTAGATAAGCCAAAAGGCAATGCTGAGAATTGATAATGCTCTGATCCTGCAAGAAATCTGAGGTATCTTCTGCAATTTGGTCGTATGGGGACGTGCAGGTATGCCTCCTTGAGATCCAGAGTCACCAGCCAAGACTCCCTGCCCAGCATGGGAAGAAGTTGCTGTACAGTCAGCATTTTGAATTTTGGAACAATGAGATATGTGTTTAGAGTGGACAGGTCGAGGATAGGTCTCCATTGGTTTTCCTTTCTTGGTACTAGGAAAAGCCTTGAATAAAATCCTTGTCCTTGTTCCATAGCCGGTACCTTTTCTATAGCTCTCATCCTTAGTAAGTGGTCTATTTACTGTAGAGCGTTTGTCCTTTGGTTTGGAGGTAGGTTTGGCATTCCTCTCTTCCTTGGAAGAGTATGAAAGTGAAACCTGCAGCCTTTGTCTATTGTCTGTAAAATCCATTTGTCTCCTGTAATGTAATGCCAATTTACTGAAAATAAGGTTAATTTTCCGCCTAAGGGTGCTGCCAGTTGTTCTCTGGTAGGCGGTTTCAGAGCCAAGTCACTGAGATTGTCCTGTAGAAGTGGTAGTGGCTGGATCTGTGGCAGTAGTTCTCTGGCTGTTAGGCTGCCACTGACGTCCCCTGTAGGCACCTCTGGATTGACCTCTGCCTCTAGGGCGTCTATTTCTGCTTCTCTGTGCTCTGGTGGTGTCTGGAAAGGACCAATTCTTGGAAGGCCAGTTCCTACTAAACCTCGGAGGCTGGACCTGTAAGAAATCCTTGACTGCCTGGACAGATTTAGCTTTTTCTTCCACCTTCTTCAACACTTGCTGTGCAGGGGAACCAAACAAACTGTGCTTTTCCATGGGAGCATCTAGAAGCTTTGACTTTACATGGTCTGGTAAGGATTGCTCTTTTAACCATGCATGCCTTCTGATCACTGTACCAGTCATAGCTGATCTAAAGGAAGCCTCCAGTGCATCATAGCCGCATTTTAAGGAATGATTACTGACCTGCTGAGTGTTATGCACCAAATCCTGAAGGGACTTACGGTCTAAAGGCTCAGGCGAGGACAGTTTTTTAGTGAGCTGATCCAACAGAAATTCCTGATACTGAATCATGTGGAATTGACAGTTTAAGGCCCTAGCCGAAAGAGTAGCAGAAGTATAAACTTTTACCCCATCTCCAATGCCCTAGATTCTCTTTCAGAGGGGAGGTTTTTGGCAGAGGCAGCTGCTACAGCTTTGGGGCCCTGTGAAATAGTTTCAGGATCTGCAATAGGAGCCTTGTATAAATGATAATGTGTGTCCGGAACCCTGTAGTATCTGTCGGGCTTAGCAGGGCCGGAGGCAGTGAGTCAGGGGCAGTACAAGCATCATTAAATGCATCATCCACAACTGTAAGTACTGGAGGAATAGCTAAAGGCCTATGCTGTGGTAAATGTAGAAAGGTCCTAAGCCTTTTCCTAGAATCTGAAAAATCCTGGCCCTGCCATAGAAATTGTTCCCTCATAGCATGCAAGGTTTCCCCAAAAGAAAATTCCTCAGGAGGAGAGGCAGAAGGTATGGAATCCTCTGCATCAGAGTCCTCATATGGAGAGTAAGGGCCCTCTGGAGGATTTGTGTTTTCTGAATCATCAGAGGAATAATCTGAAGAAACTGGCTCAGGGGGCTCTGCTCTAAGCCTCTTCTCTGGAGGTGGGTGAGACGCCCTGTCAGGGTGAGACTGGGTTCCCCTGATCAAAGAAATGAGATCCTCTGCTAGATTAAGCATTTGAGTACTAGAGCTAGGCCTGTGAGAGGGGGCTTTAGCAGGCACGGCCTTTGAAGATTTAGCTGCTTTAGCCCTGGCAAAAGCCTTAATTGACATGGATGCAGGGGGCCTAGCAGCTCCACGTGCAGGAGTAGATACATCTAAGGGGATAGTATCTGATAAATCCTGAGAAACTGTAAGAGCAGGTGGATTTTCAGTAGCAGATTCAGCCATGCTGGAAGCGGCCTCGGTAGAAGGAGGCATGCTTTCGGCCGAAGAACCGCGGACTCGGCTTCGGCCGAAACAGACACACTCGCGGTTGGCTTAACCGCGGTTTCGGCTGAAACCGCAGACCGCGAGTGTCGGTCCTTTTCCTTACGCTTTTTAGCTAAATGTGAAGTCGGAGTCTCCAACGGCATGATATAAGCAAAAGCGGAGCCGAAAAACTCCTCTGCAAACTCCGACCGACGTCTAAGTGTTCGTCGGTTGAAGGAAGCACAAGCTAGACAAGCTGCTACGTCTTGGTCTGGGCCTAAACAAGGTAGGCAGTAAGAGTGGAAATCTTTATGAGGTATTTGTTTCCCACAAGTTAAACAGTTATTCACTTTTTCTGACATCGGCTGAGGCAAGAAAGAGTCCCCAACGGGTACTTAGCTTTTAGAAGTCTTCGGTAGTAGCAATCTCTGGTTCTGACCGACCGCACTTGCAACAGCTTCTGCTTGGTGCCACGGCAAGAAAGACTGAGGAAAATGGCGTCGGCTGATGCCTTTATACCCGCTGAACTGCAGCTATGACGTCGGGTGAAGTGCGACATCAGCAGAGGCCAGACCCAGACTTTGGAATCCGGCCGACCGAAGGGCTGCCTGAGGCCAGGACAACCCATTTGTTAGGACTGCAGATGCATCCTTGAAGGACATCTGTGGTGTTGTCTGTCCTTAGTAGGTGGCCTTCATGCAGAAAGAGCTTGAAGGCCTCGATTGCATGGATCACTGCTAGCATTTCTTTTTGATTTATGTGCATGCATAGCTCCTTTTGTGACCATTGTCCTTGAATACATCTGCCCTCCATGTGTGCTCCCCAACCTTGGTCTGAAGCGTCCGTCGTAATAGTTTGGGTGGCTTTTGGCTTTGAGAAGGGCAGCCCCCTGTTGGACTGGCGCCTGAGCCCACCACAGAAATTCCTTTTGGAGGCATGGAATGAGTGGGATAAAAGTTTCTAAGCTGTGACTGTGTTGAGTCCATAAACTCCTTAGGTACCACTGTAGTTTTCTCATATGCAGCCTTGCTTGTGGGATCAAAAGAATGCAGGATGCCATGTAACCCAGGGCCTGCAGGATTTTCCTTGCAGTCAGCCGAGTTTGTCTTGTCAGATTCTGGAAGTAATCCGGTAGTTGTCTTTGTTTTTCTTCTGTGAGAAAGGCCATTTGGGTGGTTGTGTCTAGATCCGCACCCAGAAAGGTTATTCTTTGGGATGGAACAAGTCTTGATTTGTGCATGTTGACTGTATAATCCCAAGGCCTGCAGAAGTTGGATGGCATAATTTAAGTCCTTTACCAAAGTTTGTTGGCTGTCCGCTTGTATTGTATAAGGCAGTCATCCAGATATGGGTATATTTGAATCCCCTGAAGTCTGCAGTGTGCAATTGCTGATGCCAGGCATTTCGTGAATACTCTGGGCGCAGTAGATAAGCCAAAGGGCAATGCTGAGAATTGATAATGCTCTGACCCTGCAAGAAATCTGAGGTGTCTTCTGCAACTTTGTCTGATAGGGACATGCAGGTATGCCTCCTTGAGGTCTAGAGTCACCAGCCAAGACCCCTTGCCCAGCATGGGAAGGAGTTGCTGTAGAGTCAGCATTTTGAATTTTGGCACAATGAGATAAGTATTCAGTGCGGACAAGTCGAGAATAGGTCTCCATTGATTTTCTTTTCTTGGAACAAGGAAAAGTCTGGAATAAAATCCTTGGCCTTGTTCTGAAAGAGGAACTTTTTCTATAGCTTTCATTTGTATTAAGTTGGAGATCTGTTTCTGTCCTTTGATTTGGTGGCACGTCTGGCATGCCTTTTCTTTTTGGCAATGTCTGGAAATGGAACCTGTATCCGTTGTCTATTATTTGCAGTGTCCATTTGTCCCTTGTAATGCTGTGCCAATTTTTTGAGAATAAAGAAAGCTTTCCGCCTAAAGGTGCTTCTAATTGAGCCCTGGTTGGCGGAGTCAAAGCAAAGTCATTGAGTCTGTCCTTGTGTAGCAGTTGTAGGTCCTGCACTACCTCTCTGGTTTGGAAGCTGCCATTGACGGCCTCTGTAGGAGCCCCTAGCTTGCCCTCTACCTCTGGCACGCCTGTTCCTGCCTCTCTGAAATCTTTCTGTGTCCGGAAAGGACCAATTCTTGGTATGCCAATTTCTGCTGAATCTTGGTGGTAGGACTTGAAGAAAATCCTTAACTGTTTGTACAGATTTCGCCTTTTCCTCAAATTTCTTTAAGACCTCTTGAGCAGTGGAACCAAATAATTTTTGCTTTTCCAGTGGAGCATCCAGAAGCTTAGCTTTAACATGGTCTGGCAGGGATTGTTCCTTCAGCCAAGCATGCCTACGTATGACTGCACCTGTCATTGCTGACCTACATGAAGCTTCCAATGCATCATAACCACACTGCAAGAAATGGTTGCTAACCTGCTGGGAGTTATGTACCAGATCCTGAAGGGATTTGCGATCAAGGGGTTCAGAAGAAGACAGTTTCTTATGCAATTCATCTAACAAATACTCTTGGTACTGTATCATATGAAATTGACAGTTTAATGCCCTCATAGAAAGAGTGGCAGAAGTATACACTTTTTTACCCCATCTCTCTAAAGCCCTGGACTTCTTTTCAGAGGGGAGTGGGTTTTTAGTAGTGGCGGCTGCAACCCCCTTAGGGCCCTGGGAAATAGTTTCTGGATCAGCAGAGTGGGCCTTGTAAAGAAAATTATGCGAGTCCGGGACCCTGTAATACCTATTGGGTTTAACAGGGGCCGGAGGCAGAGTGTCAGGGGTTAAACTAGACTCAAGAGTACACATCATCAATGACATTCAAAACAGGAGGAATAGCCAAAGGTCTATGCTGAGGTAAATGTAGAAAGGTTCTTAATCTTTTCCTGGAATCAGAAAATTCCTGGCCTTGCCATTTGAAATGCTCTCTCAGAGTGAAGGGTCTCCCCGAAGGAAAGCTGTTCAGGAGGAGAGGCTGAGGGGATAGATTCCTCTGCATCCGAATCCTCGTAGGCCGAAAAGGCCTCCTCCTGGTAGTCCGAGTGAACAGAGCCATCAGAGGCCTCCTCTGAGGAGTGGGGATCAGAGGGCTCAACCCTGGGCCTTTTGTCTAGAGGGAGTTGAGAGCCCCTGTCCGGATGGGGCTGAGCCCCCCTGATTAAAGAGATAAGGTCCTCTGCCAAAGTTAGGATCTGTGAACTAGAAGAGGGTCCCTGAGGAATAACCCTGGGAGGCATAGTTTTTGTGTGTTTAGCAGTTTTAGCCCTGGTGAATGCCTTTATGGACATGGATGCAGGAGGCTTGGCTGCACCACGTGCTGGTGTAGCTTTGTCTAGAGGAATGGTGTCGGAAGCTTCCAAGGCACCAGTTTCTGAAGGAAATTCAATAACCGACTTGGCAGGGGCCTCCGGGGCCGAGGCTGTCGGTTGAGCGGTTTTGGGGTTCGGAAGTACCAAGGACTCTATCAGCCGAGACACTCGCGGTAGGCCTATCCACGGTTTCAGCCGAAACCACGGCCTGCGTGTGTCGGTCCTTGTCTTTCCATTTCTTAGTTAAATGTGAAGTCGGGGTCTCGGACGGCATTTTATATGAAAAACTAGCCCCAAAAAACTCCTCTGCGAACTCCGACCGATGTGTAAGAGTGCGTCAGTTGAAGGAAGCACAGGCTGAACAGGCCGAGACGTCGTGGTCTGTGCCTAAGCAGGGGAGGCAGTAAGAGTGGAAATCCTTATGAGGTATTTGTTTCCCACAAGTTAAACAATTATTAACTTTATCTGACTTCGGCTGAGGCAAGAAAGAGTTCCCAACGGGGTACTTAGCTTTTGAAGTCTTCGGTTAGCTGAATTACAGGAGCTGGCCGACTGGCACTTGCGAACTGCTTCTGCTTCGGGCACCACGCGGCAAGAAAGACTGAGGAAGATGGTGTCGGCTGATGCTTTTATACCCCAGGCGCCCTGACGTCGGGGAATGTGCGACATCAGCCGACACCGGACCCAGACTTTGGAATCCGGCCGACCGAAGGGCTGCCTGAGGCAGGACAACCCATATGTGATGACTGCAGATGCATCCTTGAAGGGCATACTTTCTTGTTCTCTGCGTAAGAGACAAAGTGTTGATCAGATTGTCTGAAGTCTTTCGTTCTGTCCAAGTAGAATCTCAATTGTCTGTGAACATCAAGCTTGTGTAACATATATTCCAGTTTGTTGGTATGGTGTCTGAAAAAGGTTGGGAGCTCAATGGACTGATTTAAGTTAGTTTCTGAACAGAACTTAGGAAGAAAGGTAGGATTTGTCCTGAGGGACACCATATCAGGGTGGAAGATAAATATGGGGGCTTGGAAGCTAAAGCTTGGAGTTCAGAGACCCTACGCGCAGATGTAATGGCTACCACAAATATTTTTTTCCAAGACAGAAACTTTAAATCACAAGATGACGTGGGTTCTAAGGGGGCAAGCATCAACTGGGATAAAACAAAATTCAAATTCCAGGGAGAGACAGGGTGTCTGATAGGTGGTCTGAAATGGTAGGTCCCTTTCAAAATGGCCTTACATAGTTCTGTGGGACATGATGTTAGACCCGTTAAACCTTACATGAAAGTTGGAAATGGCAGCCAATTGAACCCTTATGGTGGCAGTTGCTGCGCCATCATAGAACAAGGAAGATAAGAACTCTAATATGGTATGAATAGGCGCAACATATGGGTCAACATTGTGGTGAGAAGCCCAGTGAACAAATCGTTTCCATTTGCTATTATATAGCTTTCTGCTTGACAGTTTATGAGGAAACTATAATATGTTGGACCGCGTGAGCCAAATCTTGAGACCTGGCTAATATGGGAATTACAGCAGCCAAGCTGTCAGGGAGATGGAGGGATGAAGAACTCCCGACGAATGAGTCAGGTCTGGCACTGGGTCCAGAATCCATGGTTCTTCCACTCGATACTTCTGCAGGAAGGGGAACCAAATCTGACGAGGCCAAGACGGGGCTATCAAAATAACAGTCCCTCCCAGAATTTTGGCTTTCTGCATGAATTTGGGAATTGGCGGGAAGGTATACAGGAGGCCCGGGGGCCAATCGTGTACAAGCACATCCCTCGGGTTGCTCCCCAGTGGGGGATAAAAGGCAAAGTAGCTGCTGCATTTGGCATTCATCGGAGATGCAAATAGATCGCAGCAAGGCTGGCGCCACCTGCGGAAAATCTTGTTCGCCACCTGTTGTTGGAGGGACCACTCATGAGGCAACAGGATGGCCCTGCTCAGTTTGTCCGCTATCACGCTGGATGACCCCGGGATGTGTGTTGCTATTAGAAAGTGTCTGGTGGATACAGCCCACTGCCAAATTCTTAGGGCCTCTTGGCATAAGGGATACGATCTAGTTCCCTCTTGCTTGTTGATGTACCAGACCTACTGACATGTTGTCCGTCTGAATTGCAATTGTCCCTACAGGAAGACAGTCGTGAAAGTGTTGCAATGCCAGGAACACCGCTCTCAGCTCCAGGACATTTATATGCAAATGTGATTCCATGCTTGACCAAGTACCTTGGACAGTCCTTCCCTGACATAGCCCCCGCCCCCCTACCAGGGAAGCATCCGTGGTCACTGTGGCTGTGGGTTGGAGAAGAACAAGGGGACGTCCGACTATCTGGTCGTTGTTCTGCCACCAATTGAGATCCTTCTTGCAAAGATTTGTTAACAGAATTTCTTGCGACATGGGCAGTTGTTGGTAAGACCATTGTGTGAAGAGTAACCACTGGAGTATCTGCATGTGTATACGCCCCAACGGGACTGCTATTAGCATGGCTACCACTGTGTCTAATAGCTTCAGTAGCTGGGACGCAGGAGCTTTGTTCTGGGTCAAAAGACTGGACAAATGAATTCTTAGAGATAAGATTCTTGTTTGAGGCAACCTGATCCTGGAATCGACAGTGTCTAGCTCTGCTCCTATAAAGGTAATACGCCGCGAGGGCGATAACGCAGATTTTTCGAAGTTTAAGGATATGCCCAACTGGGAACACAGGTTGATAGTGTAGTCTCTTGCCTGAATTAGTTGATGCCTGGAGGTGGTGGTGAGGAGCCAGTTGTCCAGATATGGAAACACCCGGAATCCTAAGAGTCACAGGTGAGCCGTGACCACTGCCATACATTTGGTGAACGCTCTGGCGGCTGTAGTGAGACCAAAGGGCAGGGCACTGAATTGGTAATGACTGGCCCCCAGCCGGAAACGCAAGTGATCTCTGGATGATCTGGCCATTTTGATGTGGTAGTAAGCATCCTTGAGAGCTACAGAGCACATCCAATCGCCCGTTTCTAGGAACGGGAATATCGACTGAAGCGTGACCATCCGGAAATTTTCCTTCTTGACGAAGGTCTTGAGTTTGCTGAGGGCTAATATGGGCCTCCAGTCCCCTGTTTTCTTTGGAACTAAAAAGAACCTTGAGTAAGTTCCGGATCCCATCTGGTCCGCCGGGACTGGCTGGATGACTCTTGTCTAGCAGGTTTTGAATCTCTACGGCTGCTAGTTTTCGCAGACTGGGTGGAACGTCTGGAATACTTGTACACATGGGAAGGAATTTTGTAAAGGGGATGTAGTAACCTCGGGAAATGCTTTTTACTCAAGAATCCATTGTAATGTTTAGCCAGGCGTTTGGGTATAAAGCCAAGCGACCCCCGACTGCCTCCAGAGAAGGACAGCCGGGCTTCCTTTCAGGAACGCTGATAGGGCTTACCGGAGTACTGCTCCCTATCACTCTGATTTTGTGGACCCCCCCTCTGCCGTTTAGACGGCGTCTTCCGTTTTTACCCCCTCCTCTGCCCCTAGTGGGGGTATCCGTAGGTGTGTTCTGGAAAGCTCCTTGGGGCTTTCGAAACCACATTTTTCCACTTCGTTGCCCTTTGGGGTACGGTCTAGTTGGAGTGAAAAAATGGACTCCCACAGCAGACAGTCTCTTTCCTTCTTGTTCACACCTAGTAAGCGTCTCCTTAACTTTAGGCCCGAACAAGGCGGAACCATCGAATGGAGTATTGACGAAGGAAGACTTGAAGGCTTCCACAAAGGAGCAAAGGCACATCCAGGACAGTCTCCAAAGAGCTATCGCTGAACCTGCCGCCCTACTCGATCCATCGGCAGCATAAGAAATGAGCCGCATGGATGAGTTGACTATAGAATTGAGGATGTTGAGTTGTGCAGTCACTTTTTCAGAAACTGCATCAGCTGTGTTACCCTGCAGAGCATCTCCCAGCTCTAAGGAGATCTCGTTTAAGGAAGGTAAAATGGGTCAGGTAGTTGAGCGATCTCATGGAAAATGCCGCAGAACTAAATATGCATTTCCCATACCTGTCCATCATCCTAGAATCCCTATTAGGAGGACGGACAGAAGAGGTTTCCGACATGTCTTTCTTGGTGGCTGCCGCCACCACCATGGCATCAACCAGGACTCCCTTGGTAAGAAAGGCCTTGTCAGCAGGTGAAGTAATGAACTTGTTGGGCCTCAGAGGGACCGGTTCCACTGAATCAGGGGACTCCCATGCCCTTCGAGCGACCAGATCCATTAGTTCGAAGGGAGGAGTAACCCAGGAGGTGGATGGTTGAGACTCAAAGGCCTTCAGGAGTACAGACTCATCCTCAGTAAGGGCATGGGACTGCAAATCACCCCTCTGCCTTAAGATCTCCAATATGTCTGCAAATTAGATCCCCTGAGGGGGATCGTGGGGACCCTTCTGATTCCTCTAAGTCGGTATCCGATGTGAAGGATTCCTGTGGGGAATCCAAGGGCCTCCTCTTGCACAGTCTCTTCCTAGGTACTTCATCGGTGGGAGTGTCCGGTGAAGTCCCTATAGAGGAGGGGCCACCCAATGGGGATACCGGAGGCTCTGGGTCTCGACGTTTGGTAGGGACCTGTGGGAAGAGACAGAACAAGGCTCTTTAGGGAGAGGGGAAGAAAGATCCGAGGAGGTAGTGGTCTTAGAAGACATGACCTTCCTCATGGCATCGAAGGCACCAGAATCCTGGTCCGAGAAGTCTATCGGCTCCGAAGAGGCCGGCAGCCCTCTCCGAGCAGAGACCCAGTGCTCCAATACAGAGGACGGAGCCGAACCCACCTGCGTCGAAGCCCCGAGGGGAAGGGTCGGAACCAAAGTCTCGGTCAGACTCTCCACCTCGAAGCCAGAGAGGGAGTGTCGGCTCCAAGACTCCCCGGAACAGAGGAGATCAAAGTAGACGGAGCCAAGGGAGCTGGATAGAACCTCGGCTCCGACGGCTCTACAAACATCGGTTGTCTGCCCCGGCTCGGAGAGTTCGATTGGTTTCAGAGGAGGAGGAGAAGAAAGTAGGGCTGGAATTTCAGGCTTCGAAGCAGAGTGGCTCGAAGTGGAAAGCATTTTGGCCAGGGCTGGGTTCTCTAGCAATCTCAACCACGCGGTCCACATCAGATACCCTCGAAGAATGGGTCGAGGGATGGGTCGAAGGAGCCGAAGATGGCACCAATTGAAGAATCGGAGACTGAGGAGTCTCCAACACCGGATCCACAACTGGAATCTGAGGTAAAGGATCGATAAATGGCTCCAAGGGCTGTGGAGCCGATGATCGAACCATACCAGAGGAGCTCGGAGCCGAGGACTTGGGATCTGAGGACCCCTTGGACGACTTCGACCCCTTTAAAGCCTTGGAAGAAAGGTCGGTCTTGTCCAGCGCAGCCTGAAAATTTTTATTTATTTTTTATTTATTTATTTTACATTTGTTGACCAGGATAGTCCATCTGGATATATGTCCATTTTCAGCGGAGTCCCGGAGAGAAAAGCTCCGACAGGGTTAACAATGACAGATAGTTACAAAGACATATAGACAATTTACATAGTTTACAATGAAAAAAAATTTTACAATAGCAAATACAATTGGTTACAGTTCGTTATATTCACGATAATTAGCAACTAGTAGAGTAGAACATAAATGGCCTAGACTTTAGTTAATATTTGTTATTCTAGACTGATCTTATAGGTTGAATTGCTCATAGGACTGTTATGTTTTGGAGAGGGTAGTTATTTTAGGAGTTAGTCTGGGTTTGTGCAAGGACAAAGCCAGTGTGATTTATAGTGGATTTTTAGTTCTTTTTTGAATTGAACTAGTGAAGGTAAAAACGTGAGGTTACTGGGAAGGGAGTTCCAAACCTTCCCAATGATATTAGCATACAGTATGTCACCACCTAGGTTATAGGACTTGTTTGTTTGATGAGCGAAGTGAACTTAGGTTGGTATAAGGGGTTAGTATGTTTTTTTAGAGCAGGGGTGTTCTCAGGATGTTTCAGGATTTTAAAGGCTTCTATGAATTGGTACTCTTGGAGAAGATTAGGGAGTTCTATCCAGTCAAGTTTTTTCAGGTTAATACAATGGTGTGTTCTATAGGGTAAGCCAGTAATGAATCTAGCAATGCGGTTGTAACAAGATGAGAGTCTATTAAGGTCAGATTTGTTAAGGTTCGTGAGGACAGGGGAGGCATATAGTAGGGTGGATAGGAGGTGTGAGCGGGCAGTAGCTATTCTGGCAGCTGAAGTTAGGAAGTTTTTATCCTATATAAGGACCCAAGTTTTTTGTTTACTGTTTTAATAGTTTGGTTGATGTGGATATCAAATCGAAGTTTATTGTCAATCTTTACCCCTAATAGTTTAGCATTGGTATCAGGTGAAATAATGGTTCCATTATTGGATTGTATAGTGAATTGTGTGATAGGCGTTTTGTTAGTTGGGTAAAGAAGTAGTTTGGTTTTCTTTGGGTTTAGGATGAGTTGATGGTCAGTGAGCCAATTTTCAACTGTGGTAAAGCTGTGTTGGGTAGTTGTTAGGTTATCTAGGATGGGATTGGAACATATGAGAGTTGAGTCATCTGCATATTGGATGCAGGTGGCTTCGGGGATAACTGAGTGGAGGTCATTTATGAATATTGAAAAGAGAAGAGGTCCTAATATGGACCCTTGAGGAACGCCTCGTTTGGTAGCAGGCAGGAGAGCTTGTTCTGCCACATAACTGCCTGTTGTCTGCCCGAGAGGTAGGCTTGAAACAAGTTTAGGGCTAGGGTGTCTAGGTGTAGGGTTTCCAAAGTTTGGAGGAGTAACTGGTGGTTTACCATGTCGAAGGCTTTCGACATATCCAGGAAGAGAGCCGAGGATATATTTTTGTTATTCCAGTTAAGGTTTATTTTCTCGGTAAAAGAGATGAGGGCAGTAGTCGTGCTATGATGGGGTCTAAATCCATGTTGAGAGTCTGTTAGTAGCTTGTTCTGGATGAGATAGGACATAAGTTGGTTATGCACACACTTTTCCATGATTTTGGCAAGTGGTGATAATATGGCTATTGGTCTATAGTTTGAGAGTTCAGTGGATGCGCCTCCTTTATGGAGAGGTATGACATAGGATATTTTCCATATTGCTGGGATTGTGGCCTCAGTAATAGTTCTGTTAATTAAGATCGAGATAGGATAGGTTATGACATCCGCAGCTATTTGCAGATATTCAGCTGGGAGAAGATCAGCTGAAAGGGTAGTTGGCTTTAGTTTTTTCAATAGGGATCGAATAAAGGAGGTGGATATGGGTTGGAGATTAAAAGACAGTAGGGAGTTGCTTGTGGCATTTTTTGAAGTGATGGAGGGAGCAGGTAGTTGGTTAGCGAAGGACTGAATGGTTTCGGTGAAGAAGGTATTAAAGTTGTTGGCTATTTCTTCTTGGTTCTTATCAGATATAGTTCCTGGGGTAGGAGTGGTGGATTTGCCTGGATGGAGAAATTTGTTTAAGCCTGCCCATAACTTTTGAGGGTTGTTTTGGTGCTTGTGTTGCAGGTGGTGAAAGTATTTTTTCTTATAGTGTGTGGCCTTTTTAGTTTTGTTTCTTATTTGCTGGAAGTTAACGCGATCTAGGGGTAACTTGGTAGTACGCCACTTGACCCATGCTCTGTCTCTATTAGTTATTTTGGATTTAGTCTCTGTGGTTAGCCATGGTGCTATTTGTGTTTTGATTCTAGATGCCCGTTTGGGAGCATGAGAGTCAAGTATGGTAAGGAATGTATTGTTAAAATATGAGACTGCATCATCTAGGGGAAGGAATTTAAGCTTTGACCAGTTGCAGTGTTTGAGTTCCACGTTAAATTTTATTGCGTCAAAGTTTTTCTTGTTTCTGATAGTTCTATAGACCGGCATACTAACGCTGTTGGTTTTATCTTTCATAATGTATGTGAGCATATGATCACTAAGATCATTGGGGACAGTCCCAGATCAGGCATCAGGAGTCCTCTATCCATAAGCTTCCTGCACCTTTCCAGAAGAACCCTGGCACTAAAGGAGTGGCAGATAGAGCACAGTTCCTGCAAATGAACAGATCCCAAACAGTACACACATGTGGAGTGGTTGTACGTCAGACATTTTTTGACCACACACACCTTTTGAAGCCAGACTTTTGCTTCTCAGACATTTTTTTAAGAGAGAGAGGAAATATATATTTAACTATATATGTATATATAAGTTCAGATCCCTGAACTCAAAACTTTGAGTATTAACACAAAAGTTATTCAACTATTTTTATAAGTTTAACTCTCTACAGAAATAGCTAAATTTTAACTAATCTAATTCTAAACTAATTCTAAACTAGCACTAATAAAAAGCACACACAAAGGAGCTGACAGAGTCCTGTCACGCCCAAAAAAAGTACAGTTTTGTACCTACCATAAATGTAGATGTTCGAGGATCCACATTGCTGCAGTCCTGACCATTGGGTGGTAGTCCGCTGTCCAGTCGGCCCGAATACCAAAGTATATGGCTGACGTCGGTCAAGGCGCATTAGACTGACGTCAGTACGTCGGGGTACTAATGCGCATGACCGACGCCATATCTTCAGTCTTTTCTTGCCCCAGATGTCAGAAGACCCTAAAAAGACAAGGCCCAAACCAAAATACCAAAAAGCCCTGCACCAAACTTATATACAATATATATATATATATACATATGTACAATAATATACAGCAACTCACACCACCACCCCTAAACACAGAGGGGAAGGAGGGTTTGACTGCAGCAATGTGGATCCTCGAACATCTACATTTATGGTAGGTACAAAACTGTACTATGTTCTTCGTTCCACATTGCTGCAGTCCTAACCATTGGGTAGAATCCCAAAGCAGAGGTAAGGGAGGCTGGCAAATCATAAAGAAGCAGGAGCTGCCAACATGCCTTGCAAAATGGCTGTGGCAAAACCAGCCCTAGATTTAGAGTAGAGAGGAAGGTGGTAATGCTTAGAGAAAGTATGCACTGAACTCCAAGTAGCTGCCTCTAAAATATCCTTAGTTGCCACCCCCCTTAGAAATGCTGTTGAAGTGGCAGTAGCCCTAGTGGAATGAGGCCTAATCCCAGCTGGAATCTCCTTGCCATGATGGGAATAACAGAATGAAATGCAAAACCCAATCCACTTAGAAATAGTTTGCTTAGACACAGGCTTGCCCTGAGAACTCAAAGCAAAAGAAACAAACAACTGCTGAGACTGCCTGAAATCCTTAGTCCTGCTTAAATAATAACGCAACTGCCTATGTACATCTAAAGTGTGCAAAATCTTTTCCCCTTTATTTTGGGGATCTGCATAGAAAGTAGGCAAATGAATAGTTTGGTTTAAAGCCACACTAGAAACCACCTTAGGCATAAAGGAAGGATTAGTACGTAATGATACCCTATCCTTATGGAAAATCAGAAAGGGCTCTACTGCCATAAGGGCCTGCAACTCAGAAACCCTTCTTGCAGAAGTAATAGCCAACAAAAAAGCAGTCTTCCATGTCAAATATTTTAAATCAGCAGTACCCGCAGGCTCAAAAGGTTGTAGAGTAAGTTTCTCCAACACAAAATTGAGATCCCAAGCAGGAGTAGGAGCTCTACGTGGGGGTCTTATATTCTTTGCACCTCTGAGAAACTGCTTGAACAAAGGATGCGAAAACAATGGTGGGTCACAATCATAGTGAGCTGAAATTGCTGCAGCATGAATCTTAATGGAAGAGAAGGACAAACCTTTGTCCAGTAATTCAGTAAGATATTGAAGAGCCACACTCAAATTAGGCTCAGAAATCTCCAAATTCCTTGCTGCACTCCAAAATAAAAATCTCTTCCATTTTTCTGCATACACTTTCCTTGTACTAGGTCTTCTAGCTTCCATAATCACATTTAAAACTTGTTGAGGAAGTTGAGACCGGCTGTCTCTCAAAACAGAATATGCCATGCTGTCAGATGAAGAGAGCGAAGCTTGACATTGAGCAGGTGGCCTTCTCTCTGAGACAAAAGGTGTGGAATCAAGGGTAAAGGCCATGGAGGCTTCTTTACTAGACTCCTCAGTAATGGGTACCAGTGCTGCCGAGGCCAATCTGGAGCTATTAAAATCATCCTTGGCTTGTCTTGTCTGACCTTTAGAAGCACCTTTGGAAGAAGAGGCAGAGGTGGAAATGCATACACATGAAGATTTTTCCAACTGAAAGAAAGAGCATCCACTTTCCAAGCTGTGTGATGTAACCTCTTTGTGCAAAACTTTGGCAGCTGGTGCTTTAGTGGAGAAGCGAACAGATCTATGTCTGGAGTTCCCCAGGACACTGTCAACCTTTGAAATACATGAAGATCCAGTTGCCACTGTGGGGATCCATGATTTGTCTGCTTAACACATCTGCTAAGGAGTTCTGTGCTCCGGCAGAAACCTTGCCTGAAGAGTTAGTTGCAAGCTGAGCAGTCTCCCATAAAATCATTGCTTGCCTGCATAGAGGATAAGAATGTGTTCCCCCTTGTTTGTTGATGTACCACATGACAGTTGTGTTGTCTGTTAGAATCAACACCTGCCCTGGAAGAAGTAACTCCTTGAAAGCCATTAATGCAAACTGGACTGCTAACATCTCCTTCATGTTGATATGTAGATGCTGTAGTCTGGCAGGCCACTTGTCTTGTATCCACTTTCCATTTAGATGAGCTCCCCAAGCAATGTCCGAGGCATCTGTCGTTAAAATCTGACTCGCCTCTGGCCGGGTCACAGAGAGTCCCTTGTTTAGGTGACATTCCTGAGCCCACCACAAAAATTCTTTTGAAGGCAAGGTATTATTTGAATGACAGTGTCCAAATCCTGGCAGTGCTGTGTCCATACATTTTGAGATACCATTGCAGCTTCCTCATATGCAGTTTGGCATTGGGAAGCACCAGAATACAAGATGCCATGAACCCTAATGCTTGAAGGACTGTCCTTGCAGTCAGCACGGACTGATGAGATAGTTGATGGAAGTAAAGTGATAGATTCTTTTGTTTGTCCGGGGTTAAAAGGCCATCTGGGCTGCTGTATTCAGTCTCACACCCAGAAAGCACATGTCTTGAGAGGGTACTAGACTGGACTTTATTTCGCTCACAGAATACCCTAGGCATCTTAGCACTGCTATAACATATTCCAGATGCTGTAGAAGGTCTTCCTTTTCTTGAGCCAGAATCAGGCAGTCGTCCAAGTAAGGATAGATTTGAATTCCTTTTAGCCTGAAGTAAGCTATCACTGGAGCCAGAACCTTTGTGAATACTCTGGGCAGTAGATAAGCCAAAGGGCAATGCAGAGAACTGATAATGAGAATTTCCAGCTCGAAACGCAGATACTTCCTGCAACTTAGTCTTATAGGCACATGAAGGTAAGCTTCCTTGAGATCTAAAGTTACCATCCAGTGGTCTTTGCCCAGTAGAGGTAAAAGCTGTTGTAACGTCAACATCTTGAACTTGGGAATGTCCAGATAAGTGTTGAGGATAGATAAATCCAAAATTGGTCTCCACGTGTTCCCCTTCTTTGGTACTAGGAACAGGCGAGAATAAAATCCTAGGCCCCTTTCTGATACAGGGACTGGCTGAATGGCCCCTATTTGGAGTAACAGAGAAATTTGCTTGTGAGCCTCTTTCCTTTGTGTAGGAGGAACTTCTGGCATGCCCTTGAAAGGGGCAATGTATGGAAATAAAACCTGTAACCGTGGTGAATGATATCCAACACCCATCTGTCTTGAGTAATTAAATCCCAATTTTCTTTGAAAAGAGACAGTCTTCCTCCCAAAGGAGCTGCCAGACGAGAATCTACTGGCAGCTGAAAAGGCAGGTCATTGGGTCTGTTTACGAAAGGACTGACCCCTGCCCTCACCAGAAGTCTGAGCAGGTGAACTCCCTGTTCTAGGCCTAAAAGAACCTTGAGCTCTGCCCCTACCACGCCTAGACCTACCCCTAGACTGGGAATCATAAGCAGGATATGTCCATCCCTTAGTAGGCCAATTTCTACTAAACTTCGGTGGCTGCACCTGCAAAAAATCTTTAACAGTTTGCATAGACTTAGCTTTGTCCTCCATTTTCTTCAGAACTGCTTCCACAGGCGAACCAAACAACACATCAGACTGTAAAGGAGCATCCAAAATCCTTGTCTTAACATGCTCAGCTAAATTCTGATCCCTCAACCAGGCATGCCTGCGAAGAACAGAACTAGTGGCAGCCACCCTCGAGGAGGCCTGCACAGCATCAAAACCACATTGCAAAGAATGCTTACCCACTTGTTCAGACACATGAAGTAAATCCAGCAACTCTTTACACTCTATACCTTCCGCCAAAGCATCCACCTTAGATTTCAATTGTGAAAGGAGATAATTTTGATATTTTAGCATGTGAAACTGACAATTCATCGCCTCATGGCTAGAGTGGAAGAAGTATACACTTTCTTTCCCCACCTATCCAAAGCCCTTGCCTCTTTATCAGTGGGAACAGGATTTTTAACCACAGAGGCCTTAACACCTTTAGGCCCCTGAGAAACAGTTTCTGGGTCCGCCCTAGGACTCTTAAACAAATACTTATGAGCTTCGGGCACCCTATAGTACCTATCAGGTTTAACAGGAGCAGGAGGCAAAGAGTCAGGGTTCAGGGAAGCCTCTGCAAAAACATCTTCCACCACATTCAACACAGGAGGAATAGCTAAGGGCCTATGTTGTGGTAAAAATAAGAATTCCCTAAGCCTTTTCCTGGAATCAGAGTAATCTTGGCCTTCCCATTTAAAGTGTTCCCTCATGGAATGCAGAGTCTCTGAAAATGAGAAATCCTCAGGAGGAGAAGCTGTAGGTGTGGAATCATCCACATCAGAATCAGAATAAGGAGGAAAGTCCTGTAAGTCTTCCGCAGAAGACTCCGAAGCCTCTGAATACTGTTCCAAACTCTCAAACTCAGGTTCCACCCTAGGCCTCTTATCAGGAGGGGGCATAGAGCCTCTAATCATAGTAATTAAATCTTCTGCCATTTTAAGCATATGTTTCTTAGGCACAGAACCTGAAGTGCTAGGAGAAATCCCCACTGTAGCTGGCCTACCTCTCAAAGAAGTTTTGGAAAAAGTAGGAGAAGCTCTATCTTGGGAACAGAGGGAAGAACAGTTACCTGAGAAGCCCCCTCAGCCTGGCCTACCTCCTGAGAGGGCACATCCTGTAACAGTAAAGTTTCTGCCTGAGACTCCAAAGAAACTCCTGGCAAAACCTCTAGCTCCATGAGTTTCTAAAGAACCGGCGTCCGGGACTGCCGGTTCATCAACCCTAGGCTTCGCTGTTTTGTCTTTGCGCTTCTTAGAAGCGGCCGGAGCATCCGACGGCATTTTGTAATTACAACGCTTCCCAAACACTAACCTGGCACAGTCTAACCTTCTCTTAATAGTGCGTTTGTTAAATCTAGCACAAGAGCGGCAACCAACAACGCCGTGCTCAGGCCCTAAACAAGGTATACACAGAGTATGGTAATCCCTATGAGGTATCTGTTTCCCACAAGAAATACAGTTATTCACTTTTTCTGACATCCGGTTAAATACTGAGGCAAGAAAACCAAAATGCTCCCCAACGGGTACTTAGCCAACTTTGATTCGGTCTGAAACTCCGACTTCGGAAATATTTCAGAACGCCAACCTGCACTCGCAAAAACTGCTTCTGCATCGGACCATGCGGCAAAAAAGACTGGAGATATGGCGTCGGTCATGCGCATTAGTACCCTGACGTACTGACGTCAGTCTAATGCGCCTTGACCGACGTCAGCCATATACTTTGGTATTCGGGCCGACTGGACAGCGGACTACCCAATGGTTAGGACTGCAGCAATGTGGAACGAAGAACATCTAAGAAAGGCCTAAACCAGCCATTAAGAAAACACTCCAAAGTATTCTAAACTACACGCCAAGTCTAACTAAACTCTATTTCCTTTTAATTACTATAAAACTAGCCAATACTTTAATAGAAAATATTTTTCAAAATATCTCTAAATATAGAAAAAATAACACTGGCCCGAGCTTCCTCCGATGAGTCAAGATCCGTTGCAGCAGTAAACTAGATCTGGGGTTTACAGTAGAGCATCATGGAATACATACTGGGTCTCAAGCTTCACTGAGAGTTTGAGCTTGAAAAGTGGCCGACTCGGAGCCGAGGGATCGGCTCCGAACCCACGTGCAAGAACAAAACAGTGAGATAGAACAATTTCATATCACATTTTTCAGAGTATCTAGGCACAGTGGAAAAGCCAAAAAACAAGGCTCTGAATTAGTAATGGTACCTCCTGCTGGAAATATTAGGAGCTTTGTTTTTTCACTTATAAGAATGTGTAGGCATGCGTTCCTGAGATTCTGGATTTCTATGAATGTTCCTAGAGGTATGACAGGCAACAGTCCTTGCATGAATGTTCCTTAAGGTACGAGAGGTAACAGTCCTTGCAAGGTTAACATTTTAAACTCGGGCAATTTTAGAAATTTGCTTGGATGAAAAAAGTTTAAGATGGGTGTCAAACACCCTCTTTTCTCAACACTAGGAACCGGGAAAAATCATATGCCTTTCTAAGAAATATTCTTTCTAAGGCTCCTGTGTTTAAACAGGTTTTTGAGCACCTCAGAAAATGAGCTGTGTTTGATCTCTGGGGATTGGAGGAATACTTCTGAAGTATGGCCTTTTTTTTTTTAAACTACAAGCGACATCCATACCCCTTGAACTGTACAGAATTTTGCCTCATTTTTCGTCTTTCATAAAATTGTGATTTTCTGGCAAATTAGTGACAAATCATTAAAATCTGAAGTTGGAAAATGACAGACATTTGAGATTCAGACTTCATGCCCTTCAGAAAATTCATGATGATACACAACCTGATGTTTTATCAACTTTCTAAGCTTGTACGAGCAAGACTTAAAAAATGTCCCCATTTTCGGCCTTTGCCCCACTCCTATTTATGGTTTTGTCCAGACTTTCTGCTCTAAGGTTGACAGGTATGAACATCCCTCTATTAAAATGCTCATTACCCACTTTCCTAAGTGACTAAATCCCGGGTCTACACAAAAGAAAAGCATCCTCCAAGTTTTGGAAGTGGATTGGGTTGCAGTGAACATAGAAGATGGGAAACCAGTCATAGCAGTCGGAGAAGAACCTGGGCTTTTCCTTGCATCTAGCCTGCAACTCTCCTTTCAGATCTGGTGGGTTCTATCTGAGATTGGAGGGTCAAGGCTTGGTAGTAAAGTAACTACTATACCTAGGCACAAGGGTTTGAAAAATCTAACAGACTGGGTAGTTTTATAAACACCCAGTGCAATATGTCCAAAAAAACCCTTGCATAACAAAGCAACAAGGACCCCCTGACTTCACCTGGCACAGAAGGGAAGGGGTCCACAACCAGGCACACATCCTAATGACTGACCCCATGGCCAAAACTAACAAGACATTAGACGCCATTGTAATACATTCACAGCATCATAACACTTTTTGAAAGGCTTGGCCACATAAGGAAAGGTGCAGCAACTCCTGTTTTAAGCTTTTACCTTCGATACCCTCCACCTTTGTCCTTATTTGCCGCAGCAGAATCTGCTGATAAGACAGAATTTAGGACTTGGAATTCAAAAGCCTAAAAGCCAAGGTATCAGCAATAATATATCACTTTACCATAGTTATCCATAGCTATACTCTTTCCCTCATTTGGGATTAAATTCCGAGATGAAGCAACACTGATTTTTTTCCTAGCTTAAAAAAGTACTGCATCTGGATTAGCTGAAGGATTTCTGTACATGCACCTGCGGAAATCCCTGCCACTGCAAGAAGTGGTCAGGTTCTGCACAGCCACTAATCAGCCTCAAAATTTGATAAGTCGGTCTTCATCTTTCTCTCTTTGGGAAGAACTAAACACTGATGTCATGTCTTGGTCAAGCTTCTTCAACTTTAAAGTTTCAGCCAGCTGAATCAGAATGTCCAAGGCAGAAGCCCAGTCAGTGAATTAGATTGAGATATAAGATGGGCTGTACCTGTTTGGGCTTCAGTGTCTTGTGCCTACTGTGGTTTGGGAGTGATCTCTGAAGCCTTGGGTCTTGTGCTCATGACCAAGACCTCAATACTTATCTGGAAATCTTTTACAAATATGCTAAGGTTCTTTCCTTTCCCTTCAGTAATCAAAATACAGCCTAAGTGGATGAAATATCTGTGGCCATCAAAGGAAAATCAGAGGTTTTGGTCCAATATGACAAAGGTCCCTGCCACAAGAGCCTCTATATAGGAACTGCAAGAAGGTTTCTCCTACTACTGAATCCCCAGACATTGGAAACCTCAAGTCTTCTGTAACATCCTCAGATTCCTTTCTCTTCTGCCTTTTTTCAGTATGTTTTTTAAGATGAAGCTCTTGGGTGATGCCATTTTGGAGTTGGATCGAGATATAAGCTGGGCTGTACCTATTTGGGCTTCAGTTTCTTGTGCCTACTGTGGTTTGGGAGTGATCTCTGAAGCCTTGGGACTTGTGCTCATGACCACAACCTCAATACTTATCTGGAAATATTTTACAAATATTCTATGGTGATTTCCTTTCCGTTCAGTAATCAAAATACAGTCTAAGTGGATTTGGTCACCAAAGGAACATCAGAGGTTTTGTTCCAATAGGACAAAGGTCCCAGCCACAACAGCCTCTACATAGGAACTGCAAGAAGGCCTCTCCAACTACTGAATCCCCAGACCTTGGAAACCTCAAGTCTTCTGTAACATCCTCAGTTTCCTTTCTCTTCTGCCTTTTTTCAGTATGTTTTTTAAGATGATGCTCTAGGGTGATGCCATTTTGGCCTTGAACCAGACCACACTCCCCTTTTTTGACAGCAGGAGAATACTGCCAGTGAAGTATTCTCCACAGTATAAACAACTTGCAGTGGGGGACAGCAGTCTACATCCTCCATCAGTCCAAATAAAAACAGCACTTAAAATGAAAGTCTTTATGTAGGATTAATTTACCATGAGTCAAAAGTACAGTTGTGTACCTACTATAAATGTAGATATTCGAGTGTATTCACTGTTGCAGTCATTACTCTTGGGTTATCCTGCTGGCAGGCTACCCTCAGTCGGCCAGAATTCCAAAGTCTAGGTCTGGTGTCGGTTGCTGTTGCCTCCTCCCTGACGTCAGTGCGCCAGGGGTATAAAAGATGCAGCCAACGCCATTTTCTTCAGTTTTTCTTGCCCCAGATGTCAGGTGCCCCCAAACTGGTAAGCTGAAAAAAATATGCCAATAAAAATGCATGCACAGAAAAAACATTTCCTTCATCTACAAACAAATACACCACATAGGTTGTATAGGATAGAGAAGTACAGATGAGTCCCAGCAAAGAAAAGGGAGATGGTGGGTGGGTAACCTGGACTGCAACAGTGAATACAGTCTAACATCTACATTTATGGTAGGTACACAACTGTACTATGTTCGTGTTTCACAGTTGCAGTCATTACTCTTGGGTTGAATCCCAAAGCTGAGGATGGGTGGCTGGGCTAAAGAGGATTAGGAGAGGTTATGAGGGCCCTGCAGAACTGCAGTGGCAAAGCCTGCTCTGGATTTAGAGTAAAGAGGTAAGTGGTAGTGCTTTGTGAAAGTGTGCACTGAACTCAAAGTTGCAGCCTCTAAGATGTCTTTGGTTGGTACTCCTCTGAGGAAGGCTGCTGAAGTGGCTGCTGCTCTGGTAGAATCAGGCCTAATGGCCTTAGGCACTGATTTGCCATGCTGAAAATAGCAGAAACGGATGCAAAGGCCTATGCATTTAGAAACAGTCTGTTTTGAGATAGCCTTCCCTTGTGATCCTGCAGCATATGACATTAAAAGTTGCTCAGTCTTTCTGAAAGGTTTAGTTCTGTCCAAGTAGAAGCGTAACTGTCTGTGCATTTCCAAAGAATGCAAAATTGCCTCACCCTTGTTCTGTGGATTTGGATAAAAGGTAGGCAAGTGAATGGTTTGGTTGAGGGCCACACTGGACACCACCCTTAGAAATAAATGTTGGGTATATCCTCAGAGAAAAGTACAGTTTTGTACCTACCATAAATGTAGATGTTAGAGTGCTAATACAGCTGCAGTCATAACAGATGGGTTCACCTGCCGTCAGGCGGGTCCTCGGTCGGCCGAATTCCAAAGTCTAGGTCCGGCGTCAGTTGTCGTCGCTTCTTCCCTGACGTCAGTGCGACAGGGGTATAAAAGAACAAGCCGACGCCATTTTCTTCAGTCTTTCTTACCCCAGATGTCAGGTGCCCCCAGAAGGAAAGCAATACATAAATTAGTGTAATAAAGCAATGCCATATAATCAAAATACAGTAGTGCAAGCAAATACATCATGAATGAATACACCAATCTGGTTGCATGAGGATATGTCAGCCAATAGGCCTGTCCCAAGATGGGAAGGAGGGAGGGAAACCTGGACTGCAGCTGTATTAGCACTCGAACATCTACATTTATGGTAGGTACAAAACTGTACTATGTTCATCGTGCATACAGCTGCAGTCATAACAGATGGGTAGAATCCCAAAGCTAAGAAAGGGGTGGTAGGCACTAGGTGGAACTAGGAGGGGCCAGAATGCCCTGCAAGACTGCAGTGGCAAAGCCCGCTCTAGATTTGGAGTATAGTGGAAGGTGGTAGTGCTTGGAGAAGGTATGCACAGAACTCCAAGTGGCTGCTTCTAAAATATCTTTGGTAGGAACTCCTCTGAGAAAGGCTGCAGAGGTAGCCGTGGCCCTTGTGGAGTGAGATCTGATGCCTGTAGGTACAGTTTTGCCATGAAAAGAATAGCAAAAGCGTATGCAGTGGGCTATCCATTTTCAGATTGTCTGTTTGGAAATTGGCTTTCCTTGAGCTCCTCTATAGCATAGGACACAAAGAGCTGTTCTGATTTTCTGAAAGGCTTTGTTCTGTCCAAATAACGCAGTTGTCTGTGGATGTCCAAGGAATGTAGTAATCTCTCCCCTTTGTTTTGAGGATTAGGATAAAAGGTAGGTAAGTGTATGGCCTGATTCAAAGCTACCCTGGATACCACTTTTGGCATAAAGGACGGGTTGGTTCGTAAGGAAACTCTGTCCTGATGGAAGATGATAAAATGCTGCACAGCCATGAGAGCTTGTAGTTCTGAAACTCTACGAGCTGAGGTAATAGCCAGAAGGAAAGCTGTTTTCCAGGACAAATATTGCAAATCTGAGGAGGCAGCTGGCTCAAAAGGAGGCAAGGTCAGTTTTTTCAGAATGAAATTGAGATCCCAAGCAGGTATTGGATGTTTCCTTGGGGGTTTTGGATTCCTAGCCCCTCTGAGGAACTGTCTTAAGAGAGAGTGAGAGAATAAGGGTGGATTAATGTTGTATTCTGCAGAAATGGCTGAGGAATGGATTTTGATGGAGGAGAATGAAAGTCCACTGCTCAGCAGCTCAGCAAGATACTGTAATATTTGAGGTAAATTCAGTTTTCCAGGGTCCTGGCCCTTTTTCTCATTCCAGACACAAAACCATTTCCATTTTGCGGAGTAAGCTTTTCTAGTAGACGGCCTTCTGGCCTCCAAAATGACATCCTGCACCTCCTTGGAGAGTAGGGTCTGTTGTGATGCTAAGGAATCTTCCATGCGGCTAGACTGAGTGTTTTTAGCTGACTGTGAAGAGTTTTGAAGCTGTGCTGAGTCAGGAGAAGAGGCATTAGAGGCAGGGTCCATGGTGGGGAATGCGTCAGGCTCCTGAGGAGTGGGTACCAGTGTTGTCTTGGCCAGTCTGGAGCAATGAGAATCATCTTTGGTCTGTCTGCTCTGGTTTTCAATAGAACTTTGGGCAGCAGAGGAAGAGGTGGGAAGGCATAAACGGTCATTGATGTCCAACTGAAAGAGCGTCCACTCTCCAGGCCTTTGGATGGAAAATCCTTGAGAAGAATTTGGTCAATTGGTGATTTTTGTGGGAGGCAAAGAGATCTATGTCTGGCCTTCTCCATGCTTGGATCATCTCTGGAAAAACTTGAGGATGCAACTTCCATTCGTGTGGATCTGTCATATTTCTGCTTAGGTTGTCTGCCAGCGTGTTTTCCTTGCCTGGCAAGTAGTGTGCTTGTAGTTCGATTTGTAAGTCCATGGCCATGTTCCAAAGTGACATGGCCAGTCTGCATAGGGGGTATGAATGTGTTCCTCCCTGTTTGTTTAGGTACCACATTACTGTGGTGTTGTCCGTTCTTATCAATAGTTGACCTGGTTGCAGAAGGTCTTTGAAAGCTATAATAGCATTTATTACTGCTAGCATTTCCTTTCGATTGATGTGTAGGTGCTTTTCTTTTTGGGACCATTTGCCCTGAATGCACTGATCTGTCATGTGCGCCCCCCAGGCGTAGTCTGAGTCGTCTGTTGTGATGACTTGATTTGCTTGAGGCTTGCTGAATGGGAGACCTGTGTTTGTTTGGCATGCTTGAGCCCACCACAGAAATTCCTTTTGAAGACATGGAATTAGTGGTATTATTGTTTCCAAACTGTGGCTGTGTTGAGACCATAGGTTTTTCAGGTACCATTGAAGTTTGCTCATATGCAGCTTTGCACATGGGATTAGTAAGATGCAAGATGCCATGAATCCCAGAGCCTGCAGGATTTTCCTTGCAGTCAGCCTGGTGCAATTTGTTGGTGCTCTGAAGTATTGAGTTAGTTGCCCCTGCTTCTCTGGCGTGAGGTAGGCCATCTGGGTGTTTGTGTCCAAGTTGGCACCCAGGAAAATTATTTTCCGAGAGGGTATTAGCCTTGATTTCTTTTTGTTGACTGTGTATCCCAGAGAATTCAACAACATTATTACTTAAGCCAGATGTTTCAGAAGAATGTGCTTGCTGTCCGCTTGGATCAGGCAGTCGTCCAAATAGGGGTATATTTGTATCCCTTGAAGTCTGCAGGAGGCAATTACTGATGCCAGGAATTCCGTGAATACTCTGGGTGCAGTAGATAAGCCAAAGGGCAATGCAGAGAATTGATAATGGGTTTAACCTGCAAGAAATCTGAGGTATCTTCTGCACTTTTGTCTGATTGGGACATGCAGGTATGCCTCCATGAGGTCCAATGTTACCAGCCAAGACTTCTTGCCCAGCATGGGAAGAAGCTGCTGTAGAGTGAGCATCTTGAGTTTTGGTACGAGTAGAAATGTATTTAGGATGGATAGGTCCATAATAGGTCTCCAATATTTTCCCTTCCTTGGTACCAGGAATAGTCTAGAATAAAAACCTTGACCTTGTTCGTGCGTAGGTACGTCTTGAATAGCTTTCATGTCTATGAGATCTGTAATTTGCCTTTGTGCCTCTGCCGTTTGATTGTGTGGCAGGTTTGGCATGCCTCTCATTTTTGGAAGGGTGTGAAAATGGAATCTGTAGTCTCTGTTTATAATGTCCAGGATCCAGTTGTCTTTTGTGACAATATGCCAATTTTTTGAAAATAATGCCAGTTTTCCGCCTAAGGGTGCTGCCATTTGAGTCTTGCTTGGCATGCAAAGGGGAAAGTCATTGGGCTTGCTTTCTGAATGGTTGCGAGTTATCCTCACCACCTCTTTGTGTAGGGGCTTGCCACTGTCTGCCTCTAAACGATCCTTGGGATTGCCCTCTGCCCCTCGGGCACCTGTATCTACCTTTTTGGGGTCTGTCCGTGGCTGGAAAGGACCAATTTTTGGAAGGCCAATTTCTACTGAAACGTGGGGGCTGTACCTGTAGAAAATCTTTCAGTTTGCATTGATTTAGCCTTTTCCTCCATTTTCCTTAATACCTCCTCAGCATTAGCACCAAATAATACATCCTTTTGTAGAGAGGCATCTAGTAATTTAGCTTTGACATGATCTGGTAAGGTTTGCTCCTTGAGCCAGGCATGTCTACGTATGACTGATCCTGTAACAGCAGCTCTACATGAGGCCTCTAGAGCATCAAAACCACATTGCAAGGTATGTTTACCCACTTGTTCTGCACTATGCATCAAATCTTGCAACTCCTTCAAGTCTGGTTGTTCAGGTTGTGACATTTTGCTTCTCAACTGTGATAACAGAAACTGTTGGTACTTTAACATATGGAACTGGCAGTTTAATGCCCTCATGGTTAAGGTGGCCAAGGTGTATACCTTTTTTCCCCACCTTTCTAAAGATCTGGAATCTCTCTCTGAAGGTAATGGATTTTTAGCAGTGGAGGCCTTAATTCCCTTGGGGCCCTGTGAGATAGTTTCTGGGTCAGCCGCATGGCTTTTTTATAAGAATTGGTGTGAGTCAGGAACCCGGTAATACCTGTCAGGCTTGACCGGGGCTGAAGGTAGAGAGTCTGGGTTAAGGCAGGCCTCCGAATACACATCATCTAGTAGGTCTAAGACAGGAGGTCCCAGTGGAAATGTTCCCTCAAGGTATGCAAGGTTTCCCCAAATGAGTAATCCTCGGGGGGGGGGGGGGACAGAGGGAATGGACTCCTCTGCATCAGAATCTTCAAAAGGGGAGTATAAATGTTCCTGTTCAGAGTGCTCTGAAATAATGGAGGCCTGGTCCGAGGAGGGGGATTCTTCCTCCACTCTGGGCCTTTTGTTCGGGGGGAGATGAGAACCCCTGATAAGAGTAATTAAATTCTCAGCCATTTTAAGCATCTGTTTTTTAGGCATGGGGCCTGGAGAAGGGCCCTGTGTAGCTCGTCTCTTAGAATGCAAGGCTACTTTAGACTTAGTGAAAGCCTTGATGGAAAAAGAAGAGGAAGGCCTGAAGACACCTTGAGAGGAGGCAGACCTGTCTACATTCTGAGTTTCACCACCTAGAGTGGCTTCGGTATCTGTAGTCGGGGTGTAGGCCGAGGAGCCTGCGACTTCGGGCACAGTAGTCACCGCCAAGGAAGTGTCGTCAGTAGGCAGGGGTTGCGT
Organism: Protopterus annectens; assembly: GCF_019279795.1. NCBI lineage: Eukaryota > Metazoa > Chordata > Ceratodontiformes > Protopteridae > Protopterus > Protopterus annectens. The sequence continues at coordinate 766,779,060 of NC_056726.1, read as the reverse complement.
AGGTGCCTCGCTGAGAACCGGACCACCTGTAGTCAGCTTTGATGTGGTGTCGGTAGAGGCCGCGGACCTCGTGTGTCGGTCCTTATCTTTGTGTCTTTTAGTCAAAACTGGAGTCGGAGTATCCGACGACATAATGTAGTTACATTTTTTGCAAAAATAGTGCTGGGCGAACTCCGCCCGACGCTTAATGGTGCGTTTGTTGAATGTAGCACAAAAACAACAGACCGAGACGTCGTGGTCTGGGCCTAAGCAAGGAATGCAGAGGGAATGAAAATCCTTATGCGGTATTTGCTTCCCACATGGAATACAATTAACTTTGTCTGACATCGGTCTGAGACAAGAAAAGTTTCCCCAACGGGGTACTTTGCTTTCAAGAAGACTTCGGTTGCAAAATTTTCGTAATTTCAGGAGTTGGCCGACTGGCACTTGCAAAATGCTTCTGCTTCGGGCATCGCGCGGCAAGAAAGACTGAAGAAAATGGCGTCGGCTGGTTCTTTTATACCCCTCTCGCACTGACGTCAGGGAAGGAGACGACAACCGACGCCGGACCTAGACTTTGGAATTCGGCCGACCGAGGACCCGCCTGATGGCAGGAGAACCCATCTGTTATGACTGCAGTTGCATGCACGATGAACATCCACATTGCAAAGTATGCTTTCCCACTTGTTCAGCTGGATGCAATAATTCTTGCATTTCCTTGTTCTCTGAACATTCAGTATTTTCCAACAATTTCTGTTTAAGCAGTGGCATTAAATATTGCTGATATTTAAGAATATGAAACTGACAATTTAAAGCCCTTACACCCAAAGTAGCAGAAGTGTAAACTTTTTTCCTCCATCTGTGTAGAGCCCTAGAATCCCTATCACAGGGGACAGGGTCTTTTGCAGTGGAAGCTTTGACCCCTCTGGGACCCTGAGATATAGTTTCTGGGTCAGCAGCGGGGTTTTTATATAAGAATTTATGAGAATCTGGGACCCTGTAGTATCTGTCTGGCTTAGCAGGTGCAGGGTGTAGAGAGTCAGGGGACAGGCCGGACTCTGAAAATACATCTACAACGTCTAGAACAGGTGGAATAGGAAGGGGTCCTGTGCTGAGGAAGTAGTAGAAAGTCTTTGAGCCTTTTCTTCGATTCAGAATAATATTGGCTCTCCCAGTGGAAATGCTCCCTCATGGTATGCAGGGTTTCCCTAAAAGAATAATCCTCAGGAGGAGAGGCTGAAGGAATGGATTCGTCAGCATCAGAATCCTCATAGGGAAGCACGGAATAATCCCGTTCAGAAGAGGAATCAGAGGAAATAGAAACCTGATCAGAAGAATCATACTCTGTCTCTTGCCTAGGCCTCTTATCAGGAAGGGGATGGGAACCCCTGATCAAGGTAATTAGGTCTTCGGCCATTTTGAGCATCTGTTTTTTAGGCATGTTAGTCTGAGTAAGAGAATGCTGTACTTGTTTCTTCGTCTTTAGAGCTGCTTTAGTTTTTGACGCTGAAGATGGCTTAACATACAGTTGTGTAGGTCTGAAGACACCCTCCGAAGCCAATGCCTGCTCAGTGGCTCCACACCCACCTGAGGGAATGATTTCAGAGGTCCAATACCTTGAGTATCCAGAGGCCCAGTCGGCTCCACGTGAGAGTCGGAAGTGGCCTGTGGCTCTGAAGTAGCGGGCGCCAGGGGCTGCGAAAGCACCTCACTGAGAACCGTCAAACTGGTGACTGGCCTAGCGGAGGCCTCGTCGGTATTGGACCTCGGATGCCTATCCTTTTCCTTGTCCTTGCGTTTTTTGTAAACTCCAGTCATCGGCTGTTCCAACGGCATTATATAATTAAATCTTCGGACAAAGTAATGAAATGCAAAATCGAACAGACGCTTAATAGTGCATTGGTTAAATCTAGCACAAAACCGACAGCTAGCAACATTGGGATCAGGGCCTAGGGCAAGGAATACAGTAACAGTGAAAATCCTTATGAGGTATTTGCTTCCCACAAAAAATACAATTGTTAACTTTTTCTGGCACTGGTCTGGAGCAAGAAAAAAAGTTTCCCCAACGGGGTACTTAGCTTTAATGAAGACTTCGGTTCTGAAATTCGGATGTGAAAATCTCAGGAGTCGGCCGACCGGCACTTGCAAACTGCTTTTGCTTCAGGGACCGCGTGGCAAGAAAGACTGAAGAAAATGGCGTCGGCTGCATCTTTTATACCCCTGGCGCACTGACGTCAGGGAGGAGGCGACAGCAACAGATGCCGGACCTACACTTTGGAATTCTGGCCAACTGAGAGTAGCCTGCCAGCAGGATAACCCAAGAGTAATGACTGCAACAGTGAAACACGAACATCAGGTAACTTTTAGTTATGTACTGTACTCACCATAACTTTAGATGTTTGGGATCCATCTCGCCTACATTCTGTACTGATGGGCTCGGAGCCGATCCTCGGCTCCGACTCGGCACGCTATGCTATAGAGCGAAGCCTCTTATTGGCTGAGCTATTCTCTATCCCAGGATGCACCACCACTAATCCCCCAGATCTTGTTTGTCCGCATTCATGCACACACACAACTTGTTCATATAACATTGCCAGATGTTTCAAGATGAAACAATAGAATTCGGACCGTCCGATCTCTTCTGATCTCCAAGGAAGGGGGAAGGAGGGTGGGTTATTGGGAATGTAGGCGAGATGGATCCCAAACATCTAAAGTTATGGTGAGTACATAACTAAAAGATGTTATGTGATCCTATCTCGCCTACATTCTGGACTGATGGGACAGCGTCCCTAGCACCTAAATCCTGGGTGGCTCACTGGAAAACACTCCTGAGCACTGTGGAACCAAATGAAGCTCGCCCCCGGGATGCCACATCCAATTTGTAGTGGGAAATGAAAGTGTGCGGGGAAGACCACGTAGCCGCAGCACAAATGTCACTAATGGCAAGCTTAGAATGGAATGCTATTGAAGTAGCCATAGCTCTTGTAGAGTGAGCTTTGACAGAGGTCATAAGCTCTTTATTAGAAGAGGAATAAGCTTGACTAATACAGTCCCTGATCCATTTGGCAATAGTGACCTTTGTGACGGCTTTGCCCAATTTATTATCCGAAAAGAACACAAACAATTGAACTGTTTTCCTTGTTTGTTTGGTCCTGTCTAAATAAAAACGCAATTGCCTGTGGACATCCAATGTGTGGAATATGTATTCTGCTTTGTTTGAGTACTTTGGAAAGAAAACTGGAAGTTCTAATGACTGTTGCAGGCAAAAACTGGAACAAACTTTAGGGACAAAGGATGGATTAGGCCTGAGAGATGCTCTATCTTTGTGAAAAACCAGGTACGGTGGTTTTACAGATAGAGCTTGAAGCTCTGAAACCCTTCTGGCAGAAGTAATCGCGACCAGAAAAGCAGTTTTCCAAGATAGAAATTTCAAATCACATGTTGCTGCCGGTTCGAAGGGGGAGGAGGTTAAGGCACGTAACACCACATCGAGATCCCACGGAGGAGCAGGATGAGAAATCGGAGGTCGTAAAAGCGCAGCACCTTTCATGAAGGTTTTACACAATCTGTTGCTCATTAAAGTTGGGTTTATAGATTCATGAAAATTGGAAATAGCTGCCAATTGGACCTTGATTGAAAAGGGAAGCTAGAAATTTTAGGACTTCCGATACAGGAACAGTGATTGGATCCAGACCCCGGAGTTGAGCCCAAATAGCAAATCTCTTCCATTTGCTAGTATACAATTTCTTAGTGGCAGAATTGTGGGCCGAAGATAAGATATGTATGACTTCCGGGTCTAAGGTATGATTCCTGACTATAGTCGGAAGAGGAGGAGCCAAGCTGTTAACTTCAAAGTGTGAAGGGACTGGTGGAGTAGTCCCGACTGATGAATTAATAGGTCTGGGATCTGATCCAGGAACCATGGACTGTCCAGTGCATATTTCCTAAGATAGGGGAACCATACCTGACGAGGCCAGTAAGGAGCAACTAAGATCATTTTGCTCCCCAAGTGAGACGCCTTTTGGATCACTCTGGGAAGGAGGGAACTGGGGAAGGCGATAGCAAGCCGGTGGGCCAAGGATGGGCTAGTGTGTCCATAGGACTCTCCCGAGCTGGAGTGAGGAGAAGAACTTTCTGCACTTCGCGTTCAGCGGGGTTGCGAAGAGGTCGCAACAAGGAATTCCCCATTTGCTGAAGATCCGAGTTGTCACTGCATTGTTCAGAGACCACTCGTGAGGAGAGAGGATAGTTCTGCTCAGTCTGTCGGCTATCACGTTGGATTTGCCAGGGATATGAGTTGCTATCAGAAAACATCTGTTCGCCACTGCCCATTCCCAGACTCTCATGGCCTCTCTGCAAAGAGGGTAGGATCTGGTTCCTCCCTGCTTGTTCAGATACCAGACCACTGACATGTTGTCGGAGTGAACGGCAATTATGCCCTGAGGGAGGTAATCGTGGAGGGCTTGTAGAGATAGAAGCACCGCCCTCATTTCCAAAATGTTGATATGAAGAAGACTCTCTTCTGAATGCCATTTGCCTTGGACTGACCTGCCCAGGGAATGCCCCCCCACCCCATCTGGGAGGTGTCCGTAGTCAAAGTGGCCATAGGAGGAGGTGGAACAAAAGGTCGACCCTGATTCAGATTGGAGGGCACCAGCCACCAGCGAAGGTTCCGTTTGCAGGTTTCCGTGATCCGTATGAGGTGATTGAGCGGGAGATCCTGAAAGGACCACTGTCAAAAAAAGCCACTGGAGAATTCTCATATGCAACCTTGCTAGGGGGACTAGAAGAACCGTGGCCGACATAGATCCCAATAGCTGCAAGACCATCCTGGCTGGAGCTTTGGATCTGAGAAGCAAGGCTCGGACTTGAGCCTGTATGGTTTTGTATCCTTTCTGTAGGAAGATAGACCCGCATTCGGTTTGAGTCTATTTCTACTCCGATGAATCTTATGCATTGAGATGGCAGCAACACAGACTTTGGCCAATTGAAGGTGATTCCAAGGGAAGTGCCTAGTGATATTGTGGCTTGTAGATTCTGCAATAGTAGACGCCTGGAGGAGGCAGTTAGGAGCCAGTCGTCCAAATACGGAAACACCTGGAATCCTAGACTCCTCAGGTGAGAAGTCACGACCGCCAAACATTTGGTGAACACCCTGGGGGCTGTGGTGAGACCAAAGGGCAGCGCGCGGAACTGAAAATGACTGTCTCCTAGGCTGAAGCGCAAATGTCTCCTGGACGCCTGATGTACCAGAATGTGGTAATAGGCGTCCTTGAGATCTATGGAGCACATCCAAACACCTTTCTCCAGCAGTAGGAGAATGGATTGTAAGGTGACCATTCGGAACTTGGACTTTTTGACTGAACGATTTAGAATGCTGAGATCCAAAATGGGCCTCAAGTCCCCGGTCTTTTTTGGCACCAAAAAGAATCTTGAGTAAGTCCCTAATCCAATCTGGTCTGCGGGGACTGGTTGGATGACTCCTTTTTGAAGCAGCTTTGAGACTTCTAAGGCTGCAATTTCCCGTTGACTGGGTGGCGGGTCCGGGATTTTCTTGGATCGAGGTGGGGAGTGAGAAAAAGGGATGGCATAACCTCCGGCGATAATTCGAAGCACCCATCGGTCCTGAGTGATACCTTCCCAGGCTTTTAGGTGCCTCGAAAAACGACCCCCGACTGGCTCCAGAGCTGCACAGTCGGGCAATCCTTCAGGGATTGTGGAAGGCTGAAGAGCCACGAAAGGACTCGCAGTCTCCAGTGTTGCGGGGGCCTCTGCCGCCTCTGGGACGGCGTCTTCCAGAAAAATTTCCCCCTCCTCTGCCTCTAGAAGGGGGATCGTCCTGCTGAGGATAAGACTTCTGGGATCACGGAACCACATTTTCCCTCCTCTTTTAGCCTTGGGATAAGGCCGAAAGGGAGTGGAAAATCGTGCCCCTACGGCAGTCAAAGTCTTACCTTCTTGCTCGCAGCGGGTCAATGTGTCCTTTACCTTGAGTCCAAACAAAGAGGGCCCATCAAAGGGAGCGTCGGCAAAGGAAGACTTAAAGGCTTCCGCAAAATGACACAGGCGGAGCCAGGCTTGCCTCCATAGAGCAATACCCGTACCCGCCGCTCTACTCGCCCCCTCGGCCGCATATGAAATGAGCCTCATGGACGAGTTTGATATCGATGACAGCATAGCCAACTGAGAGCCAACCGTCTGGGCGAGCTGCTCAGGTAGGTTACCCAAGAGGGTATCTGAAAGCTCCTTGATCAGATCCCTCTGAAACCTGGTGAAGTGCGTTAAATAGTTCAGGGACCTTAAGGTAAAGGCCGCTGAACTGAGGGTGCGCTTCTGCACGATCCATGCTCCTAGACTCCTTATTAGGAGGATGGACGGACGTCGAAGCCTCTGCTACATCTTGTTGGGTAGCAGATGCCACCACCAAGGCATCTACAGCCACACCTTTTGTCAAAAACTCCTTCTCTGGGGGTGCTGACAGGAACTTATTTGGGCGAGCAGGCACCGGTTCCACAGAATCTGGATGTTCCTACGCCCTTCGACCGGTTTTTTTTTTTTTTAATGATAGGTACAATACAAATATCACAAACACCAAAAAGGAGGGCCAAGAACCCTCTAACTTAAAACAGGTACTTGACCTCCTTAAAAAAAGAGAAACTTGCTAAGGAATAGGGGAAGGCCCCTCTAACTTAAACAGGAAACCTTTCACTAAACAAACACACAAATTTACCACAAAATTATACCAAAAAACACGCGTACAACAACAATAGCTGTTAAAACAGCTTTTGGGTAAGAATAGAGAATTTCCTGACAGGAAAACTTTAGAAAAAAAAACAGCACTTAGCTCAGCCAAGTTTGAGACCACGTCCTAGCTTGTAAGCGGCAAACGAGATCTGGGGGATTAGTGGTGGTGCATCCTGGGATAGAGAATAGCTCAGCCAATAAGAGGCTTTGCTCTATAGCATAGCGTGCAGAGTCGGAGCCGAGGATCGGCTCCGAGCCCATCAGTACAGAATGTTGGCGAGATAGGATCACATAACATCTTTTACATGACTTTTTCTAAACTAGAATACTGCAACTTTTGTAAAAAAAAAAAAAAGTTTTGTACTCACCATAATGTTCGATCTGAGTAGTTGGACTTGATTTGTCATCAACCTGCGGGAATCAGATCCAAGACGACAGCTTCACCAGCATCTGATCCGAACTCCATGCTGCGCCCCTTACCCATACTACCCCTCCATCTCCTTCCATCCCTCAGATCGAGTTTGCTACACCATACACAAGCCCAATCCGATATACCTTACTAACAATGAACAGGAAAGCATAGGCGCTCTCTCCTGCCTACCAAAGAAAGAACATAATGAGAAGGTCACAAGGAAGGAAGAAGGGACGGTTGATGACGACGTCCAACTACTTAGAGGGAACGTTATAGTCAGTAAATAACTTCTTTATCTGAAGTAGCTAACTTCATTTGATAATCAACCTGTGGGACAGAGTCCCCAGCTACCAAATTTCTGGGATGCCCTCATGGAATGATATTTCAAGCACCACGGAGCCAAAGGATGCCATCCCCCTAGATATGTCCAATTTATAATGAGAAATGAAGGTGTGAGATGAGGACCAAGTAGCCGCCAAACAAATCATCCAAAGACACCCTAAACCAAAAGGCCACTAAAGTAGCCATGGACCTGGTAGAATGGGTGTTTATCCTACTTGTAAGAAACATGCCTTTGAAAACCTGAAGGATGCAAAGGGAAATCCATCTGGCAATGGTTACCTCAGAAACCGGTTTTCCCAAAAAGGTGTAAAAGAAGACAAACTGGTCAGGCTTGCGAAAGGCTATAGTCCTGTGCAAATAAACGTAGCTGTCTGTGTACATCTAATAAGTGCAATTAACATTCACACCTGCTCTGAAAATTTGGAATTTCGATGGGTTGCCAACTGACTTACTGACAGAACCCAGACTGTAAAAATAGCCAACTCCAAATCCAGCTCCAGACAAGTGGAGTACAGTACAGTTTTGTAGCTACCATAAATGTAGACGTTCGAGTGTTTTCACTGCTGCAGTCATTACACTTGGGTTATCCTGCCGTCAGGCGGTCCCGCAACCGGCCAGACTTCCAAAGTCTTGGTCCGGCGTCGGTTGCTGTACTTTCTTCCCTGATGTCAGGGCGCCAGGGCTATATAAGATAAAGCCTATGCCATTTTCTTCAGTTTTTCTTGCCTCAGATGTCAGGTGCCCCCAAAAGGATAGGCAATACATATTGCTTATAAAACACACAAGGTAAAAACATTACCTTTAGTAGCCAGCAAATACACTACATAGAAAGAATAGTGTAGATAGTTATAGAGAGGACCAAGCTAACAAACAGGGGAAGGCGCGAGGGTAACCAGGACTGCAGCAGTGAAGACACTCTAGCATCTACATTTATGGTAGGTACAAAACTGTACTATGTTCATCGTGTTTCACTGCTGCAGTCATTACACTTGGGAAGAATCCCAAAGCTGAGTCAGGGTGGCTGGTTCTAGAGAGGATTTGGTGTGGCTATGAGGCCCTGCAGCACTGAAGTGGCAAAGCCAGCTCTGGATCTGGAGGAAAGAGGCAAGTGGTAATGCTTGGTAAAGGTGTGCACTGAACTCAAAGTTGCAGCTTCCAAAATGTCTTTAGTAGGTACTCCTGTAAGATGGGCAGTAGAAGTTGCAGTTGCCCTGGTGGAATGTGGTCTAATGATAGATGGTACAGGCTTCTCATGCTGTGTGAAGCAGAACAAGATACAGTGTCCTATCCACTTTCTAATGGTCTGCTTTGAAGTAGCCTTTCCCTGTGATCTTGCAGCAGAGGATACAAACAACTGCTCAGTTTTCCTGAAAGCTTTTGTTTTGTCCAAGTAGAAGCGTAATTGTCTGTGTATGTCCAAAGAATGTAGAATTCTCTCTCCTTTATTCTGGGGGTTTGGATAAAATGTTGGCAAATGAATAGTTTGGTTAAGAGCCACACTGGATACCACTTTAGGCATAAATAAAGGGTTTATTCTTAAGGAAAAACTGTCTTGGTGAAAAATGATGAAGGGCTCCACTGCCATTAGTGCCTGTAGTTCTGAGACTCTTCGTGCTGAGGTTATTGCCAGTAGCACGGCAGTTTTCCATGATATATATTTTATTTCTGCTGTATTGTTTGGCTCAAAAGGAGGTAAAGTGAGTTTTTCCAAGACAAAGTTGAGGTCCCAAGTAGGTGCTGCTGCTCTCCGGGGCGGTCTTATGTTTTTAGCCCCTCTGAGGTACTGCTTTAGCAATGGATGAGAGAAACTAGGAGGATCTGTGTTGTAATGAGCCGAGATGGCAGAAGTGTGGATCTTAATGGATGAGAAGAATAGTCCTTTGTCCATCATCTCAGTTAAATACTGTAGTATCTGAGGTATATTAGGGACAAGAGGGTCAAGGCTTTGAGCCTGGTTCCAGGCACAGAATCCCTTCGACTTTTCTGAATAAGATTTCCTGGTACTAGGCCTCCTGGCCTCCAAAATGACATCCATAACAGCTTTAGAGAGAGGTGTTGCCTGTTTGGCTAATGAATCTGCCATGCAGCCAGAGATAAAGTTTTGAGCTGACTGTGCAGGATATGATTGTTTTTGAGTCAGAAGGTGTGGAATTTGAGGCAAAATCCAAGGTGGGCCTTGAGCCAAGTTCTTTAAGATTGGGTACCAATGTTGGCGTGGCCAGTCGGGAGCAATCAGAATCATCTGTGGTTTTTCTTGTCTGGCTTTTAGAAGAACCTTCGAAAAGAGAGGCAGAGGAGGGAAGGCATAAAAGTACAGTTTTGTACTTACCATAAATGTAGATGTTCGAGGGTTCACACTGCTGCAGTCATTACACTAGGATTATCCTGCCGTCAGGCAGTCTCGCAGTCAGCCAGAGTTCCAATGTCTTGATCCGGCGTATGTTGCTGTTGCTTCTTCCCTGACGTCAGCGCCAGGGGTATATAAGATGCACCTAACGCCATTTTCTTCAGTTTTTCTTGCCCCAGATATTGCTATTCAGAAAAAAAATATATATATATATAGGTTCATAGGTTCATAGGTTCATACTAGGCTATCTGCCCAAGGGCATTTATAAGCCTAGCCCATAGTTATGTGGCTTTCGCCACCCCTTTAGTTTGAATAAAAACTATGCCTATCATTATGTGCCTCTGTCAAGCAGTGATAAGTAATCCCTGGGGTATATCTGCAATCTCCCATCCATTGGTCAAGATTCCTCTTGAACAAGACCAGAGATATGCCTCACATGTACCGGATTTTGTTCCACAGCATAGGGATCTCTATGATGAATCTGTCCCTCCAGCACGCTATATTTATAACCGTGTCATATATATATATCCGCATTGTGGTTCTGAGGGATCTAGATATTTGAGGTGAAGCATATTCATCAAATCTGGGTTTGACATATATATATGTCAGGCACAGGTCACCTCTGAGCAAGTATGAGACTGAATAGAGCTGGAGTTCTTTCAGTCGGGCAGCATATATATTTTTACCCTTTATCCTTTTGGTGAGGAACTTTGGGGCCTTTCAGCTGCAGCAGGTGCCTGGTCAGATACATTCAACGGGCATTGTATCAATCATAGGTATATATATGAGTATAGGGGACGATACCTCCCTTGATCTAGATGTGAATCCCTTCATGATCAGGTGGGTGATATATAGGTTTTCCTAACTACTTTAGCAACATGAGTGTCAAATAAGGCTACTGTCAACCTGGGTCCCCAGATCTATGATATATATATATATGCTCAGTGGATTGCCACCTATATGGTAGCTAGGGTAGCCTTGTATTTCCCATATATGACTATATTTTTGGCTTAACTTCAGGCCATGGCTCTGGCACCAGTTATCCATTTATATAGGCCCTTCTGGAGGATATCTGTGTCAGATGTATATATATATCATCTGCAAACTTTGTCAGCCATAACCCTCCTGTGTTTGCTTGTATATATAAAGTAGATGAACAAGATATCAGGACTGTTTGCAACCCATCTTGTGATGTATGGGTTTACATTCAAGCTGATGAGTTTTTGATGATACCGTCGAGGCCTTTGCCCAGTCGGTAGGCTGTATAAGCCAAACTGAGTTGGATCCAAAGTCTGCAAGTTCCCTATGTCTTTATTTATGAGTTCCATATATGATCCTCTATGGCTTTGCAGATAAGGCTTGTCAAGCTATATGGGGTAATTTCCAGGGTCTGTGGAGGCACGTATCCTGAGGTGAGGCTAAGATTAAACAGCTGTCCTAACTGTGGGTTTAATTCCTCATTGAGTTCATGAAGCACACAGCCGGGGACACCATCAGGTCCCATGGATGCTGTGTTTTTTGTATATATATATATATATGTATATATATATGTATGTATATATATATATATATATATATATATATATATATATATATATATATATATATATAGTGTAAAACAAATACTTTCAGTTACCAGCAAATACACCACAAAGGTTGTATAGGATAGAAAGGTATAGATAAGTCCAGCTAGTTCAGAGGGGATGTAGGGAGGGTAACCTGGACTGCAGCAGTATGAACACTCGAATTATCTACATTTATGGTAGGTACAAAAAGTACAGTTTTGTACCTACCATAAATGTAGATGTCCGATAGGTATGCATCTGCAGTCATAACATATGGGTTGTCCTGCCTCAGGCAGCCCTTCGGACGGACGGATTCCAAAGTCTGGGCCTGGCCTCGGCTGATGTCACACTTCACCCGACGTCATAGCTCCTGGGGTATAAAGGCATCAGCCGACGCCATTTTCCTCAGTGTTTCTTGCCCCAGATGCCAGGTGCCCTCTAGGAAGGCTAAATTTGGATAAAAGTAGAAAATTCCAAACAGTAGAAATCAAAAAGCATATATACATATATACATACAAACAAATACACCATAATAGATTCCCCCAGCTAGCTAAGAGAGGGGTAAGTACCCTAGGAATACCACAGAGGGGAAGGAGGGTGGGTAATCCTGACTGCAGATGCATACCTATCGGACATCTACATTTATGGTAGGTACAAAACTGTACTATGTCCTTCAAGGATGCATCTGCAGTCATAACATATGGGTAGAATACCATAGCCAAACTGGGGGAGGAGGCACTAAGATAATGATGGTGTAGTTAAGATCCCTTGTAAAACTGCAGTTGCAAAACCTGCTCGGGATCTGGAGTATGAAGTAAGATTGTAATGCTTGGCAAATGTATGCACGGAGCTCCAAGTAGCAGCTTCTAAAATGTCTTTGGTAGCCACTCCTCGTAGGAAAGCTGTAGTGGTGGCTGTAGCTCTTGTGGAGTGAGGCCTGATATTTCCAGGAGTTGTCTTTCCATGAAAAGAGTAACAGAATCGAATGCAATTTCCTATCCATTTTGAAATTGTCTGTTTGGAAATTGCTTTTCCTTGCACTCCTGTTGCATATGCTACCAGAAGCTGGTCAGTTTTTCTGTTGGTCTTAGTTCTGTCCAGATAGTAGCGCAGTTGTCTGTGTACATCCAAGGTGTGCAATAGTTTCCCCCCCCTGTTCTGGGGGTTAGGGAAGAACGTAGGTAAATGAATAGCTTGGTTCAAGGATACTCTGGATACCACCTTTGGCATGAAAGTAGGATTGGTTCTCAGAGACACTCTATCCTGGTGAAAGATAAGGAAAGGCTGCACTGCCATTAAGGCCTGTAACTCGGATACCCTTCTTGCTGAAGTGATTGCTAGAAGGAAGGCAGTTTTCCAAGATAAGAACTGTAAGTCTGCTGATGCTGCTGGTTCAAAAGGGAAGTGTTAATTTTTCCAGCACAAAATTGAGATCCCATGCAGGTAGAGGTGGTTTCCTTGGAAGTTTTACATTCTTGATCCTCTTAGAAATTGTCTGAGGAGAGGATGAGAGAAGATAGGAAGATCCATGTTGTACTCTGCTGAAATTGCTGAAGCATGAATCTTAATGGAAGAATAGGACAGGCCATTGTGGAACAGTTCTGCTAAGTATTCTAGGATGTGTGCTAGGTTTGCCAGTGTGACATCTGTTCCCTTTGATGCACTCCAAATGAGGAATCTCTTCCATTTGGCTGAGTATGTTTTCCTTGTGGAGGGTCTGCAAGCCTCCAGGACAATGTCCTTAACCCTCTGAGATAAAACAGGTTGGTTTTGCTTTATGCAATTTTCCAGGCAGTTAGCTGCAGTGTTTTCAAGTTTGGATGCAGGGTCTTGTAGTTGTTCTGAGTTAGACGTAAAGGCCATAGAGGTAGAGGCCATGAGTTCGTGCGAGACATGCTTTTCAGTAGCGGGTACCAATGCTGCCTTGGCCAGTCTGGAGCAATCAGAATTACCTTTGGTTGTTCCTCCCTGATCTTCAGTAGAACTTTGTACATCAATGGGAGAGGTGGAAAGGCATAAACTGTCAGGTCCTTCCAGCTGAAAGAAAGGGAGTCCACCCTCCAGGCTTGTGGGTGGTATTCTCTTGAGCAGAATTTCTTCAGTTGGTGGTTGAGTGGGGAGGCGAACAGGTCTATCTCTGGCATTCCCCATGTCTTTGTTATGGTTTTGAAGATGTCTGGATGCAGCATCCATTCGTGAGCATCCGTGGTAGTTCTGCTTAATCTGTCTGCTAGTGAATTTTCTTTTCCTGGTACGAATCTCGCCTGCAGTTGAATGTTGAGATTCAGGCCTAGGTTCCACAGATCCACTGCCATCCGGCATAGAGGGTAAGAATGCGTGCCTCCCTGTTTGTTGATGTACCACATGACTGTGGTATTGTCCGTCCTTATCAGCAGGTGTCCTTGCTGGAGGAATGATTTGAATGCCTCGATTGCATGCTTCACTGCCAGCATCTCCTTTAGATTTATGTGTAGATTCAGCTGGTCTTGGGACCATAGGCCTTGGATACACTTGTCTTCCATGTGTGCCCCCCAGCCTAGGTCTGAGGCATCCGTGGTGATGGTCTGCCTTGGTTGTGGTTTGTGGAAAGGCAACCCTCTGTTGGTCTGGCAGGCCTGAGCCCACCACAGGAATTCTTGTTTCAGGCATGGAATGATTGGTATCATGGTTTCTAGACTGTGTCTGTGTTGAGACCATACATTCCTTAGGTACCATTGTAATTTTCTCATATGCAGTCTGGCATGTGGGATCAAGATTATGCAGGATGCCGTGTAACCCAGGGCCTGCAGGACTTTCCTTGCAGTAAGGTGAGTTTGTCTGGTCAACGCCATGAAGTAAACTGGAAGTTGCTTTTGTTTTTCTTCTGTGAGAAAAGCCATCTGAGTTATTGTGTCCAGTTCTGCACCCAAAAATGTTATCCTTTGGGATGGCACTAGTCTTGACTTCTGTATGTTGACTGCAGCAGTTGTATGACATAGGTCAAATCCTTTATTATTTTTGTCTTGTTGTCCGCTTGTATTAGGCAGTCGTCCAGGTATGGGTAGATTTGAATTCCCTGAAGCCTGCAATGTGCAATTACTGATGCCAGGCATTTCGTGAATACTCTGGGCGCAGTAGATAAGCCAAAGGGCAATGCTGAGAATTGATAATGCTCTGATCCTGCAAGAAATCTGAGGTGTCTTCTGCAATCTGGTCGTATGGGGACGTGCAGGTATGCCTCCTTGAGATCTAGAGTCACCAGCCAAGACTCCTTGCCCAACATGGGAAGTTGTTGCTGTAGGGTCAGCATCTTGAATTTTGGTACAATGAGATATGTGTTCAGTGCGGACAAGTCGAGAATAGGCCTCCACTGAGTTTCTTTTCTTGGTACAAGGAATAGTCTGGAGTAAAATCCTTGGCCTTATTCCACAGATGGTACCTCTTTTCTATTGCTCTCATCTTTAGTAAGTTGATGATTTGTTTTAGAGCCTCTGACTTCTGGCTTGATGGAAGGTTTGGCATTCCTCTCTTTTTTGGTAAAGTGTGGAAGTGAAACCTGTAGCCTTTGTCTATTGTTTGCAAAGTCCATTTGTCTCCTGTAATGCAATGCCAGTTTTTTGAAAATAAAGCTAACTTTCCGCCCAAAGGTGCTTCCAGTTGTTCCCTGGTAGGCGGAATCAGAGCCAAGTCATTGTGTCTGTCCTGTGGAAGTGGTTGCAGTCGTAGCTGTGGCGGCACTCCTCTGGTTGTCAGGTTGCCACTGACGGCCCCTGTAGGCACCACTTGCTTGACCTCTGCCTCTTGGGCGTCTATTTCTGCCTCTCTGTGCTCTGGAGGTGTCTGGAAAGGACCAATTCTTTGAAGGCCAATTTCTGCTGAACCTCGGAGGTTGGACCTTCAGAAAATCCTTGACTGTTTGCATCGATTTTGCTTTTTCTTCCACTTTCTTTAGAACCTCCTGTGCAGGGGAGCCAAATAAACTTTGTTTCTCCATAGGGACATCTAGGAGTTTTGACTTAACATGGTCTGGCAAGGATTGCTCTTCTAGCCAGACATGCCTTCGAATCACTGCTCCAGTCATAGCTGATCGAAATTAAGCCTCCAGTGCATCATAGCCACATTTTAAGAAATGATTACTGACCTGCTGTGAGTTGTGTACCAAATCCTGCAGGGACTTACGGTCTAAAGGTTCAGGAGAGGAAAGCTTTTTATTCAGCTGATCTAACAAAAATTCCTGGTACTGTATCATGTGAAATTGACAGTTTAAAGCCCTGGCAGAGAGAGTAGCAGATGTATAAACCTTTTTACCCCATCTCTCTAATGCTCTTGATTCTCTTTCAGAGGGTAGGGTTTTTTTGGCAGAGGCAGCTGCAATACCCTTAGGGCCCTGAGAAATGGTTTCTGGGTCTGCAGCATGGGCCTTGGAAGTGAGAATCCGGGACCCTGTAATATCTGTCAGGTTTGGCAGGGGCCGGAGGAAGAGAATCAGGGGCAGAACTGGCATCATTGTATGCATCAACAACTGATAGTACAGGTGGTATGGCTAAAGGCCTATGCTGTGGTAAGTGTAAAAAAGTCCTTAGCCTTTTCCTTGAATCAGAAAAATCCTGACCCTGCCATTGGAAGTGTTCCCTTATTGAGTGTAGAGTTTCCCCAAATGAAAATTTTCTGGGGGGGAGGCAGAAGGAATGGAGTCTTCTGCATCCAAATCCTCATAAGGTGAGTATGGTCCTTCCTGATGGTCTGATAACTCTGATCCATCCGAGGAAAAGTCAGGGGAGAGAGGTTCAGGGGGTTCAGTCCTAGGCCTTTTTTCGGGAGGAGGTTGTGAGGCCCTGTCTGGGTGAGGTTGGGATCCCCTGATCAGAGAAATAAGGTCCTCAGCAAGGCTGAGAATCTGAGAACTTGAGGAAGGTCTGTGAGAGGGAGCTTTAGTAGGTAAGGCCTTGGAAAGTTTAGCTGCCTTAGCCCTGGAGAAGGCCTTAATAGACATAGAAGCAGGGGGTATAGCTGCCCCACGTGCAGGAGTAGAGATGTCCAACGGAATGGTGTCGGACAATTCCTGTGTGCCTGCTTCTTCGGTATGAATTTCTGTAGCCGACTCAGCCAGGGCCTGTGAGGCATCGGTTGTCGGAAGCATGCTTTCGGCCGAAGGAAGAACCAAGGACTCTGTTTCAGCCGAAACCGAGACACTCGCGGTAGGCCTAACCGTGGTTTCAGCCGAAACCGCGGGCCGCGAGTGTCGGTCCTTTTCCTTGCGTTTTTTGGCTAAAAGTGTAGTCGGAGTCTCCGACGGCATTTTATATGCAAAAGCGGGACCAAAAAACTCTTCAGCAAACTCCGACCGACGTCTAAGTGTCCGTCGGTTGAAGGAAGCACAGGCTAAACAAGCTGATACGTCGTGGTCTGGGCCTAAGCAAGGAAGGCAGTAAGAGTGGAAATCCTTTGTTTCCCACAAGTTAAACAATTATTTACTTTGTCTGACATCGGCTGAGGCAAGAAAGAGTCCCCAACGGGGTACTTAGCTTTTTTAGAAGTCTTCGGTAGCTGAAATCTCTGGATCTGACCGACCGGCACTTGCGAACAGCTTCTGCTTCGGGCACCGCGCGGCAAGAAAGACTGAGGAAAATGGCGTCGGCTGATGCCTTTATACTCTAGGAGCCATGACGTCGGGTGAAGTGCGACATCAGCCGAGGCCAGACCCAGACTTTGGAATCCGGCCGACCGAAGGGCTGCCTGAGGCAGGACAACCCATATGTTATGACTGCAGATGCATCCTTGAAGGACATCTGTACTATGTTCATCGTGTTACACTGCTGCAGTCATTACACTTGGGCAGAATCCCAAAGCTAAGGTTGGGTGGCTGGTCTATAAAGAGTTAGGATTGGCTAGGAGGCCCTGCAGAACTGCAGTGGCAAATCCTGCTCTGGATTTAGAGTAGAGAGGCAGGTGGTAATGCTTGGTAAAGGTGTGCACTGAACTCCAAGTTGCAGCCTCCAAAATTTCCTTGGTAGGTACTCCTCTGAGAAAGGCTGTTGTAGTGGCTGCTGCCCTGGTGGAATGTGGCCTAATGTTATTTGGGACTGATTTTTCATGCTGTGTGTAGCAGTACCGAATACAGTGTCCTATCCATTTGGATATAGTCTGCTTTAAGATAGCCTTGCCCTGTGATCCTGCAACATAGGCTACAAACAGTTGCTCAGTTTTCCTGAAAGCTTTTGTTCTGTCCAAGTAGAAGCGTAGCTGCCTGTGTATGTCCAAAGAATGCAGAAGTTTCTCCCCTTTATTCTGGGGGGGATAAAAAGTTGGCAAATGGATGGTTTGGTTAAGAGCCACACTAGATATCACCTTTGGCATAAAGGCAGGGTTTGTCCTTAAAGATATCCTGTCCTGATGAAAAATTATAAAAGGTTCCACTGCCATTAATGCCTAAGACGCTAAGACTCTAGCTCTAAGACTCTTCGTGCTGAAGTTACTGCCAGGAGAAGAGCTGTTTTCCATGATAAAAATTTTAGATCGGCTGTATTGGCTGGCTCAAAAGGTGGTAGGGTCAGTTTTTCCAAAACAAAATTGAGGTCCCAAGTTAGTGTTGGTGCTCTCCGGGGCGGTCTTATGTTTTTTGCCCCTCTGAGGTACTGCTTTAGCAAGGGATGAGAGAATAAAGGAGGATCCGTGTTGTAATGTGCTGAAATGGCAGACACGTGGATCTTAATTGATGAGAAGGATAAGTCTCTGTGCAGCATCTCAGTTAAGTATTCTAAAATCTGAGGAATGTTTGGAACAAGAGGGTCAAGGCAGAATCTCTTCCATTTTTCTGAGTAAGCTTTACTGGTGCTAGGCGTCCTGGCCTCCAATATGACATCCATAACAGCTTTAGAGAGAGGTGTTGCCTGTTTGACTAATGTATCTGCCATGCATCCAGGTTTAGGCTTTTGAGCTGACCGTGCAGGATCTTATTGTTTTGTTGAGTCAAAAGGTGTGAAATTTGAGGCAAAATCCATGGTGGGCCTTCAGCCAAGTTCCTTAAGATAGGGTACCAGTGCTGGCGTGGCCAGTCTGGCGCAATCAGGATCATATGTGTTTTTTCTTGTCTAGTTTTTAGGAGTACCTTTGAAAGGACAGGCAGTGGCGGGAAGGCATAAACTTTTAGATTTTTCCAGCTGAACAAAAGAACATCCACTTTCCATGCTTGTTTGTGATAAGTCCTTGTGCAGAATTTTTGTAGTTGGCAATTCAGTGAGGAGGCAAAAAGATCTATGTCTGGGCATCCCCATTCTTGTGTTACCATGCTGAAGATTTGTGGATTCAATTTCCATTCGTGAGGGTCCATATTTCTGCTTAGATAGTCTGCCAGAGTATTTTTCTTTCCTGGCAGGAATTGTGCTTGCAGGTGAACTTGATACGTTAGAGCTGTGTTCCACAAGGTCATGACTTGCCTACATAGGGGATAAGAATGAGTACCCCCTTGGTTGTTTATGTACCACATTACTGTGGTGTCGTCAGTCTTTAGTAATAATTGTCCTGGATGCAAAAGGTCCTTGAAAGCTGTTAGGGCATTTTGAACAGCCAACATCTCTTTTTGATTGATGTGAAGATGCATCTGGTCTGCGGTCCACTTGCCCTGAATGCATGTTCCTACCATGTGTGCTCCCCAGGCATAATCCGAAGCATCTGTTAGAGTTTGCCTGGCTGTGGGTTGGATAAAAGGCTGACCCTTGTTTGGGTGACATGCCTATGCCCACCATTGAAACTCCTGTTGTAGGCAGGGAATCACTGTTATTACTGCTTCTAGACTGTGAGTGTGTGGAGTCCAAACACTTTTTAGGTACCACTGTAATTTCCTCATATGTAGTCTGGCATATGGTATTAGTAGTATGCAGAATGCCACAAATCCCAGGGCCTGCAGAATTTTTCTTGCAGGGAGATGGGACTTTTTTGCCAGTAATTGAAAATATTGAGTTAGTTGAACTTGCCTGGCGTGAGGTAAGCCATCTGGGCCGTTGTATTTAAGCTGGCACCCAGGAATATAATTTGTTGCGAGGGCACTAGTTTTGACTTCTTTTCGTTTACTGTGTACCCTAGAAAAATTAGCAACCTTTTTACAAACGCCAGATGCTGTAGAAGAATGTCCTTTGTCTCTGCTTGAATGAGGCAGTCGTCCAGGTATGGGTATATTTGAATTCCTTTTTATCTGCAAAACGCAATTACTGGTGCCAGGCACTTTGTGTAAGACCCTGGGCGCAGTAGATAAGCCAAAAGGCAGTGCAGAGAATTGGTAGTGCATTGTACCAGCTTTGAATCTGAGGTATCTTCTGCAATTTTGTCTGATAGGGACATGCAGGTATGCCTCTGAGGTCCAGAGTAACAAGCCATGCCTTCTTGCCCAGCATGGGTAGAAGCTGCTGTAATGTCAACATTTTGAATTTCGGAATATCCAGGTAAGTATTCAGAATTGAGAGTTCTAGTATGGGCCTCCAGGCCTTGTCCTTTCTGGGGACCAGGAAGAGTCTTGAGTAAAAACCTTGTCCTTGTTCCTGTTGTGGTACTTTTTGAATAGCTCTCATGTCCATGAGGGCTGAAATTTGTTTTTGTGCCTCTGCCCATTGATTTTGTGGCAGGTCTGGCATTCCTTTTAGCCTTGGTAAAGTATGAAAGTGGAACCTGTAACCTTGAGACACAATATTCAGAACAAATTTGTCTTGGGTGATTGCCAGTTTTGAGAAAAAAGTGCTAGTTTTCCCCCTAAGGGGGCTTCCAAAAGTGATGTGCTTGGCGTACGAAAGGGAGTCATTGTCACGGTTTCCTGTAACTGAGACTTGTCCACCTCCTTTTGGGGTTGAGGTGCCCCACTGTCATTGTCTGTTTGAGGCTTTGGGTTGGGATCTGCCTCTTGGGCGTCTGTATCTGCCACTCCGTGGCCTGTCCGACACTGGAAAGGACCAATTCTTTGCTGGCCAATTTCTGCTAAACCAAGGTGGCTGTACCTGTAAGAAATCCTTGACTGTTTGCATAGATTTAGCTTTATCCTCCATTTTCATTAACATCTCTTCTGCCTTAACACCAAACAAGGTATCATGCTGTAAAGGAGCATCCAACAATTTTGCCTTAACATGATCAGGTAAACTCTGTTCTTTTAACCAAGCACGTCTTCGAATCACAGAACCTGTAACTGCAGCTCTACAAGAGGCCTCTAAAGAATCAAGACCACATCGCCAAGTATGTTTTCCCACCTGTTCAAATGCATGCAATAAATCCTGCATTTCTTTACTATCAGGAGCTTCTGAGCTTGCAAGCATTTTCTGTTTTAACTGAGCCATTAGATATTGTTGGTACTTAAGCATGTGAAACTGACAATTTAAAGCTGTTACTGCTAAAGTTGCAGAAGTGTATACTTTCTTCCCCCATCTATCCAAAGTTCTGGAATCTCTGTCAGAGGGTACTGGATATTTTGCAATAGAAGCCTTATCCCCTTTTGGAACCTGGGAAATAGTTTCTGGATCAGCAGAAGGGTTTTTGTAAAGAAACTTGTGAGAGTCAGGGACTCTATAATACCTATCTGGTTTGGCTGGAGCAGGGGGCAAAGAATCAGGAGATAGGCTACATTCAGAGAACACATCATCCACAATATCTAGCACAGGCTGAATAGCCAGGGGCCTGTGCTGAGGCAATAAAAGGAAATCCCTCAGCCTTTTCTTGGATTATGAGTAATCCTGACTTTCCCAATGGAAATGCTCCCTCATGGTATGTAAAATTTCCCCAAAAGAATAATCCTCAGGAGGAGAGGCTGAAGGGATAGATTATTTAGCATCAGAGTCCTCATAGGGGGGTAGAGAGTATCCCTGGTCTGAAGAGGAATCAGAGGAAATGGAAACCTGATCAGAGGAATCATAGTCTGTATCCTGCCTAGGCCTTTTCTCAGGAGGGGGATGGGAACCCCTGATTTGAGTAATGAGGTCTTCAGCCATTTTAAGCATCTGTTTCTTAGGCATGGAGGCTGTCCAGGAGAATGCTGTACTTGTTTCTTTGTCTTTAATGGTACCTTTATCTTGGCTGTTTTAATGGTAAGTTGTGAAGGTCTGAAGACACCCTCAGAAGCAGATGCCTGCTCAGCAGCTCCTGACCCATCTGAGGGATTAGTTTCCGTAGGCCCAATACCTTGAGTTTCCAAAGGCCTAGATGTCTCCACGTGGGAGTCGGAAGCAGCCTGTGGCTCTGAGGTAGTGGGTGTCAGGGGCTGCGAAAGCGCCTCACTGAGAACCGGCGAGTGGCCTAGAAGAGGTTTAGTCTGTTTTGGACCTCGGATGCCTGTCTTTATCCTTGTCTCTGCGTTTTTTCAGTATTGAGGTCGTCGGTTGATCCTATGGCATAGTACAATCAAACCTTCAGCCAAAGTAGTGCAAAGCAAATTCAAAACATCGTTTTATAGTGCACTTGTTAAATCTAGCACAAAACCGACAACTAGTGACGTCGTGATCAGGGCCAAGGTATGGAATACAGTAAGAGTGGAAGTCCTTGAGGTATTTGTTTCCCACAAGAAATAGAATTATTAACTTTTTCTGACATCGGTCTGAGGCAAGAAAAAAAATTTCCCCAACGGGATACTTAGCTTTATTGAAGACTTCGGATCTGAAATTCGACTTCGAAAATGTCAGGAGTCGGCCGACCGGCACTTGCGAACTGCTTCTGCTTCGGGCACCACGGCAAGAAAGACTGAAGAAAATGGTGTCGGATGCATCTTATATACCCCTGGCGTCAGGGAAGAAGCGACAGCAACCGATGCCGGACCAAGACTTTGGAACTCGACCGACTGCGGGACCGCCTGATGGCAGGATAACCCAAGTGTAAAGACTGCAGCAGTGTAACATGAACATCATGTAGGCATTTCCAGCTGAACGAAAGAGCATCCACTTTCCATGCTTGTGTGTGATAAGTCCTTGTGCAGAATTTTGGTAGTTGGCAATTCAGTGGGGAGGCAAAGAGATCTATGTCCGGGCACCCCCAATTTTGCATTACATGCTGAAAACTTGTGGATTTAATTTCCACTCGTGAGGATCCATGATGTTTCTGCTTAGGTTGTCTGCCAAAGTATTTTCCTTTCCTGGCAGGAATTTTGCTTGCAGATGAACTTGATAAGTTAGAGCTGTGTTCCACAAGGTCATGGATTGTCTGCATAGGGGGTAAGAATGAGTGCCCCCATTGCTTGTTTATGTACCACATTACTGTGGTGTCGTCTGTTTTTAATAATGATTGTCCTGGATGCAGAAGGTCCTTGAAAGCTGTTAGGGCATTTTGTACAGCCAACATCTCTTTTTGATTGATGTGTAGATGCAGTTGGTTTGTGGTCCATTTGCCCTGAATACATTTTCCTGCCATGTGTGATCCCCCAGGCGTAATCCGAAGCATCTGTTAAAGTCTGCCAGGCTGTTAGAATGAAAGGCTGACCCTTGTTGAGGTGACATGCCTGTGCCCACCATCGAAACTCCTGTAGCAGGCAAGGATTTAGTGGTATTACCGTTTCCAAGCTGTGAGTGTTGAGTCCAAACACCTTTTAGGTACCATTGTAATTTCCTCATATGCAGTCTGGCATATGGAATTAGAAGTATGCAGGATGCCATGAATCCAAAGGCCTGCAGAATTTTTCTTGCAGGGAGTTGGGACTTTGTTGCCATCAATTGAAAATACTGAGTCAGTTGTCCTTGTTTGTCTGGCGTAAGATAAGCCATCTGGGCCGTTGTATTTAAGCTGGCACCCAGGAAAATTATTTCTTGTGAGGGCACTAGTTTTGATTTCTTTCCGTTTACTGTGTACCCTAGGCAACTTAACTTTTTTACATACGCCAGATGCTTTAGAAGAATGTCCTTGCTCTCTGCTTGAATCAGGCAGTCGTCCAGGTATGGATACATTTGAATTCCTTTTTGTCTGCAAAATGCAATTACTGGTGCCAAGCACTTTGTGAAGACCCTGTGCGCAGAAGATAAGCCAAAGGGCAGTGCAGAGAATTGAAAGTGCATTGAACCAGCTATGAATCTGAGGTATCTTCTGCAATTTTGTCTGATAGGGACATGCAGGTATGCCTCTTTGAGGTCCAAAGTAACAAGCCAAGCTTTATTGCCCAACATGGAAAGGAGCTGCTGTAGTGTCAACATTTTGAATTTCGGAACATCCAGGTAAGTATTTAGAGTGGAAAGGTCTAGTATGGGTCTCCCGGCTTTGTCCTTTCTGGGGACCAGGAAGAGTCTTGAGTAAAAACCTTGTCGTTGTTCATGCTGTGGTACTTTTTGAATAGCTCTCATGTCCATGAGGGCTGTAATTTGTTTTTGTGCCTCTGCCCATTGATTTTGTGGCAGGTCTGGCATTCCTTTTAGCCTTGGTAAAGTGTGAAAGTAGAACCTGCAACCCTGAGACACAAAATTCAGCACCCATTTGTCCTGGGTGATTGTCTGCCAGTTTTGTGAAAAAAGTGGTAGTTTCCCCCTAAGGGAGCTGCAAACAGGGTAGAGTTTGTCACTGGAAGGGGAAAGTCATTGAGATAGTTTCCTGTAAGGTTGTGAGTTGTCCTCACCTCCTTTGGGTGTTGAAGAACCCCCACCGTCGTGGTCTGTAAGATACTTGGGGCGGAGATCTGCCTCTGTGGCCTGTCTGACACTGGAAAGGACCAATTTATAGTAGACCAATTTCTGCTAAATCTTGGTGGCTGTAACTGTAAGAAATCCTTTACTGTTTGCATAAATTTTGCCTTATCCTCAATTTTCTTAAATACGTCCTCTGCTTTAACACCAAATAAAATATCTTGCTGTAAAGGAGCATCTAATAATTTCACTTTGACCTGGTAAGGTTGGTTCCTTTAACCAAGCATGCATTCGAATCACAGAACATGTAACTGCTGCTCTACAAGAAGCCTCTAATGAATCAAAACCACATTGCAAAGTATGTTTTCCCGCTTGTACAGCTGCATGCAGTAAATCCTGCATTTCCTTAAAATCAGGTTGTTCTGCACTTGTACTCATTTTCTGTTTTAATTGAGATAGTAAAAAATTTTTGATATTTAAGCATGTGAAACTGGCAGTTTAAAGCCCTTCCCCCATTTGTCTAAAGCTCTGGAATCCCTGTCCGAGGGAACTGGATTTTTAGCTGTGGAGGCCTTTACCCCTTTTAGGACCCTGGGAAATAGTTTCTGGGTCAGCAGCAGGGTTTTTATAAAGAAATTTGTGCGAGTCAGGGACTCTGTAGTACCTGTCTGGCTTGACTGGAGCAGGGGGGGGGTAAAGAATCTGGATTTAAACTGGATTCAGAGACCACATCGTCCACAATATCAAACACTGGCAGAATAACAAGGGGCCTGTGCTGAGGCAATAAAAGAAAGTCTCTGAGCCTGTTCTTGGACTATGAGTAATCCTGGCCCTCCCAGTGGAAATGCTCCCTCATGGTGTGTAAAGTTTCCCCAAAAGAGTAATCCTCTGAGAGGCTAAAGGAATAGATTCTTCAGCATCAGAGCCCTCACAGGGGGGGGGGGGGGGGGTAAGGAATATCCCTGGTTTGAAGAGGAGTCAGAATATACAGAAATCTGGTCAGAGGAATCCTAGTCTGTAGCCTGCCTAGGCCTTTTATCAGGAGGGGGATGGGTGCCCCTGATCAGAGTAATTAAGTCTTCGGCCATTTTGAGCATCTGCTTTTTAGGCATGGAGGCCTGTCCAGGTGAATGCCGTACTTGCTTCTTTGTCTTTAAAGCTGCTTTAGACTTGGCTGTAGATGCAATGGTAAGGTGTGTAGGTCTGAAAACACCCTCAGAAGCCGAAGCCTGCTCAGCGGCTCCGGACCCATCTGAAGGGTTACTATCCGTAGGCCCAACACCTTGAGTATTCAGAGGCCTAGGCAACCCCACGTGGGAGTCGGTCGCGGCCTGCGGCTCTGAGGTAGCGGGTGTCAGGGGCTGTGAAAGCACATCACTGAGAAAGTACAGTTGTGTACCTACCATAAATGTAGATGTCCGATAGGAATGCATCTGCAGTCCTTACAAATGGGTTGTCCTGTCGTCAGGCAGCCCTTCGGTCGGCCGGATTCCAAAGTCTGGGTCTGGCCTCGGCTGGTGTCGCACTTCACCCGACGTCATAGCTGCAGTTATTCGGGTATAAAGGCATCAGCCAACGCCATTTTCCTCAGTGTTTCTTGCCCCAGATGCCAGGTGCCCTCTAGGAAGGCTAAATTTGGATAAATGCAAATGATTCCAAATAGTAGAGAGCAAACAAAAATAAGCATGTATGTACATATATACAAACAAATACACCATAATAGATTCCCCAGCTAGCTACAAGATGGGCAATTACCCTAGGAGTACCACAGAGGGAAGGAGGGTGGGTAATCCTGACTGCAGATGCATGCCTATCGGACATCTACATTTATGGTAGGTACAAAACTGTACTATGTCCTTCAAGGATGCATCTGCAGTCCTTACAAATGGGTAGAATACCATAGCCAAACTGGGGAGGAGGAGAAATGAAATTATGGTGTAGTTAAGATCCCTTGCAAAACAGCAGTGGCAAAACCTGCTCGGGATCTAGAGTATAAAGGTAAATTATAATGCTTGGCAAATGTATGCACGGAGCTCCAAGTAGCAGCCTCTAAAATGTCTTTGGTAGCCACTCCTCGTAGAAAAGCTGTGGTAGTGGCTGTAGCCCTTGTAGAGTGCGGCCTGATGTTTTCTGGAGTTTTCTTCCCATGGTAGGAGTAACAAAATCTAACACAATTTCCTATCCACTTAGAGATTGTCTGTTTTGAAATTGCTTTTCCTTCCATTCCTGCTGCATATGCTACCAGTAGCTGGTCAGTTTTTCTATTGCCCTTGGTCCTGTCCAGGTAGAAGCGTAATTGTCTATGTACATCCAAGGTATGCAACAGTCTTTCTCCCCTGTTCTGTGGGTTGGGGAAGAATGTAGGTAGGTGGACAGCCTGATTCAAAGATACTCTGGAGACCACTTTAGGTATAAAAGTAGGATTTGTTCTCATGGACACTATCTTGATGGAAGATCAGGAAGGGCTCTACTGCCATTAATGCCTGTAGCTCAGATACCCTTCTTGCTGAAGTGATTGCCAGCAGGAAAGCAGTTTTCCATGATAAGTATTGTAATTCTGCTGTTGCTGCTGGTTCGAAAGGAGGGAGTGTCAATTTTTCTAGCACAAAGTTCAAGTCCCATGCTGGCAATGGTTGTTTCCTAGGTGGTTTTACATTTTTAATTCCTCTCAGAAACTGCCTGAGCAGAGGATGTGAGAAGACTGGAGGATCCAAGTCGTATTCTGCTGAAATAGCTGAAGCATGAATCTTAATGGAAGAATAGGACAGGCCTTTGTGGAAGAGCTCTGCCAAGTATTCCAGAATGTTGGCTATGTTTAACAGTGACACATTTTCTCCTTTTGCAGTACTCCAAATGAAATATCTTTTCCATTTTGCTGAATAATTTTTTCTTGTTGAGGGTCTGCGAGCCTCCAAGATAATGTCTTTAACCCTTTGGGATAAATTTGGGTTATTTGTTCTTATGCAATGTTCCAGGCAGTCAGCTGCAGTGTTTTCAGGTTTGGATGCAGGGTGTTGTAGTTGTTCTGTTTTAACAGCAAGGGAACAAGGGGTAGGGGCCATATTTGTTCCCGAGACATGCTCCTCAGTAATGGGTACCAATGTTGTCTTGACCAGTCTGGAGCTATCAGAATGATCCTTGGACGGTCCTCTTTGATCTTCAATAGCACCTTGTGCATCAAAGGAAGTGGTGGGAATGCATATGCTGTCAGGTTTTTCCAACTGAAAGATAGGGAGTCCACCTTCCAAGCAAGTGGGTGGTACGTCCTTGTGCAGAAATTCTTTAATTGGTGATTGCGTGGGGATGCAAATAAGTCTATTTGTGGGAGTCCCCATTTTCTTGTAATGGTTTTGAAGATGTCCGGATGCAGCATCCATTCGTGGGCATCCGTGGTAGTTCTGCTTAGTATGTCTGCTAGAATGTTTTCTTTTCCTGGTACAAAAATTGCTTGTAACTGAATGTTGTAACTCAGGGCCACATTCCAGAGGTTCATTGCCATCTGGCATAGAGGGTACGAATGTGTGCCTCCCTGTTTGTTGATGTACCACATAACTGTGGTATTGTCTGTCCTTATCAACAGTTGACCTTGTCGAAGAAATGGTCTGAAAGTCTGAATTGCCAGTTTTTACTGCCAGCATTTCCTTTTGATTTATGTGTAGGTGCAGCTGGTCTTGAGTCCATAAACCTTGTATGCACTTGTCCAGCATGTGTGCCCCCCAACCGAGGTCTGAGGCGTCCGTTGTGATGGTTTGGTTTGGTTGAGCGTTGTGGAAGGGCAATCCTTTGTTTGATTGGCAGGCCTGAGCCCACCATTGGAATTCTTGCTTCAGGCATGGAATTATTGGAATTTGGGTTTCTAGGCTGTGCTTGTGCTGAGACCATAAATTCCTTAGGTACCACTGTAACTTTCTCATATGCAGTCTGGCATGTGGAACCAATATTATGCAGGATGCCATGAAACCCAAGGCTTGCAGGACTTTTCTTGCTGTTAGATGGTTCTGCTTTGTTAATGCCAAGAAGTAGAGAGGGAGTTGCTCCCGTTTTCTACTGTTAGGAATGCCATTTGTCTCTATGTGTCCAGCTCTGCACCCAAAAAGGTTATCCTTTGGGATGGTATCAGCCTTGACTTTTTTATACTGACTGTGTAACCCAGGGCTTGTAGCAGGTAAATGACCCTTTTCAAGTCTTCTGCTAGTTTGTTTTTGTTGTCCGCTTGTATCAGGCAGTCGTCCAGGTAAGGGTAGATTTGGATTCCCTGAAGCCTGCAATGAGCAATTACTGATGCCAGGCATTTCGTGAACACTCTGGGCACAGTAGATAAGCCAAAGGGCAATGCTGAGAATTGATAATGCTCTGATCCTGCAAGAAATCTGAGGTATCTTCTGCAATTTGGTCGTATGGGGACGTGCAGGTATGCCTCCTTGAGATCTAGAGTTACCAGCCAAGACTCCTTGCCCAGCATGGGAAGAAGCTGCTGTAGGGTCAGCATTTTGAATTTTGGAACAATGAGGAAGGTGTTTAAAGCGGACAGGTCGAGAATAGGTCTCCATTTGCTTTCTTTTCTTGGTACCAGGAAGAGTCTGGAGTAAAATCCCTGTCCTTGCTCCATAGATGGTACCTTTTCCACAGCTCACATCCTTAATAATTGAGTTATTTGTTTTAGAGCTTCTGCCTTTTGATTTGGAGGTAGGTTTGGCATTCCTCTCTTCCCTGGTAGAGTATGGAAGTGAAACCTGTAACCTTGGTCTATTGTCTGCAAAATCCACTTGTCTCGTGATGTAATGCCAATTTACTGAAAATAAAGCTAGCTTCCCGCCCAAGGGTGCTTCTAGTTGTTCCCTGGTAGAGGGTGCTAGAGCCAAGGCACTGTGATTGTCCTGTAGTAGTGGTGGTGGCTGTGACTGTGGCTGCACCTCGCTGGTTGTTACCCTGCGACTGGCGTCCCCTGTAGGCACCCCTGGATTGACTTCTGCCTCTTGAACGCCTATTCCTGCCTCTCTGAGCTCTGGAGGAGTCTGGAAAGGATCAATTCTTGGAGGGCCAATTCCTGCTAAACCTTGGAGGTTGGACCTGCAAGAAATCTTTCACTGTTTGGACAGATTTTGCCTTCTCTTCCATCTTCTTCAGCACCTGTTGTGCGGGAGAGCCAAACAAATTGATCTTGTCCATGGGAGCATTGAGTAGTTTTGATGTAACATGGTCTGGTAAGGCCTGCTCTTTTAACCATGCATGCCTTCTGATAACTGTGCCAGTCATGGCTGATCTAAAGGAAGCCTCCAGTGCATCATAGCCGCATTTTAAGGAATGGTTACTGACTTGCTGAATGTTATGTACCATTTCCTGAACAGATTTTTTGTCTAATGGTTCATCTGAGGACAGCTTTTTGGTTAACTGGTCTAGCATAAATTCTTGATACCGGATCACGTGGAATTGACAGTTCAAGGCCCTAGCTGAAAGAGTAGCAGAAGTGTAAACTTTTTTACCCCATCTCTCTAAGGACCTGGATTCCCTTTCAGAGGGAGGGTTTTTGGCAGAGGTAGCTGCTACAGCCTTAGGACCCTGGGAGATAGTCTCTGGATCTGCAAAAGGAGCCTTATACAAATGGTAATGCGTGTCCGGGACCCTGTAGTACCTATCGGGCTTAGCAGGGGCCGGAGGTAGTGAATCAGGAGCAGTACAAGCATCATTAAATGCATCATCTACAACAGAGAGAACTGGAGGTATGGCTAAAGGCCTATGTGGTGGTAAATGCAGAAAAGTTCTAAGCCTTTTCTAGAGTCTGAAAAATCCTGGCCCTGCCACTGAAATTGTTCCCTCATAGCATGCAAGGTTTCCCCAAAGGAAAATTCCTCAGGCGGAGAGGCAGAAGGAATGGACTCTTCAGCATCAGAGTCTTCATAAGGGGAGAAGGAAGCCTCTGGAGGGTTTGTATTATCTGAATCATCAGAGGAATCATCTGTAGAAACTGGCACAGGGGCTCTGCTCTGGGCCTCTGCTCTGGAGGTGGGTGAGAGGCACTGTCTGGTTGAGGGTGGGATCCCTGTATTATTGAAAAGAGAAACTCTGCTAGACTAAGCATTTGTGAACTAGAGCTAGGCCTGTGAGAGGGGGTCTTAGCAGGCACAGATTTAGTAGTTTTAGCTGCTTTAGCCCTGGCAAAGGCCTTAATGGACATGGATGCAGGTGGCCTAGCAGCTCCACGTGCAGGGGTAGAGATATCCAAGGGGATAGTGTCAGATAATTCCTGAGAAACTGCAAGAGCAGGAGGGATATCAGAAGCCGATTCCACCAGGTTGGAAGAGGCCTCGGTAGGAGGTAAGTTTTCGGCTGAAGGAAGAAAGTACAGTTTTGTACCTACCATAAATGTAGATGTCCGAACTGGATAGCATCTGCAGTCATAACAACTGGGTTGTCCTGTCGTCAGGCAGCCCTTCAGTCGGCCGGATTCCAAAGTCCGGGTCCGGCTTCGGCCGATGGCGCACTCCACCCGACGTCATCTCTGTTGGTCTTCGGGTATAAAAGCATCAGCCGACGCCATTTTCCTCAGTGTTTCTTGCCCCAGATGCCAGAAGCCCTC
This sequence comes from Protopterus annectens, assembly GCF_019279795.1. Taxonomy (NCBI): domain Eukaryota; kingdom Metazoa; phylum Chordata; order Ceratodontiformes; family Protopteridae; genus Protopterus; species Protopterus annectens. The sequence goes on along the minus strand of NC_056726.1, from coordinate 766,748,546 downwards.
TTGCAGGCTAAAATTTGGATAGATGCCAATGTTTCCAAATAGGTAGAGGTAAACACAACAATAAGCATGTATGTACATATATACAAACAAATACACCATAAAAGACCCCCCCCCCCCCAACAGCTAGCTATTAGGAGGGTAAACACCCTAGGAGTACCACAGAGGGAAGGAGGAGGTAATCCTGACTGCAGATGCTATCCAGTTCGGACATCTACATTTATGGTAGGTACAAAACTGTACTATGTCCTTCATGGATGCATCTGCAGTCATAACAACTGGGTAGAATACCATAGCCAACTAGGGGAGGAGGATAGAAGTAGATTATGGTGTGTTTAGGATCCCTTGCAGTACAGCAGTGGCAAACCCTGCTCGGGATCTGGAATATAGAGGCAAATTATAATGCTTGGCAAATGTATGCACGGAGGTCCAAGTAGCCGCCTCAATAATGGCTTTGGTTGCCACTCCTTGTAAGAAGGCTGTGGTAGTGGCTGTTGCCCTTGTAGAATGAGGTCTTATGTTCTGTGGAATTGGTTTTCCATGGAAGGAGTAACAGAATCGTATGCAATTTCCTATCCATTTGGAGATTGTCTGTTTGGAAATAGCTTTTCCTTCCCTTCCTGTTGCATAGGCTACAAAAAGTTGGTCAGTCTTTCTGCTATTTTTTGTTTTGTCCAAGTAGTAGCGTAGCTGTCTATGTACATCCAAGGTATGCAGTATTCTTTCCCCTCTGTTTTGTGGGTTGGGAAAGAAGGTAGGTAGGTGGATTGCCTGGTTTAAAGACACTCTGGATACCACCTTGGGCATAAATGTAGGATTAGTCCTCATGGACACTATCTTGGTGGAAGATTAGGAAGGGTTGCACTGCCATTAAGGCCTGTAGTTCTGAAACCCACCTTGCTGAAGTAATTGCCAGTAGGAAAGCAGTTTTCCATTACAGGTGTTGTAGGTCTGCTGTTGCTGCTGGTTCAAAGGGCGATAGTGTCAATTTTTCTAGCACAAAGTTTAAATCCCAAGCTGGCAATGGTGGTTTCCTTGGAGGTTTTACATTCTTGATTCCTCTGAGGAACTGCCTGAGCAAAGGGTGTGAAAAAACAGGTGGATCAAAGCTGTATTCTGCTGAAATAGCTGATGCATGTATCTTGATGGAGGAGTAGGACAGGCCTGAATGAAGAAGTTCGGCCAGATACTCCAGAATGTTAGGCATATCTATGTTTGACACATCTTTTCCTCTTTCCGTACTCCAAATGACAAACCTTTTCCATTTTCCAGCATAGTTCCTTCTTGTGGAAGGTCTGCGTGCTTCAAGAATAATGTCTTTTACTCTTTGGGAAAGTTCTGGATTAGCTGCTGCTATGTGATGTTCCATGCAGTCAGTTGCAACGTTTTAGGTTTGGATGTATGATGCTGTAGTTGTTCTGAGTTAACATCAAGGCATCAGGGGTATTGGCCACATATTGTTCCGAGACATGCTCCTCAGTAGTGGGTACCAGTGTTGTCTTGGCCAGTTTGGAGCTATCAGAATTATCCTTGGACGTTCTTCCTTGATTTTCAGTAGTACCTTGTGTATCAAAGGAAGAGGTGGGAATGCATATGCTGTTAGGCCTTTCCAGTTGAAGGAGAGAATCCACTTTCCATGCTAGTGGGTGGAATGTCCTTGTGCAGAATTTTTGAGCTGGTGATTGAGAGGTGATGCGAATAGGTCTATCTGTGGCATTCCCCATTTCTTTGAGATGGTCTTGAAGATGTCCGGGTGCAGCTTCCATTCGTGGGCATCCAGTGGTTCTGCTTAATATGTCTGCTAGAGTATTGTCTTTCCCCGGTACAAATATTGCCTGTAACTGGATGTTGTAGCTGAGTGCCAGGGTCCACAGCTCCAAGGTCATTCTGCATAGAGGGTATGAATGAGTGCCTCCCTGTTTGTTGATGTACCACATGACTGTGGTGTTGTCTGTCCTTATCATCAACTGGCCCTCTTTGAGAAATGGTTTGAACTTTTGGATTGCCAGTTTTACTGCCAGCATTTCTCTTAGGTTGATGTGCAGGTGAAGTTGATCCTGTGTCCACAATCCTTGCACGCATTTGTCCAGCATGTGGGCCCCCCATCCTAGGTCTGAAGCGTCTGTTGTGATGGTATGGCTTGCTTGACATCTGCGAAAGGGTAGGCCTGGGTTTGACTGGCATGCCTGAGCCCACCATAGGAACTCCTGTTTAAGCATGGAATTAGTGGGATTTCTGTTTCTAGGCTGTGTCTGTGTTGGGACCATAAATTCTTTAGGTACCACTGTAGTTTTCTCATATGTAGTCTGGCAAATGGAACCAAGATTATGCATGATGCCATGAAGCCCAAGGCCTGCAGTACTTTTCTTGCTGTTAACTTGTTCAGTTTTGTTAGTGCCAAGAAGTAAAGAGGAAGTTCTTTTTGTTTTTCTGTAGTCAGGAATGCCATTTGTTTTACTGTGTCCAATTCTAAGAATGTCCTTGTTTGGGATGGTATCAGCCTTGACTTTTGTAAATTGACTGTGTATCCCAGTGCTTGTAGCAAGTAAATGACCCTTTGTAAATCTGTTGTCAGCTTGCTTTTGTTGTCCCTTGTAGCAGGCAGTCGTCCAGGTATGGGTAAATTTGAATTCCTGTAGTCTGCAATGGCGATTACTGATGCCAGGCATTTTGTGAATACTCTGGGCAGTAGATTAGCCAAAGGGCAATGCTGAGAATTGATAGTGCTCTGATCCTGCAAGAAATCTGAGGTATCTTCTGCAGATTGGTCGAATAGGGACGTGCAGGTATGCCTCCTTGAGATCTAGAGTTACCAGCCAAGACTCCTTGCCCAGCATGGGAAGAAGTTGCTGTAGGGTCAGCATTTTGAATTTAGGGACAATGATGTATGTATTTAAGGTGGACAGGTCGAGAATTGGTCTCCAACTTTTTCCTTTCTTGGAACTAGGAATAGTCTGGAATAGAACCCTTTCCTTGCTCTGCTGTTGGCACTCTTTCCACAGCTCTCATGTTTGCTAACTCCATTATCTGGCGTAGAGCCTCTGTGTTTTGATTTCGACGTAGATTTGGCATTCCTCTTTTGACTGGTAAAGTGTGGAAGTGAAACCGGTAACCTTGATCTATGGTTTGTAAAATCCACTTGTCCTTTGTTATGTAGTGCCAGTTCTTTGAAAATAAGGTTAACTTTCCGCCTAGAGGAGCTGCTATTTGTTCCCTGCTAGGCGGTAGGTTAAGTCACTGTGGTTGTGCTGATGTAGTGGCAGTGGCTGTGTCTGTGCCTCTGTTGTTACCTTGCCACTGTCGTCCTCTGTAGGCACCTCCTCTGGATTGGTTTCTGCCTCTGGAGCGTCTATACCTGCCCCTTTGAAATTTTGTGGAGTCAGGAAAGGACCAATTTTTGGCAGGCCAGTTCCTGCTAAACCTTCCGGGTTGAACCTGCAAGAAATCTTTAACAGTTTGAACAGATTTTGCCTTTTCTTCCCTTTTCTTCATAACCTGCTGGGCAGGTGTACCAAACAAACTTGTCTTGTCCATAGGAGCATCTAGCAGCTTAGCTTTAACATGATCCGGTAAAGCTTGTTCCTTTAGCCATGCATGCCTTCTTATCACTGTGCCTGTCATGGCTGATCTAAATGAAGCCTCCAGTGCATCATAGCCACATTTTAAGGAATGGTTGCTAACCTGTTGTATGTTATTTACCATCTCTAATACATATTTCTTATCAAGAGATTCATCAGTGGTTAGTTTTTTAGTTAACTGATCAAGCATAAACTCTTGGTATTGTATCATGTGAAACTGACAGTTTAAAGCTCTAGCTGAGAGAGTAGCTGAAGTGTAGACCTTTTTACCCCATCTGTCTAATGACCTTGCTTCCCTTTCAGAAGGAGTAGGGTTTTTAGCTATGGTCGCTACTGCCTTGGGACCCTGGGATATAGTTTCTGGGTCTGCAAGTGGGGCCTTGTAAAGGTGGTGATGAGTATCTGGCACCCTGTAAAATCTGTCTGGTTTGGCAGGGGCTGGGGGTAAAGAATCTGGAGCAGCAAACATCATTGAAAGCATCATCCACCACAGAGAACAGGAGGTATAGCTAAGGGCCTGTGCTGTGGGAGGTGCAGAAAGGTCCTAAGTCTTTTCTGGAGTCTGAAAAATCCTGTTGCTGCCATTGGAACTGTTCTCATGGCATGCAAGGTTTCCCAAAGGAGAATTCTTCTGGTGGGGAAGCAGCTGGAATGGATTCTTCAGCATCAGAATCTTCAAAATTGGAGAAGGAGCCTCTGGCTGGTCAGTTATGTCTGATTCATCAGCAGAATCATCAGAGGACACTGGCTCAGGGGCTCTGCCCTAGGTCTCTTCTCTGGGGCTGAGAGGCCCTGTCTGGGTGAGATTGAGATCCTCTAATTAAAGAAATTAAATCTTCTGCCAAAGTAAGCATTTGAGAACTAAAGAGGGCCTGGATGTCGGGGTTTAACAGGCACTGTCTTAGTAGTCTTGGCTGCTTTAGCCCTGGCGAAGGCCTTAATGGACATGGCTGCTGGAGGCCTAGCAGCACCACGTTGGGGTAGAGACATCCAAGGGATGGTGTCTGATAAGTCAACCACCGTAGTGGGTAAAATTTCTGAGGTCGATTCAAGAGTTGTAGCAGGGGCCTCAGTTGTAGGAATAGGTTCAGCTGTACTTAGATCAGTTTTCTCGGTTTTGGCGAAACCGAGACACTTTTGCTTAACCATGGTTTCGGCGAAACCGCGGACCGCGAGTGTCGGTCTTTATCTTTCGCTTTTGGTAGATTGGGTAGTCGGAGGATCCGGCGGCATAATGTAAAAATCAGAACCGAAAACTGTTCTGCAAACTCCGACCGACGGCCTGAGCGTTAAATCGGTTGAAAGAAGCACAGGCCGAACAGGCTGCTACGTGGGCTGGGCCTAAACAAGGCAGACAGTAAGAGTGGAAATCTTTATGAGGTATTTGTTTCCCACAGGTTAAACGATTGTTAATTTTTTCTGACATCGGCTGAGGCAAGAAAGAGTCCCCAACGGGGTACTTAGCTTTAGAAGTCTTGTAGTATTCGGTAGAAGTAATCTCTGGATCCGACCGACCGGCACTTGCGAACAGCTTCTGCTTGCAAGAAAGACTGAGGAAAATGGCGTCGGCTGATGCTTTTATACCCGAAGACCAACAGAGATGACGTCGGGTGGAGTGCGACATCGGCCGAAGCCGGACCCGGACTTTGGAATCCGGCCGACTGAAGGGCTGCCTGACGACAGGACAACCCAGTTGTTATGACTGCAGATGCATCCATGAAGGACATCCGCTAGCTCGGTTTCAGCCGAAACAGAGACACTCGCGGTTGGCTTAACCGCGGTTTCGGCCGAAACCGCAGACCGCGAGTGTCGGTCCTTTCCTGCGCTTTTAGATATTTGTGTAGTCGGAGGATCCGACGGCATAATGTAAGCAAAATCGGAGCCGAAAAACTCCTCAGCAAATTCCGACCGACGTCTAAGTGTCCGCCGGTTAAAAGAAGCACAGGCTGGACAAGCTGCTACGTCGTGGTCTGGGCCTAAACAAGGTAAGCAGTAAGAGTGGAAATCTTTATGAGGTATTTGTTTCCCACAAGTTAAACAGTTATTCACTTTTTCTGACATCGGCTGAGGCAAGAAAGAGTCCCCAACGGGTACTTAGCTTTTAGAAGTCTTGGTAGTAGAAGTATTCGGTAGTAGTAATCTCTGGTTCTGACCGACCGGCACTTGCGAACAGCTTCTGCTTCGGGTGCCACGCGTCAAGAAAGACTGGGGAAAATGGCGTCGGCTGATGCCTTTATACCCGAATAACTGCAGCTATGACATCGGGTGAAGTGCGACACCAGCCGAGGCCAGACCCAGACTTTGGAATCCGGCCGACCGAAGGGCTGCCTGACGACAGGACAACCCATTTGTAAGGACTGCAGATGCATCCTTGAAGGACATCCGGTGACTGGCCTAAAACAGGCTTAGTCAGTTTTCGGCCTCGGATGCCTGTCCTTATCTTTACGTTTTTTTTATGAATTCCGTTCATCGGTTGCTCCGATGGCATGGTACAATTAAACCTTCTGCAAAAATAATGGAGTGCAAAATCAAACCGACGTTTAATAGTGCGTTTGTTAAATCTAGCACAAAACTGACAACTAGTGACGTCGTGATCGGGGCCTAGGCAAGGAATACAGTAAGAATGAAAATTCTTATGAGGTACTTGCTTCCCACAAGAAATACAATTATTAACATTTACTGACATCAGTCTGAGGCAAGAAAAAGTTTCCCCAATGGGGTACTTAGCTTTATTAAAGACTTCAAATCTGAAATCGAATTTGAAATCTCAGGAGTCGGCCGACCAGCACTTGCGAACTGCTTTTGCTTCGGGCACCGTGCGGCAAGAAAGACTGAAGAAAATGGCATCGGCTGCATCTTATATACCTCTGGCGCACTGACATCACAGAAGAAGCGACAGCAACCGACGCTGGACCAAGACTTTGGAACTTTGGCCGACTGCGGGACAGGCTGATGGCAGGATAACCCAAGTGTAATGACTGCAGCAGTGAAACACGAACATCTAAGGGTTCAGTCCTGGGACCACTCTTGTTTGGCATCTACTTCTCTGAAGTACAGACCAACACTAAGGGACTTTGGCTAGCAAAGTTGGCAGATGACTGCAAACTGGGAGCCATTACTGAATTCCCAAATGATGTGGATATTCTACAAAAGGGCCTTACAGAAACAGATGCCTGGTGCCAGAGCCATGGGCTCAAACAATGCCAAGAAATGTATAGTTATCCCCTTTGCAAAAAAAATATGTACCCATGAATTACCACATAGGTGGCAGGACACAACATCGAAAGTGTGATGAAACTTAGGGACACAGGCGGACAGTGGTCTCACCTTCGATAACCACATCGCCACAACAGTCAGGAAATCCCATGTAGCACACCTCATCACAAAGGGTTTTTCATCCAGAAAAAAGGAGGTCACTGTCCCACTGTACTCATCCCTCATTAGACCCATTATAGAGTATAATGCCCCGTTTGGTATGTACCTCACAAGACATCTGCAACAGCTGGAAAGGTACCTCACAAAAAAAATCACAGGCCTAAAGCAGATGCTCAAAATACACACACTCGAAACTCTCCTTAGCATGGAGAGCATCTATATCTGTGCAGTAACAGAAACCTGGTTCAAGGCTTCCGAGAGCATCCCCAGCACTACCAGGTTATACCTCATACCATGTTTTTCGGCCCCAAAATTTGGACCGAACCACAAAAGGAGGGGGAGTATCAATATTCGTCAAAGATACGCACACCTCCAGGTTGGTGGCACAGCACGAAGCATCAGAGACTATCCATGTGCAACTAACAGTGGGTAAAACTGCCTTCCAAGTTTATAGCCTGCTACAGACCACCCTCCCAAACCCAGGAACCCCACTTGGCCTTCCTGAGAACACTGGAAAATATAAAGGTCTATCCAAACACCATAATATTGGGTGACTTCAACTACCCTAACATAGACTGGGAGCATTACCCTAGCTGCAACACCCTAGCCCAAAGGTTCCTAGAATTTATAAACTCAAATGCTATGGAACAACTTGTTGCCACTCCCACAAGAGGGGGAAAGGTACAGTTTTGTACCTACCATAAATGTAGATGTTCGAGTGCTAATACAGCTGCAGTCATAACAGATGGGTTCTCTTGCAGTCAGGCGGGTCCTCGCTCGGCCGAATTGCAAAGTCTAGGTCCGGCGTCGGTTGTCGTCGCGTCTTCCCTGACGTCAGTGCGACAGAGGTATAAAGGAACCAGCTGACACCATTTTCTTCATTTTTTTTTGCTCCAGATGTCAGGTGCCCCCAGAAGGAAGGCAATACATTAATTTGTGTGATAATGCAGCGCAATATAATCAAAAAACAGTAGTTGCAAGCAAATACATCATAAATGAAAATCCCAATCAGGTTGTATGAGGATGTGTTAGCCTATAGGCCTGTTCCAAGAGGGGAAGGAGGGAGGGAAACCTGGACTGCAGCTGTATTAGCACTCGAACATCTACATTTATGGTAGGTACAAAACTGTACTATGTTCATCGTGCATACAGGTGCAGTCATAACAGATGGGTAGAATCCCAAAGCTAAGAAAGGGGTAGTAGGCACTAGGTGGAACTAGGAGGAGCTAAAATGCCCAGCAAGACTGCAGTGGCAAAGCCTGCTCTAGATTTGGAGTATAATGGTAAGTTGTAGTGCTTGGAGAAGGTATGCACAGAACTCCAAGCGGCTGCTTCCAAAATATCCTTGGTAGGAACTCCTCTGAGGAAGGCTGCAAAGGTGGCTGTGGCCCTGGTGGAATGAGTTCTAATGCCTGTAGGAACAGTCTTGCCATGAAAGGAATAGCAAAAGCGTGTGCAGTGGGCTATCCATTTTGAGATTGTCTGTTTGGAAATTGACTTCCCTTGAGCTCCTACCGCATAGGCCACAAAGAGCTGTTCTGATTTTCTGAAAGGCTTTGTTCTGTCCAAATAATAACGCAGTTGTCTGTGGATGTCCAAGGAATGTAGTAATCTCTCCCCTTTGTTTTGAGGATTAGGATAAAAAGTAGGTAAATGTATGGCCTGATTTAAAGCTACCTTGGATACCACTTTAGGCATAAAGGACAGATTGGTTCGTAAGGAAACTCTGTCCTGATAGAAGATGATAAAAGGCTGTACCAGCCATGAGAGCCTGTAGTTCTGAAACTCTACGAGCTGAGGTGATAGCCAGAAGGAAAAATGTTTTCCAGGACAAATATTGCAAATCTGATGAAGCAGCTGGCTCAAAGGGAGGCAAGGTCAGTTTTTCCATAATGAAATTAAGATCCCAAGCAGGTATTGGTTGTTTCCTTGGAGGCCTTAAATTCTTAGCCCCTCTGAGGAACTGTCTTAAGAGAGGGTGACAGAATAAAGGTGGATCAGTGTTGTATTCTGCAGAAATGGCTGACGCATATATTTTGATGGAGGAGAAAGAAAGTCCACTGCTTAGCAGGTTCAGCCAAATATTGTAGTAGTTGAGGTAAATTAAGTTTTCCAGGATCCCGTCCCTTTTTCTCATTCCAGACACACAAACGTTTCCATTTTGCGGAGTAAGCTTTTCTAGTTGATGGCCTTCTGGCCTCCAAAATGACACCCTGCATCTCCTTGGAGAGTAGGGCCTGTTGTGATGCTAAGGAATGTTCCATGCGGCTAGATTGAGTGTTTTTAGCGGGCTGTGAAGAGTTTTGAAACTGTGCTGAGTCAGAGGAGGCATTAGAGGCAGGGTCCATGGGTGGGGAATGCATCAGGCTTCTCAGGAGTGGGTACCAATGTTGCCTTGGCCAGTCCGGAGCAATGAGAATCATCTTTGGTCTGTCTGCTTTGGTCTTTAATAGAACTTTGGGCAGCAGAGGAAGAGGAGGGAAGGCATAAACTGTCATTGATGTCGAACTGAAAGAAAGAGCGTCCACTCTCCAGGCCTTTGGATGGAAGATCCTTGAGCAGAGTTTTGTCAATTGATGATTCTTGTGGGAGGCAAAGAGATCTATGTCTGGCCTTCTCCATTCTTGGATTATTTCTGTAAAAACTTTTGCATGTAATTTGCATTCGTGTGGTTCTGTCATATTCCTGCTTAGGTTGTCTGCCAGTGTGTTTTCCTTGCCTGGCAAGTACTGTGCTTGTAGTTCCATTTGTAAGTCCATGGCCATGTTCCAAAGTGACATGGCCAGTCTGCATAGGGGGGTAAGAATGTGTTCCTCCCTGTTTGTTTATGTACCACATAACTGTGGTGTTGTCCGTTCTTATCAATAGTTGACCTGGTTGTAGAAGGTCCTTGAAAGCTATAATAGCATTTATTACTGCTAGCATTTCTTTTTGATTGATGTGAAGGTGCTTTTCTTTTTGGGACAATTTGCCCTGAATGCACTGATCTGTCATGTGCGCCCCACAGGCATAGTCCAAGGCGTCTGTTGTGATGACTTGATTTGCTTGAGGCTTGCTGAATGGAAGACCTGTGTTTGTTTGACATGCTTGAGCCCACCACAGAAATTCCTTTTGCAGACATGGAATTAGTGGTATTATTGTTTCCAAACTGTGGCTGTGTTGAGACCATATGTTTTTCAGGTACCATTGTAGTTTCCTCATATGCAGCTTTGCACATGGGATAAAGTAAGATGCAAGATGCCATGAATCCCAGAGCCTGCAGGATTTTCCTTGCAGTCAGCCTGGTGCAATTTGCTAGTGTTCTGAAGTATTGACTTAGTTGCCCCTGCTTCTCTGGTGTGAGGTAGGCCATCTGGGTATTTGTGTCCAAATTGGCACCCAGGATTATTAGCCTTGATTTCTTTTTGTTGACTGTGTATCCCAGAGATTTCAATAACATTATTACATAAGCCAAATGTTTCAGAAGAATGTGCTTGCTGTCCGCTTGGATCAGACAGTCATCCAAATAGGGGTATATTTGTATCCCTTGAAGTCTGCAGCAGGCAATTACTGATGCCAGGCATTTCGTGAATACTCTGGGCGCAGTAGATAAGCCAAAGGGCAATGCAGAGAACTGATAATGGGTTGAACCTGCAAGAAATCTGAGGTTCCTTCTGCAATTTTGTCTGATTGAGACATGCAGGTATGCCTCCTTGTGGTCCAATGTTACAAGCCAAGACTCCTTGCCCAGCATGGGAAGAAGTTGCTGTAGAGTGAGCATCTTGAATTTTGGTACGAGTAGAAATGTGTTTACGATGGATAGATCTAAAATAGGTCTCCAATCTTTTCCCTTCCATGGCACCAGAAATAGCCTGGAATAAAAACCTTGACCTTGTTCGTGCGTAGGTACCTCTTGAATAGCTTTCATGTTTATGAGATCTGTAATTTGTCTTTGTGCCTCTGCCCTTTGATTGTGTGGCAGGTTTGGCATGCCTCTCATTTTTGGAAGGGTGTGAAAATGGAATTTGTAGCCTCTCTGTTTATAATGTCCAGGATCCATTTGTCCTTTGTGACAACATGCCAATTTTTTGAAAATAATGCCAGCTTTCCTCCTAAGGGGGCTGCCATTTGAGACCTGGTTGACATGCAAAGGGGAAGTCATTGGGTTTGCTTTCTGAAAGATTGCGAGTTGTCCTCACCACCTCTTTGTGTAGGAGCTTGCAATTGTCTGCCTCTATATGATCCTTGGGATTGTCCTCTGCTCCTCGGTCGCCTGTATCTGCCTCTTTGGGGTCTGTCTGTGGCAGGAAAGGACCAGTTTTTGGAAGGCCAATTTCTGCTAAAACGGGGGCGTTGAACCTGAAGAAATTCTTTCACAGTTTGCATTGATTTAGCCTTTTCCTCCATTTTCCTTAATACCTCCTCAGCATTAGCACCAAATAGTACATCCTTTTTAAGAGGGGTGTCCAGTAATTTAGCTTTGACATGATCAGGCAAGGCTTGTTCCTTGAGCCAGGCATGCCTACGTATGACTGATCCTGTAACAGCCGCTCTACATGAGGCCTCTAGAGCATCAAAACCACATTGTAAGGTATGCCTACCCACTTGTTCTGCACTATGCATCAAATCCTGCAACTGCAAGTCTGGTTGTTCAGGTTGTGACATTTTACTCTTCAATTGTGATAACAAAAACTGCTGGTATTTTAGCATATGAAACTGACAGTTTAATGCCCTCATGGATAAGGTAGCAGAGGTATATACCTTTTTTTCCACCTTTCTAAGGATCTGGAATCTCTCTCGGAAAGCAATGGATTTTTGGCAATGGAGGCCTTAACTCCCTTGGGGCCCTGTGAGATGGTTTCTGGGTCAGCAGCATGGCTTTTGTAAAGAAAGTGGTGCGAGTCAGGAAAACTTTAGTACCTGTCAGGCTTAACTGGAGCTGGAGGTAGAGAGTCCGGGTTAAGGCAGGCCTCCGAGTAAACATCATCTAGGATGTCCAAGACAGGAGGTATAGCCAGAGGCCTATGCTGAGGTAACAAGAGAAATTCCCTGAGCCTTTTCTTGGAATCTGAATAATCCTGGCCTTCCCAGTGGAAGTGTTCCCTTAAGGTATGCAAAATTTCCCCAAATGAGTAATCCTCAGGGGGGGGATACAGAAGGGATGGACTCCTCCGCATCAGAGACTTCGAAAGGGGAGTAAGAATGTTCCTCAGAGTGCTCTGAAATAATGGAGCCCTGATCAGAGGAGGGGGAATCTTCCTCCACTCTGGGCCTTTTGATCGGTGGGGGCTGAGAACCTCCGATTAGAGTAATTAAATCCTCAGCCATTTTAAGCATCTGTTTCTTAGGCATGGGGCCTGGAGAGCCGGTCTCTTAGAGAGCATGGTTGCTTTAGACTTTGTGAAAGCCTTGATGGAGAAAGAAGAGAAAGGTCTGAAGACACCTTGTGTGGAGATGGACCTGTCTACATTCTGAGTTTCAACGCCAAGAGTGGCTTTGGTATCTGTAGTCGGGGTGTGGGCGGAGGAGCATGCGACCTCGGGCACAGGAGACACCATCAAAGAAGTGGCGTTGGTAATCAGGGGCTGCGTAGGCGCCTCACTGAGAACCGGACCACATGTAGTCGGCTTTGGCGTGGTATCGGTAGAGGCCGCGGACCTCGTGTGTTGGTCCTTGTCTTTGCATTTTTTAGACAAAACCGGAGTCGGAGTATCCGACGACATAGTATAGTTAAATGCTTTCCCAAAATAATGCTGGGCGAACTCCGCCCGACGCTTAATAGTGCGTTTATTGAATGTAGCACAAAAGCGACAGACCGAGACGTCGTGGTCTGGGCCTAAACAAGGTATACAGAGGGGAATGGAAATCCTTATGCGGTATTTGCTTCCCACAAGAAATACAATTATTAACTTTGTCTGACATCGGTCTGAGGCAAGAAAAGTTTCCCCAATGGGGTACTTAGCTTTTAAGAAGACTTCGGTTTGCAAATTTCTTAATCTCAGGAGCTGGCCGACCGGCACTTGCGAACTGCTTCTGCTTCGGGCACCGCGCGGCAAGAAAGACTGAAGAAAATGGCGTCGGCTGGTTCCTTTATACCCCTGTCGCACTTACGTCAGTGAAGAAGCGACGATAACCGACGCCGGACCGAGACTTTGGAATTCGGCCGACCGAGGACCCGCCTGACGGCAGGAGAACCCATCTGTTATGACTGCAGCTGTATGCACGATGACCATACTGGACCTGATCATCACCAACATGGGGACTCTATGCTCCAGACCAGAAGTGTATCGCTCACTGGTAAGATCAGACCATAATCTAATCTCACTAGATATTCACATCCCAACCCCAGCCCCTGCCCAGAAAACCACAGTGGAAAACTTCTCTAAAGCAAATTTCACACTCCTCAAAACTGAGGTGGAATCCTTCAAAGCCCCCGGACCTGTGGAAAATATGGCCCAGACCGCAGAATCCTTTATAAACACATTCTATGAACACCTTCAAGAATGCATGGATCATGCAATCCCAAATAAAACCAAAAACCAAGACCCAGTCCTCCAAGGTTAGGCGTCCTGTCGGGTGGACCCCAGCCGTAAATAAACTTTTAGTTATGTACTCACCATAACTTCAGATGTTTGGGATCCATCTCGCCTACATTCTGAATGATGGGTTCGGAGCCGATCCCTCGGCTCCGACTTATGCCAAAGAGCGAAGTCTCTTATTGGCTGAGCTTACTATATCCCAGGATGCACCACTACCAGTCCCCCAGATCTAGTTTGTCCGCATACATGCACACACGCATACCCTGCTTATATAACATCGTCAGATGGAACAAGATAAAACAGTTGAACTCAAAACCGTTCAATCTCTTCTGATCTGCAAGGCAGGGGAAGGAGGGTGGGTATCAGGAATGTGATGGATCCCAAACATCTGAAGTTATGGTGAGTACATAACTAAAAGATGTTATGTGATCCTATCTCGCCTACATTCTGAATGATGGGACAGCGTCCTAGCACCTGAATCCTGGGTGGCTCACTGGAAAACACTCCTGAGTACCGTGGAACCAAATGATGCTCGTCCTTTAGATGCCACATCCAATTTGTAGTGGGAAATGAAAGTGCGGGTTGGACCAAGTAGCAGCACAAATTTCGAAATAGCGAGCTTGGAATGAAAGGCTATAGAAGTAGCCATAGCTCTGGTAGAATGAGCTTTGATAGATGATGTAAGATGTTTATTCAAGAAGAATAGGCCTGAGTTATGCAATCTCTGATCCATTTTGAGATTGTAGCTTTTGTAATGGTTTGGCCCAATTTATTATCTGAGAAGGACACAAACAACTGGTCTGACTTACGAAGTTGCTGAGTCCTGTCTAAATAGAAGCGTAATTGTCTGTGAACATCCAATTTATGGAGAGTATATTCTGCTTCATTAGAGAATTTTGGAAAGAAAACTGGTAGCTCTAGAGATTGTTGAAGACAGAAACTAGAACAGACTTTGGGGACAAAGGATGGATTAGGCCTAAGTGATACTCTATCCTTGTGGAAAATCAAATGCGGTGGTTTAATAGACAGGGCTTGAAGCTCTGAGACTCTCCTTGCAGAGGTAATAGCCACTAAGAATGCCGTTTTCCAAGACAGATATTTTAATTCGCATGTAGCAGCCGGTTCAAAGGGGAGATGTTAATGCAAGCACCAAATCAAGATCCCACGGAGGTGCAGGATGAAAAACTGGTGGTCTTAACAGACTGGCACCTTTAATGAGCGTTTTGCATAGTCTGCTGCTCATCAAAGGAGGATCCGTGGATTCATGGAATTTCGAGATAGCAGCTAGTTGGACTTTAATAGTTGAGACAGAAGATCCCTGATTAAACAGGGATGTTAAGAATTTCAAAACCTCTGGGACAGGAGCAGTGATAGGGTCTAAGCCCTTGAGTTGAGCCCAGATAGCAAACCTCTTCCACTTACTGAGGTACAATTTGTTAGTGGTGGGTTTGTGGGCGAAGATAAAATGTGAACAACTGTCGGGTCTAGTGTGTGCCTTCTAACTAAGGTTGGAAGTGGAGGAGCCAAGCTGTCAATTTTAGAGATTGAAGGGACTGATGCCAATGTCCCGACTGATGGATTAGCAAATCCGGGATCAGGTCCAAGGTCCACGGATCGTCCACTGCATGCTTTTTCAGGTAGGGAAACCATATCTGACGAGGCCAGTATGGGGCAATCAGAATCATTGAAGACCCCAGTTGAGAAGCTTTTTGAATAACTTTGGAAGGAGTGGAATTGGAGGAAAGGCATAAAGTAGCCCTGTTGGCCAAGGTTGTGCTAGAGCATCCATGGCTGGTACTTCCTGATGTGGAATCAAGGAGAAAAACTTCTGGCACTTGGTGTTTTGTCCCCATCTCTTGAAAACCTGAGCTGCTACTTTGCCGTTTAGAGACCATTCGTGAGGAGAGAGAATTGTCCTGCTTAATTTGTCCGCCAATACATTTGATTTTCCCGGGATGTGGGTTGCTACCAAGAAGCGGTTGGTAGCTACAGACCATTCCCACACTCTCATGGCCTCTCTGCAAAGGGGATGATCTGGTCCCTCCTTGTTTGTTCAGATACCAAACCACCGACATGTTGTCTGTATGGATGGCGATGCCTTGAGGAAGAAACTTGTGTAAGGCCTGTAGGGATAGAAGAACAGCCCTCATCTCCAACACGTTGATGTGGAGAAGAGCTTCGTCTGGAAGCCAGGAGCCCTGAACTAGCCTGCCCAGACAATGCCCCCCCCACCCTATCTGGGAGGCATCTGTCGTCAGGGTAACTACTGGAGGGAGAACAAAGGGTTTTCCTGATCCAAGTTGGATGTCTGAAGCCACCAGCGAAGGTCCCTTTTGCATATTTCCGTAATCATGATGTGATGATTGAGGGGAAGATCCTGAAAGGACCATTGAGTTGACAAGAGCCACTGAAGAATCCTCATGTGTAATCTTGCTAGAGGAACTAAAAGAACCGTGGCAGACATTGAGCCTAAAACCTGTAGGACCATCCTGGCTGGGGCTTTGGATCTCGAGACCAGAGCTTGAACTTGGCCCTGTAAGATTCGGATCCTTTCGGCAGGAAGAAAATCAATCTTGAGTCTATCTCTGCCCTATAAATTTTATCGTTGAGAGGGCAGCAAGACAGACTTTGACCAATTGAATGTAATCCCTAGGGAAACACCCAGGGAGATGGTGGCTTTGAGGTTGTCCATTAGTAGATGCCTGGTGGTGGCAGTCAGGAGCCAGTCGTCGAGATAGGGAAACACTTGGAATCCAAGACTTCTCAGGTGAGCGTCACTACTGCCAAACACTTGGTGAACACCCTGGGGGCTGTGGTGAGACCAAAGGGCAGAGCACAAAATTGGTAATGACTGACTCCCAGGCTGAGATACCTTCTGGGCCTGATGTATCGGAATGTGATAATAGGCGTCCTTGAGGTCTATGGAGCACATCCAAACATCCTTCTCCAACAACGGGAGAATGGATTGTAACGTGACCATTCGGAATCTGGATTTGATTGGTTCAGTCTGCTGAGATCCAATATTGGTCTCAGGTCCCCTGTCTTTTGGCACTAAAAGAACCTGGAGTAATTTCCTGATCCGATCTGGTCTGTGGGGACCGGTTGGATGACTCCTTTCTAGCAGCTTTAAAGCTTCTGCGGCTGCTATTTCCCTTTGACTGGATTCTCTTGGACGGAGGGTGAGTCTTTGAATGGGATGGTGTAACCTCCGGCAATGATCCGAAGCACCCATCTGTCCTGAGTGATTGACTCCCAGGCTTCTAGGTGCTTGGCCGACACCCGACTGGCTTGGGCAATCCCTCATGTCGTGTGGGAGGCTGAAGAAAGGACTCATGGTCTCCAGAATTGCGGGCTCTGCCTCTGGACGGGGAATCTTCCTGCTGTTGGGAGAAAAACTTAGATTTTCGAACCACATTTTCCTCCTTTGGCCTTGGGGTAAGGGTGTCTTTCACCTTGGGTCCAAACAATGAGGACCCATCAAAGGGCGTCGAAGGAAGACTTGAAGGCCTCCACTGACACAAGCGGAGCCAGGCTTGTCTACGAGAGCCACGCCTGTGCCTGCCGCTCTCCCGCCCCTTGCCGCATAGGAAATGAGCCTCATGGACGAGTTAGAAATTGGATAGCCAACTGAGAGCTAACCGACTGGGCTAGCTGCTCAGGTAGGTTACCGAGAGGAATCTGACAACTCCTTGACCAGATCCCTCTGAAGCCTTGTAAAATGTGCCAAATAGTTCAGAGACCTTAAGGTAAAGGCCGCTGAAGTCAGGGTGCCTATCCATACTCCTAGACTCCTTATTAGGAGGATGGATGACGTTGAAGCCTCTGCCACGTCCTGTTGTGTAGCAGATGCCACCACCATGGCATCTACAGCCACGCCTTTAGTAAGGAACTCCTTCTCGGGGAGCAGATAAGAATTTATTTGGACGAGAAGGGACTGGTTCCACGGTATCTGGATGACAAACTAAATCCAGAAGCTCGTCAAGGGCGGAGACACCCAGGAGGCGGAGGGCTGAGCCCCAAAGGCCTTGAGGAGCACTGATTCGTCAGCAGAGGGGTTTGGATATCCAGCCGCCTCGTTGTTTGAGGATCTCTAAGATGTCTGCAAATGAGACATCATCCGAGGACCCTCCGCATCATCCATATCAGTGTCCGATGTAATAGACTCGGGGAGTCCACGTGCTTCCTCTTGCACGATCTCTTCCTTGGGGGTTCCTCTGAAGATAACTCGAAGAACCCTCAGGAGGAGGGAACCCCACTGGGGTAACCTCAGGCCTCGGGGCTCCGCTGGCTACGGACAGGGGAACAGCCAAAGACCCAGTCTCCACGCCCAGGGAAGGTGCTGGTAAACCGGAGAGATGGCAAGAGGACTTGGCCAAGGCACTCCTCATGGCCCTGAAAGCCGGACCCCAGAATCCTGGGAGTGTCCGGACTCGAGCCGTGATAGCCGACGGGAGTCCCGCGGAGGCTGGAGCATAGGTCCGAAACATCACCCCGGGTCCAGCCGAAGAAGTCAGAATCTCCACCGGCTCCAACAGCACCTGCTCCGGAGCCAAGCGGTCGGAGGAGGAATGGCAACGGGTGGGCCAGGTCATCGGCTCCGAAACCAGCTGGGTCGGAACCGAAACAAATTTTGGAAGACTGGGGACTGGAACAGTCTTTGGAGCACCCTGTCGATATCAGAATCCGACATCCTCAAGACCGAGAGGAAACAGAGCGGGTCGGCCTCTCCATCGGCCCCAAAGGGCTAGGGGACCGGCTCGACTCGATGAGTATCGGCGCCGAGGGAATACTCACAGCAGATTCCATCGGTGCGAGGTAGACTTCGGCGCCGAGGAGGAAGTGTCTGGCAGTGGAGCCGAAGGTGACCCGCCTCGATGCCCCAGCCATCGGCTCCGAAGACAGAGGAGTCGATACTGGTGGCATCGAGGCAGACCGTTCCAACCTCGGCCCAAGTCTTTGGAGCCGAAGGAGAGGCCTGCCTAAGTTTCTTGGCAGTCGGGTCCGACGGACTGGTCGGAACCAAGCCCTTTTCTTTTGGGAGCAGGAGAGGATGCCAAGGCTTCTTCAAAGGAGGGTTTAACTAACCCCTTTAAAATCAATTTATTTTTCCTCTCCTGGAGGACCCTTGAGGAAAAAGCGTGACATACACTGCATGACTCCTGCAAGTGCTTTGCCCGAGACAATATACACAGAGAATGATGGTCTGTGATAGACATTTTAAACCCACATTTGAACATTTTTAAAGCCCAAGGCCTAGGGTTTGAGACATGTTGATACACAAATCTAGTCACTCTGACAGGAAAGTACACTAAATTTCTACTGCTGATAAATTAAAGCTTACAGTAATAATTAATGCCAACTCTTCCTGTAAAAGAACAGGTAACTCTAACCAATTTGTATAATTACTAGAGACCCTGTAAGTATAAAGGTTAACAGTCCGGAAGGCCCTGGATGGGGGGAAACAAACTGAACCCAATCACACACAACAATTCAAAATCCAAATCGTACACAAAGTTAGCGAAAACAGCTTTTGTGAGCAAAACAGCAAAACTGACAGAAAAGTTAGTTTAATAAACTACTTAGCCCAGCCAGCTCGAGACCCGTCTTAGGGAAGCGGCAAACGAGATCTGGGGGACTGGTAGTGGTGCATCCTGGGATATAGTAAGCTCAGCCAATAAGAGACTTCGCTCTTTGGCATAGCGAGCCGAGGGATCGGCTCCGAACCCATCATTCAGAATGTAGGCGAGATAGGATCACATAACATCTATACAATAGAAGGAGAAAGCTACTACATGGTAGAGCAAAATCCCAAAAAGGGAAGGCATCTCTGATCAGTACTGGCAAAAAACTAAGGGCACTCATAAAATAGTCTAAGGCCAGCTTCGAGAGAAAAATTGCACAGGACACTAAGGATAATCACAAGGCTTTCTTTGGTTATGTTAGGAACCTGGGTGGGAATTCCCAGATAAGCTCAGAATTAGTCCAAAATGACAAAAAATACACCAAACCCACAGACATTGCCAACATCCTAGCTGACAGGTTCAGCGCAAACTTCTCCCCCCTTCCCCACCAAAAGGGCAAATATCTATCCCAGCAGAGTGCTGTCCCCCTGACATCTCAGATGCTCAGGTAAGAGCCGCCCTCTCCAAAGCAAAAAAACAGCATCAATGGGACCAGACTGTGTCCAGGCTGCGCCCTACATGAACTCCAAGACCACCTAAACCCAAACATAAAACTACTGTTCAATCTCAGCCTTACTACAGGATATGTACCCCAAGAGTGGCGTACAGCAAGTGGTCCCTCTCAACAAAGGTGGTGCCTCAACGGATCCTGGAAACTATCACCCCATAAGCCTGACTAGCTTGGTCTGCAAAGCTATGGAAAGGTTCATCATGGACCTCATAAATAAAGATATTGGGGACCTACAGACACTGGATCCTACCCAGTTCGGCTTTGTTAAGGGCATATCCTGCCTCTTAAACCTGGTCGATTTCTTTGAAACAGTCACCAAGGCCATTGACGAGGGGAAGGTGGCCCACACAGCCTACCTGGACCTCACAAAAGCCTTCGATACAATACCCCACTCAGGCATTATAGATAAGCTCACCAGCTTAAATATAAACCCCTATGTCACTAGATGGGTTGCAAACTGGCTCAAGGACAGAACCCACATGGTTAGAATTGTTGGAGCCATGTCAGACTCCAAGCCAGTTACAAGTGGCGTCCCACAAGGCTCAGTCCTGGGACCTCTCTTGTTCGGTATATATTTCGCGGAGGTACAGGTCAACACGGAAGGACTGTGGCTTACTAAGTTCGCAGATGACTGCAAACTGGGCGCCATAATCGACTCTCCAGCCGACACAAGCATCCTCCAAAAGGGCCTCATAGAAACAGACAACTGGTGCCAGAGCCATGGCCTCAAGCTAAACACCAAAAAGTGTATAGTCATCCCCTTTGGCAAAACAAAGTGCCCACAAATTACCACATAGGTGGTAATCCATTAAGTACAGAAGAAGTAATTAGGGACCTGGGTACCCAAGTTGATAGCAATCTCTCATTTGACAACCACGTGGCCAAAGTGGTTAGAAAAACATTTTATATAACCCACCTAATCATGAAGGGATTCACATCTAGATCAGGGGAGGTCATCGTGCCTCTTTACTCATCCCTCATCAGGCCCATAATTGAGTACAATGCCCCTTTTGGGATGTACCTTACACCAGACACCTGCAGCAATTGGAAAGACCCCAAAAGTACCTCACCAAGAGGATCAAAGGGCTCAAACAGATGCCATATGCTGCCCGGTTAAAGAAACTCCAGCTCTACTCAGTGTCATACCGCCTGCTCAGAGGCGATCTGTGCCTGACGTATGAAGCCATGTCCAACCCGGAATTAATGGACATGCTGCACCTCAGAAAATGCACATCCCATCGAGCTACGTGCTCGAGAGACTTGAATCTCAGCACTGAAATAAATAGGACATGCTGGAGGGACAGATTCATAACCCAGAGGCTCCCTTCACTCTGGAATAAAATCCCTGTCCAGGTTAGGCAGAGTCCCTCATTGACTCTCTTCAAGAGGAATCTTGATGAGTGGATGGGAGATTGTAGGTTTACCCCGGGTATCACTTCTGTGTCACTGTTAGACAGAGGAAGAGTATACTAACATCGAAAAAAGGCATAACAAAATTCATTTAAAATGGGTGGCGAAAGCCAAACACATTCTGGCTAGGCTTATAAATGCCCTAGGGCAGATAGCCTAGTATGAACCCATGAACCTATATGCTGACCGTCTAAAAAAACTCAAGCTATACTCTGTGGCATATCGTCTACTCAGAGGTGATCTCAGCTTAACATAAAAGGCCATGTCAAACCCTGAGCTGTTGGACATGCTCCACAAAGAAATCCCAATCCCTCAGAGCCACACACTGCAGGGATCTAAACATTGTCATCACAATGAACAAAACATGCTGGAAGGATAGGTTCCTAACTAAGAGACTCCCCATACTCTGGAAAAGACTGCCCATACATGTCAAGCAGTGCGCCTCCTTGGCCATCTTCAAAAGGAACCTTTATGATTGGATGGGAGATGGGAAATTCTTCCAGGGGATCATGTCAGTCTCCCTGCTAGGCAGGGGTCTAGAGAAGTAAATACTGTGGGGAAGCAATATCCAGGGAATTGTTATAGCTAGGCTTGCATAGGCCCTAGGGCCGATAGCCTAGTACCAACCTATGAACTTTTAAGAAAACGTACAGTTCTGTACACTTACTACAAATGTAGATGTTAGAGTGTATTCACTGCTGCAGTCATTACATTTGGGTTATCTGCTTGCAGTAGCCCTCAGTCGGCCTGATTAAGTCTTGGGACCTGCGTCAGTTGCTGTCCCTTCTTCCATGATGTCAGGTCGTCACTGGTATAAAACATGCAGCCGACGCCATTACATCAGTTTTTCTTGTCCCAGATGTCAGGTGCCCCCCTAATGGGAAGCAATCAAATCTATAAATACAAGGATATAACTCCAACAAAAAAGCAAATACACCAAAAAGTTTTTAGAGCATAGTAAAGTGAGAGTAGAGGTATAGCCAAAAGAAGAAAGGGGGATGAAGGGAGGGTAACCAGGACTGCAACAGTGAATGCACTCGAAAATCTACATTTATGCTAAGTGTAAAATTGTACCATGCTCTTCGTGTTTCACTGTTGCAGTCATTACATCTGGGTAGATTCCCAAAGCTAAGGTTGGGAGACGGAATTTAAATAGAATTAGGACCCACTATAAGGCCCTGCAAGACTGCAGTGACAAAACCAGCTCTGGATTTAGAGAAAACTGGCAAATGATAATGCTTGGTGAAAGTATGTACAGAACTCCAGGTAGCAGCTTCTAGGATGTCCCTAGTAGAGACGCATCTGAAAAAGGTTGTAGAGGAAGATGTAGTCCTGCTTGAATGGGGTCTGATGCCCTGTGGGATAGGTTTTCCATGGTGCTTATAGCAGAAATTAATGCAGTGGCCTATCCATTTAGAAATGGTTTGTTTTGAAATAGCTTTCCCCTCTGTCCCTGCAGCAAATGCCACCAGCAGTTGTTCAGATTTCCTTTGAGGTTTAATCCTGTCCAAGCAGAAACTAAACTCCTGTCCAAGCAGAAACTAAACTGTCTGTGCACATCTAAAAAATGCAGCATTCGTTCCCCTTTGTTTTGTGGGTTAGGAAAGAAGGTAGGCAAATGAATGGACTGATTAAGAGCCACACTGGATACCACCTTGGGCATGAAGGAGGGATTGGTTTTGAGGGACACCCTTTCTGCATGAAAGATGATGAAAGCTTCCATTGCCATAAGGACCTGTAATTCAGATACCCTTCTTGCAGAAGTGATTGCTAAAAGGAAAGCAGTTTTCCAGGAAAGAAATATTAAATCTGCAGTACCAGCTGGCTCAAAAGGAGGAAGAGTGAGTTTCTCCAAGACAAAGTTAAGATCTCAGGCTGGAGTAACAGCTCTCCTGGGTGGCCTTAAATTTTTGGCCCCTCTGACCAACTGCTTGAGCAGTGAGTGAGAAGAGGGGAGGCTCCGTGCTATAATGAACTGAAATGGCTGAGGCATGAATTTTGATGAAGGAAAAAGACAAGCCCTTATGAAGCATCTCAGTCAAGTACTGTAGAATTTGAGGTAAATTGGGCACTGCTGCATTCATTCCTTGAGATTGATTACAGGAATAAAATCTTTTCCATTTTGCAACATAAGATTTTCTAGTACTAGGCCTCCTTGCCTCTAAAATGATATCCTTCACTGACTTACTGAGGGATGGGAGCAGAGCAGAGCAGAGGCATGGGAAAACTACTCATGTACCAACTCTTTTGCTCAACGTTTTCTGGAAATCTTCAATTCCAACGCTTTGTATAGACTTATCCACACCCCCACCAGAAGCAGCAATATCCTAGACCTGGTCATCAGCAACATGGGTGACCGGTGTTCCACACTGAGGTCAGCTCCTCGTTTGTCAGATCTGACCACAAGCTAATCAACCTAGACATCCACATCCCGCTCCCACCCCCCATTAGGAAAACAACTGTAAAAAATTTCTCCAAAGCCAACTTCACGCTTCTTAAGACAGAAGTGGCAAACTTCATGACACCCATGCAGATGGACAATAGAGGTACGACTGCTGAATCCTACACAAATGCACTTTATAAGCACTTACACGAGTACATGGATCGTGCTATCCCTAACAGAACCAAGATGCTATCCTCCAAAAAAAAGAAGCCAATCTGGTGGTCTTCTGCCATAAACAAACTCTACAACAGAAGAAACTGTTGCAAAAAAGAGTAAAATCCCACGATTTGAGGAACTCCCTGGTCAGCCACAGTAAGAAGCTGAGATCCCTCAAAATCCTCCAAAGCTAGTTATGAAAACAAAATTGCCACTGATTCTAAAAACAACCACAAGGCATTCTATAGCTATGTCAAAAATCTCAATGGCAACACTCAGATCTGCTCTGAATTACAGCACAATGACACTAAATATACAGAACCAACTGATATTGCCAACATCCTGGCAGACAGGTTCAGTGCTAACTTTACCCCCCTCTCACCCCCTAAAGGGCCCATCTTTATACTGGAAGAATGCAAAGTTACTGTAATCACAGCTGCACAGGTAAAAACTTCACTCTCCAAAGCCAAGAACACAGCATCCATGGGACCTGACAACATCCCAGGCTGCCTTCTACATGAACTACAGAATGAACTGGCACCCCACCCAAGTGCCATGTTCAATCATAGCCTCACCTCAGGCTTTGTGCCCAGTGAATGGCGCACAGCAACAGTTATCCCACTCCACAAAGGGGGGGCCACAACAGACCCTGGGAACTACCGCCCCATTAGCCTGACGAGCCTAGGCTGCAAGGCCATGGAACGTATCATCATGGAACTCACAAACAAAGACATTGGAGATCTCCAAACTTTGGACCCCACACAGTCTGGGTTTGTAAAAGGCAGATCATGTCTCCTAAACCTGACAGACTTCTTTGAAGTAGTCACCAAAGCCACAGATGAGGGTAAAGTGGTTCGCACAGCCTATCTAGATCTCGCCAAGGCATTCAACACCATCCCCCACTCTGGAATTATAGATAAAATCACTAAACTAGGTATAAATCCCTATGTCACAAGATGGGTTGCCAACTGGCTTACTGAAAGAACCCACACTGTGAAAGTAGCAGACTCCAAATCAGACTGCAGACCAGTGACAAGTGGCATACCACAGGGTTCAGTCCTGGGTCCTCTCCTGTTTGGAATCTACTTCTCTGAAGTACAGAAAACACAGAAGGTCTTTGGCTAACTAAATTCGCAGATGACTGCAAACTAGGAGCCATAATTGAAACTCCTAACTATGTGGACATCCTACAAAATGGCCTCAATGAGACAGGTGCCTGGTTTGGAATTCGGCCGACCGAGGACCCGCCTGACGGCAGAAAACCCATCTGTGATTACTGCAGCTGTATGCACGATGAACATCTGAAACTCCTAACGATGTGGACATCCTACAAAATGGCCTCACTGAGATAGATGCCTGGTGTCAAAGACATGGTCTCAAGCTCAATGCCAAAAAGTGCATTGTCATCCCCTTTGGTAAAAATTCTGTACCCATGAACTACCACATAGGCAGTAGTCTACTTAACACTGAAAGTGTGATAAGAGACCTTGGCACACAGGTGGACAGTAGTCTCTTCTTTGATAATCACATTGCCAAAGTGGTCAGGAAATCCTTCTACATGGCGCACCTCATCACAAAAGATTTCTCATCCAGAAAAAAAGAGGTCATTGTTCCCCTCTACTCAGCACTCATTAGACCCATAATAGAGTACAACGCCGCTTTTGGTATGTACCTCACAAGACATCTACAACAACTGGAAAGGCCGCAAAAATACCTCACAAAGAGGATGACTGGCCTCAAACAGATGCCTTACGCAGACAGTCTCAAAAAATGACAGCTTTACTCCGTTGCATATAGCCTGCTCAGAGGCGATCTCTGCCTAACATACAAAGCTATGTCAAACCCAGAGCTGTTTGGACATGCTCCACTTAAAGAAATCCCAATCCCTCCGAATTACACGCTCTAGGGACCTAAACCTTGTCACCACAATAAACAGAACATGCCGGAAGGATAGATTCCTGACCCAGAGACTTCCCATACTCTGGAACAGACTACCTACCTATGTCAAACAGAGCTCCTCATTAGCACTCCAAGAAAAATCTTGATGATTGGATGGGTAATGGGAAATTCACCCCGGGGATCACTTCTGTGGTTCTGCTTGACAGGGGCACAGGAAAATAATTTTCTTGGGTGGCAAAAGCCAGGGTACACTTTTGGCTAGACTTGTATAGGCCCTAGGGCCAATAGCCTAGTACCTACCTATGAACCTATGGTAAGGGAGAGATTAGGTAATTAGCCAGGCTGCTAGGATCAGGGTTTGCAGCTGAGGGTGCAGAATCTGGTTCTCTTGCTGAGACAACAGGGAAGGAGTCTGAGGCAGGTGCCATGGAGCCAAGCGTGACACACTGCACAAGAGTGGGCACCAGTGTTGGTGAGGCCAGTCTGGTGCAATTAAAATCATCCTTTGCTTGCCCTGTTTGATCTTTAGTACCTTGGAGAGCAGAGGCAGAGGACGAAAGGCATAAACTGATAGTTTTTTTTTCAGCTGAAGATAAGCATCCACTTTCCAAGCAAGCTTGTGGGGAATCTTTGTGCAAAATTTGTCCAGCTGATGGTTCTGGGGGGAGCCAAACAAGTCAATATCTGGGCTCCCCCATTTGCTTATCAACATGTTGAAAATACTTGGTTCCAGTTTCCACTCTTGTGGGTCCATGAGGTTTCTGCTTAGTCCGTCTGCCGGTGTATTTAGTGATCCTGACAGAAACTGAGCTTGCAGATTCCCTTGGTAGCTTAAGGCTGTGTTCCACAATACCATGGCTAGTCTGCAGAGCGGGGTAAGAATGTGTACCCCCCCTGCTTGTTTATGTACCACATAACAGTGGTGCTGTCCGTCTTTACCATTATTTGTCCCGGAAGAACGTGGTCCTTGAAGGCTGTCAGAGCATTCTGTGCAGCTAACATTTCCTTCTGATTTATGTACAGGTGCATTTGCTTGGGTTCCAATTGCCCTGAATGCACTTCATGCCAGGTGATCCCTCCATGCATAGTCTGAAGCGTCTGTTAAGATTTGGGCAGCAGGGGGTAAATGTGAATGGTAGTCCCCTGTTTTGGTGGCAGGCCTCTGCCCACCAAAGGAACTCTAGGCATAGGCAAGGTATGATACGAATCATTGTTTCTAGGTCTTGAGAATGCTGACACCATAGGCTTTTTAGATACCACTGCAGTTAACTCATATGCGGTCTTGCATATGGAATTAGAAGAATGCAGGAGGCCATGAACCCCAAGGCTTGCAGTATTTGTCTTGCAGATAAGCAGGGTTTTTGTGGCCACTTGTTTAAAATAGGTTGTCAAATGAATTTGATTTTCTGGCGTGAGGTAAGCCACCTGGGAAGTTGTGTTCAAGCTTGCTCCCAGGAATATAATTTATTGACAGGGTACCAGGTGTGACTACGTTTCATTTATGGTGTACCCCAGAAAAGTTAGAACCCTTTTTACAAAGGCCAGATGATTCAAAAGTATGTCCTGGCTTTCTGTCTGAATTAGACAATCATCCAGGTATGGGTATATTTGAATATTTCTTTGCCTGCAAAATGCAATAACTGGAGCTGGCACTTTGTGAATACCCTGAGCGCATTAGATAAGCCAAAGGGCAGTGCAGAGAAAGTACAGTTTTGTACCTACCATAAATGTAAATGTTAGAGTGCTAATATAGCTGCAGTCATAACAGATGGGTTCTCCTGCCATCAGGCAGGTCCTCGGTTGGCCGAATTCCAAAGTCTAGGTCCGGCGTCGGTTGTAGTTGCTGCTTCCCTGACGTCAGTGAGACAGGGGTATAAAGGAAACAGCCGACGCCATTTTCTTCAGTTTTTCTTGCCCCAGATGTCAGGTGCCCACAAAAGGAAGGCAATACATAAATTTGTGTGATAATGCAGTGCAATATAATCAAAATACAGTAGTTGCAAGCAAATACATCATAAATGAAAACCCCAATCAGGTTGTATGAGGATGTGTTAGCCTATAGGCCTGCTCCAAGAGGGGAAGGACGGAGGGAAACCTGGACTGCAGCTGTATTAGCACTCGAACATCTACATTTATGGTAGGTACAAAACTGTATTATGTTCATCGTGCATACAGCTGCAGTCATAACAGATTGGTAGAATCCCAAAGCTAAGAAAGGGGTGGTAGGCACTAGGTGGAACTAAAAAGCGAAAAGCGAGGCAGAATCCAAGCCAAAAGTTCACGATAAACCAAAAAGCTGCTTCATTTATCCAGGCTTGTGTTTGTTTACTAGGTGAAACTAAGAGGAGCCAAAATGCCCTGCAAGACTGCAGTGGCAAAGCCTGCTCTAGATTTGGAGTATAATGGTAGGTGGTAGTGCTTGGAGAAGGTATGCACAGAACTCCAAGTGGCTGCTTCCAAAATATCCTTGGTAGGAACTCCTCTGAGGAAGGCTGCAGAGGTGGCTGTGGCCCTGGTGGAATGAGTTCTAATGCCTGTAGGAACAGTTTTGCCATGAAAGGAATAGCAAAAGCGTATGCAGTGGGCTATCCATTTTGAGATTGTCTGTTTGGAAATTGGCTTCCCTTGAGCTCCTACCACATAGGCCACAAAGAGCTGTTCTGATTTTCTGAAAGGCTTTGTTCTGTCCAAATAATAACGCAGTTGTCTGTGGATGCCCAAGCAATGTAGTAATCTCTCCCCTTTGTTTTGAGGATTAGGATAAAAAGTAGGTAAATGTATGGCCTGATTTAAAGCTACCTTGGATACCACTTTAGGCATAAAGGACGGGTTGGTTCGTAAGGAAACTCTGTCCTGATGGAAGATGATAAAAGGCTGTACAGCCATGAGAACCTGTAGTTCTGAAACTCTACGAACTGAGGTGATAGCCAGAAGGAAAGCTGTTTTCCAGGACAAATATTGCAAATCTGATGAGGCAGCTGGCTCAAAGGGAGGCAAGGTCAGTTTTTCCAGAATGAAATTAAGATCCCAAGCAGGTATTGGTTGTTTCCTTGGAGGCCTTAAATTCTTAGCCCCTCTGAGGAACTGTTTTAAGAGAGGGTGAGAGAATAAAGGAGGATCAGTGTTGTATTCTGCAGAAATGGCTGAGGCACGTATTTTGATGGAGGAGAAAGAAAGTTCACTGCTTAGCAGTTCAGCCAAATATTGCAGTATTTGAGGTAAATTCAGTTTTCCAGGATCCTGGCCCTTTTTCTCATTCCAGACACAAAAACGTTTCCATTTTGCGGAGTAAGCTTTTCTAGTTGATGGCCTTCTGGCCTCCAAAATGACATCCTGCACCTCCTTGGAGAGCAGGGCCTGCTGTGATGCTAAAGAATCTTCCATGCGGCTAGATCGAGTGTCTTCAGCTGACTGTGAAGAGTTTTGAAGCTGTGCTGAGTCAGAAGTGGAGGCATTAGAGGCAGGGTCCATGGTGTGGAATGCGTCAGGCCCCTTAGTAGTGGGTACCAGTGTTGCCTTGGGCCAGTCCGGAGCAATGAGGATCATCTTTGGTCTGTCTGCTCTGGTCTTCAATAGGACTTTGGGCAGCAGAGGAAGAGGTGGGAAGGCATAAACTGTCATTGATGTCCAACTGAAAGAGAGAGCGTCCACTCTCCAGGCCTTTGGATGGAAGATCCTTGAGCAGAATTTTGTCAATTGATGATTTTTGTGGGAGGCAAAGAGATCTATGTCTGGCCTTCCCCATTCTTGGATTATTTCTGTAAAAACTTTTGGATGCAACTTCCATTCGTGTGGATCTGTCATGTTCCTGCTTGGGTTGTCTGCCAGCGTGTTTTCCTTGCCTGGCAAGTACTGTGCTTGTAGTTCCATTTGTAAGTCCATGGCCATGTTCCAAAGTGACACGGCCAGTCTGCATAGGGGATAAGAATGTGTTCCTCCCTGCTTGTTTATGTACCACATAACAGTGGTGTTGTCTGTACTTATCAATAGCTGACCTGGTTGTAGAAGGTCCTTGAAGGCTGTAATAGCATTTATCACTGCTAGCATTTCTTTTTGATTGATGTGAAGGTGCTTTTCTTTTTGGGTCCATTTGCCCTGAATTCACCGGTCTGTCATGTGCGCCCCCCAGGCGTAGTCCGAGGCGTCTGTTGTGATGACTTGATCTGCTTGAGGCCTGCTGAATGGAAGACCTGTGTTTGTTTGGCATGCTTGAGCCCACCACAGAAATTCCTTTTGCAGACATGGAATTAGTGGTATCGTTTCCAAACTGTGGCTGTGTTGAGACCATATGTTTTTTAGGTACCATTGTAGTTTTCTCATATGCAGCTTTGCACATGGGATTAGTAAAATGCAAGATGCCATGAATCCCAGAGCCTGCAGGATTTTCCTTGAAATCAGCCTGGTGCAATTTGCCAGTGTTCTGAAATATTGAATTAGTTGCCCCTGCTTCTCTGGCGTGAGGTAGGCCATCTGGGTGTTTGTGTCCAAATTGGCACCCAGGAAAATTATCTTCCGAGAGGGTATTAGTCTTGATTTCTCTTTGTTGACAGTGTATCCTAGAGAGTTTAATAACATTATTACATAAGCCAGATGTTTCAGAAGAATGTGCTTGCTGTCCGCTTGGATCAGGCAGTCGTCCAAATAAGGGTATATTTGTATCCCTTGAAGTCTGCAGAAGGCAATTACTGATGCCAGGCATTTCGTGAATACTCTGGGCGCAGTAGATAAACCAAAGGGCAATGCAGAGAATTGATAATGTGTTGAACCTGCAAGAAATCTGAGGTACCTTCTGGAATTTTGTCTGATTGGGACATGCAGGTATGCCTCCTTGAGGTCCAATGTTACCAGTCAAGACTCCTTGCCCAGCATGGGAAGAAGTTGCTGTAGAGTGAGCATCTTGAATTTTGGTACGAGTAGGAATGTGTTTAGGATGGAAAGATCCAAAATAGGTCTCCAATCTTTGCCCTTCCTTGGCACCAGAAATAGCCTGGAATAAAATCCTTTACCTTGTTCGTGCGTAGGTACCTCAAATAGCTTTCATGTTTATAAGATCTGAAATTTGCTTTTGTGCCTCTGCCCTTTGATTGTGTGGCAGGTTTGGCATGCCTTTCATTTTTGGAAGGGTATGAAAATGGAATTTGTAGCCTCTGTTTATAATGTTCAGGATCCATTTGTCCTTTGTGACAATATGCCAATTTTTTGAGAATAGTGCCAGCTTTCCTCCTAAGGGAGCTGCCATTTGAGACCTGGTTGGCATGCAAAGGGGAAAGTCATTGGTTTTGCTTTCTGAAAGATTGCGAGTTGTCCTCACCACCTCTGTGTAGGAGCTTGCCATTGTCTGCCTCTATACGAGCCTTGTGCGTGTCCTCTGCCCCTCGGGCGCCTGTACCTGCCTCTTTGGGGTCTGTCTGTGGCAGGAAAGGACCAGTTTTTGGAAGGCCAATTTCTACTAAAACGTGGGGGTTGAACCTGCAGAAATTCTTTCACAGTTTGCATTGATTTAGCCTTTTCCTCCATTTTCCGTAATACTTCCTCAGCATTTGCCCCAAATAGTACATCCTTTTGAAGAGGGGCGTCTAGTAATTTAGCTTTGACATGATCAGGCAAGGCTTGTTCCTTGAGCCAGGCATGCCTACGTATGACTCAGCCTGTAACAGCAGCTCTACATGAGGCCTCTAGAGCATCAAAACCACATTGTAAGGTATGTTTACCCACTTGTTCTGCACTATGCATCAAATCCTGCAACTCCTTCATGTCTGGTTGTTCAGGTTGTGACATTTTACTTTTCAATTGAGATAACAGAAACTGTTGGTATTTTAGCATATGAAACTGACAGTTTAAGGCCCTCATGGATAAGGTAGCGAGGTATATACCTTTTTCCCCACCTTTCTAAGGATCTGGAATCTCTCTCGGAAGGCAATGGGTTTTTGCAATGGAGGCCTTAACTCCCTT
This sequence comes from Protopterus annectens, assembly GCF_019279795.1. Classification (NCBI taxonomy): domain Eukaryota; kingdom Metazoa; phylum Chordata; order Ceratodontiformes; family Protopteridae; genus Protopterus; species Protopterus annectens. The sequence continues at coordinate 766,717,026 of NC_056726.1, read as the reverse complement.
GGGCCCCTGTGAGATGGTTTCTAGGTCAGCAGCATGGCTTTTGTATAGAAATTGGTGTGAGTCAGGTACCCTGTAGTACCTGTCAGGCTTAACTGGAGCTGGAGGGAGAGAGTCCGGGTTAAGGCAGGCCTCCGAGTAAACATCATCTAGGATGTCCAGGACAGGAGGTATAGCCAGAGGCCTGTGCTGGGGTAACTAAAGAAATTCCCTGAGCCTTTTCTTGGAATCTGAATAATCCTGGCCTTCCCAGTGGAAGTGTTCCCTTAAGGTATGCAGAGTTTCACCAAATGAGTAATCCTCAGGGGGGGATACAGAAGGAATAGATTCCTCTGCATCAGAGTCTTCAAAAGGAGAGTAAGACTGTTCCTGATAATCAGAGTGCTCTGAAATAATGGAGCCCTGATCAGAAGAGGGGGAATCTTCCTCCACTCTGGGTCTTTTGTCCGGAGGTGGCTGAGAACCTCTGATTAAAGTAATTAAATCCTCAGCCATTTTAAATATCTGTTTCTTAGGCATGGGGCCTGGAGATGGGCCCTGTGTAGCTGGTCTCTTAGGGTGCATGGTAGCTTTAGACTTGGTGAAAGCCTTGATGGAGAAAGAAGAGGAAGGTCTGAAGACACCTTGAGTGGAGGTGGACCTGTTCACATTCTGTGTTTCAATGCCAAGCGTGGCTTCAGTATCTGTAGTCAGGGTGTGGGCCGAGGAGCCTGCGACCTCGGGTACAGGAGACACCGGCAAAGATGTGTCATCGGTAAACAGGGGCTGCGTAGGCGCCTCGCTGAGAACCGGACCACGTGTAGTCAGCTTTGGCGTGGTGTCGGTAGAGGCCGCGGACCTAGAGTGTCGGTCCTTGTCTTTGTGTTTTTTAGACAAAACCGGAGTCGGAGTATCCGACGACATAATATAGCTAAATGCTTTCCCAAAATAATGCTGGACGAACTCCGCCCGACGCTTAACAGTGCGTTTGTTGAATGTAGCACAAAAGCGACAGACCGACACGTTGTGGTCTGGGCCTAAACAAGGTATACAGAGGGAATGGAAATCCTTATGCGGTATTTGCTTCCCACAAGAAATACAATTATTAACTTTGTCTGACATCGATCTGAGGCAAGAAAAAGTTTCCCCAATGGGGTACTTAGCTTTTAAGAAGACTTTGGTTCCAAATTTTTTGTAATCTCAGGAGCTGGCCGACCAGCACTTACGAACTGCTTCTGCTTCGGGCACCGCGAGGCAAAAAAGACCGAAGAAAATGGCGTCAGCTGGTTCTTTTATACCCCTGTCGCACTGACGTCAGGGAAGAAGCGATGACAACCGACGCCGGACCTTGACTTTGGAATTCGGCCGACTGAGGACCCGCCTGACGGCAGGAGAACCCATCTGTTATGACTGCAGCTGTATGCACAATGAACATCAGAACCGAGCAAAGGAGGCAGATGAGGCAGCATCATCTTTGGTAGAATGGGCTCTAGGTTTACCAAGTAAGGAAAAGCCTTTCATAGGTTCATAGGTTAGTACTAAGCTAACTGCCCTCGTGAGCCATTTTAAGCCTAGCCAATTATAACTTGTGAGACTCAAACCCTGCACCTTGTGTTTGTAAGGCAAACACCTTAACCATTAGGCCACCCTCCCTCCCTGCTAGAGCAAACAAATGCAATAAAAATGGAAAGCTATCTGAACAAGGTCACCTTTGAAAGTACAGTTGTGTACACTTACCATAAATGTAGATGTTAGAGTGAATTCAGTGTTGCAGTCATTACATTTGGGTAATCTACTGACAGGTTGCCCTCAGCTGGCCTGATAAAGTCTTGGGTCCAGCGTCGGTTGATGTCCCTTCTTCCATGACGTCAGGGGTATAAAACATGCAGCCTACGCCATTACATCAGTTTTTCTTGCCCCAGATGTCAGGTGCCCCCCAAACTGGGAGCAAATAAAATTAAAAACACAAAAAATGTATCTCCAATCTCAAAATCAAATACACCAAAAGGGCTTTTAAAGCATAGTGAAAGAAAGTAGAGGTATAGCCAGAGAAAAATAGGGGGCTGGACAGAGGGTAACCAGGACTGCATCAGTAAATACACTTGAACATCTACATTTATGGTAAGTGTACACAACTGTACTATGCTCTTCATGTTTCACTGTTGCAGTCATTACATTTGGGTAGATTCCCAAAGCTATGGTTGGGTGGAGGGAATTATACAGCATTAGGACCAGCTATAAGGCCCTGCAGGACAGCAGTGGCAAAGACAACTCTGGATTTAGAGAAAAGTGCTAAATGGTAATGTTTGGTGAACGTATGAAATGAGTTTCCAGGTAGCAGCTTCTAGAATGTCCCTGGTAGGAACACCTCTGAGGAAGGCTGTTGAAGTAGATGCAGCCCTGCTGGAATCGGGTCTGATCCCATGGGGGATAGTTTTTCCATGGTGCATATAGCAGAAACAAATACAATGGCCTATCCATTTGGAAATGGTTTGCTTTGAAATAACCTTTCCCCCTGCCCCTGCAGCAAATGCCACCAGCAGTTGTTCAAATTTTCTTTGAGATTTTGCCCTGTTTAAGTAAAATCTAAGTTGTGTGTGTACCTCCAATTAATGCAGAATCCACTCACCCTTGTTCTGTGGATTGGGAAAGAAAGTTGGCAAATGAACTGTCTGATTAAGAGCCACACTGGATACCACCTTAGGCATGAAGGATGGATTTGTCCTGAGAGATACCCTGTCCGCATGAAAAATTATGAAAGGCTCCACTGCCATAAGAGCCTGTAATTCGGAAATCCTCCTAGCTGAAGTGACTGCTAAAAGGAAAGCTGTTTTCCAGGAGAGACATTTTAAGTCTGCATTAGCAGCTGGCTTGAAAGGAGGGAGAGAGAGCTTCTCCGATACACAATTGAGGTCCCAGGAAGGGGTTGGAGCTCTCCTGGGTGGTCTTAAGCTTTTGGCCCCTCTGAGATATTGATTTAGCAGGGGATGAGAGAAGAGGGGAGTTTCTGTGTTGTAATGAGCTGAAATGGCTGAGGCATCGATTTTTATGAAAGAAAAGGACAGGCCCTTGTGAAGCATCTCAGTTAAGTACTGCAAAATCTGAGGAATGTTGGGCACTGCTGTGCTTATCCCTTGAGGTTGACTCCACGCACATAATCTTTTCCATTTGTCAGCATAAGGTTTTCTAGTACTAGGTCTTCTTGCCTCCAAAATGACATCCATCAAAGGTTTGCTGAGGCATGCTAAGGGTGAATTTAGGTGACTAGCCATGCTGCAAGATTCAAAGTTAGGAGCAGAGTGTGCAGAATGTGGTTCTGCTGAGACAGTAAGTAAGGTGTCTGAGGCAGGTGCACTGTGGAAGGTGTGACACTGCGCAGAAGTGGGTACCAGTGTTGGCAAGGCCAGTCTGGAGCAATCAAAATCATTTTTGGTTTGTCCTGTTTGACTTTTAGTAGATCTTTGGAGAGCAGAGAGGAAAAGGCATAGACTGATAGGTTTTTCCAGCTGAAGGACAGAGCATCCACTTAACAGGCTTTTTTGTGATGAGTTCTTGTGCAAAATATGTCCAACTGATAGTTCTGGGGTGAGGCAAAAAGATCTATGCCTGGGCTTCCTCATTTGTGTCAACATGTTGAAAATCCGTGGTTCCAGTTTCCATTCGTGTGGGTCCATGAGATTTCTGCTTAGTTTGTCTGCCAGTGTGTTCAGCTTTCCTGGCAGGAATTGAGATTGCAGTTGTACTTGATAGGTCAAGGCCGTGTTCTACAATGCCATGGCTAGTCTGCAAAGGTGGGGTAGGAGTGTGTACCTCACTGCTTGTTTATGTACCACATAACCGTGGTATTGTCTGTCTATCATTAATTGTCCTGGATGAAGGAAGTCCTTGAAGGATGTCAGTGCATTCTGTACAGCTAGCATTTCTATTTGAATGATATGAAGGTGCATTTGAATTGGGCTCCATTTGCCCTAATTGCACTTCCCTGCCAGATGTGCCCCCCCCCCCCAAGCATAGTCTGATGCGTCTATAGTTAGGGTTTGGGTGGCAGGGGGAGGTGTAAATGACAGTCCCTTGTTTTGTTGGTAGGCCTCTGCCCACCATAGGAACTCTAGTTGCCGGCAAGGTATGATAGGAATCATTGTTTCCAGGATGTGACGATGCTGACTCCACAGACTTTTTAAGTACCACTGAAGTTTCCTCATATGCAGTCTTGCATATGGAATAAGAACAATGCAGGAGACCATGAACCCCAAGACTTGCAGTATTTGCCTTGCAGAAAGCAGGGTTTTTGTGGTCACCTGTTTGAAGTAAGTCACCAAATGAATTAACTTCTCTGGCGTAAGGAAAGCCATCTGGGCAGTTGTAGTCAAGCTTGCACCCAGGAATGTAATGTTTTGAGAGGGTACCAGTTGTGATTTATTTTCGTTTATAGTGTACCCTAGACAAGTTAGAACCCTTTTTACAAACACCAGATGTTTTAGAAGAATGTTCTTATTTTCTGCCTGAATTAGGCAGTCGTCCAGGTATGGATATACTTGAATATTTCTTTGCCTGCAAAATGTAATTACTGGAGCCAGGCATTTTGTAAGACCCTGGGCGCAGTAGATAGCCAAAGGGCAGTGCAGAGAATTGGTAATGCAAGTAGCCCGCTTTGAAGCGGAGGTATCTTCTGCAAGATTCCCTGATTGGGATATGCAAGTAAGCCTCCTTTAAATCTACAGCTGCTAACCAGTCATCATTGCCTAGCATAGGAAGTAACTGGAGAAGTCAGCATCTTGAATTTTGGGATGTCCAGAAAGGTGTTTAGAGTAGAAAAGTCCAGAATTGGACACCATGATTTGTCTTTTCTGGGTACTAGGAAAAGTCTTGAATAGAAACCTTGTCCCTTGTTCATGAGGGACAGTACTTGTTTCTGGGCCTCTGCCCACTGACTTTGGGGCAGGTCTGGCCATCCGTTTGGAATTGGCAACGTGTGCAAATGAAATCTGTATCCCTAGGATACTATATTTAAAACCCATTTGTTCTGGGTTATAAGTTGCGAGTTTTTTGCATGTAGAGTCAGTTTTCCCCCCAAACGGGCAGTTAAAATGCAAGTGCTTGATAAGTCTAAAGGGAAGTCATTGAGACTGCTTACCATAGGGAGGTGTCTTGTTGTTTCCAGATTTGGGATTTGGAAGAGGAGGCATCCCATTGTTTTTTTCTGAAAGTCCCTTGGGACTGAAACCTGGCACCTTTGAAATGTCTGAGTTTTACTTGAGTGGCTCTTGAAGGAACTGAAAGACCAGTTCTTAGTAGGCCAGTGTCTACTAAATCTTGGAGGTTGTACTTGTAAGAAATCTTTCACAGTTTGCATAGATTAAGCTTTATCTTCCATCTTTTTTAGAACTTCTTCAGCCTTATTACCAAAGAGACATTCCTGTTGTAAAGGAGCATCTAACAATTTTGCTTTAACATGATCAGGCAGATTTTGCTCTGAGCCAAGCATGCCTTCTTAGCATAGACCCAGTTAACAGCAGCCCTGCAAGAGGCCTCCAAAGAATCAAAACCACATTGCAAAGTATGTTTTCCAACTTGTTCAGCTGAATGTAATAAATCCTGCAAATCTTTATTTTCCACAGTCAGAAATAAACAATTTTCTGTTTAAGCAGTCCCATGATATGCTGCTGATATTTTAGCATATGAAATTGACAGTTTAAAGCTCCGATTGCCAGGGATTCAGAAGTGTAAACCTTCTTACCCCATCTATCCAGTGCCCTGGAATCTCTATCAGAAGGCGTAGGATTTTTAGCAGAAGAAGCCTTAATGCCCTTGGGACCCTGAGAAATGGTTTCAGGATCTGCAACAGGAATTTTGAAAAGGAATACTCAGGAACTCTGTAGTATCTGTCTGGCTTACAAGGAGCCGGAGGCAGAGAATCAGGAGCCATAGTAGTTTCTGAAAAAATATCAACAGTGTCTAGAACAGGAGGTATAGCCAAAGGCATATGCTGAAGAAGAAGAAGAAAATCCTCAAGTCTCTTTTTAGATTCAGAAAAATACTGACTTTCCCATAGGAAATGTTCCCTTAAGGTATGCAAAGTTTCCCCAAAAGAAAAATCCTCAGGGGGAGAAGCAGAAGGAATGGAATCTTCTGCATCAGAGTCCTCATAAGTAGGTACCGATAATTCCTGTTCATTAGAAGAGTCAGAAGAAATAGAATCCTGGTTTTAAGATACAGAATCAACATCTTGCCTAGGCCTCGGAAGGGGGGGGGGGGATTATGGCTACCCTGATCAGAGTAATTAAATCTTCAGCCATTTTGATAATTTGTTTTTTAAGCATAGGGGCCTGCACATGTGGCCCAGGCATCTTTTTTAGGCATACATCGAGATTTTGTCTTTAGTTTTGAAGATGGCATCAGTCTAATATACAAATCTGTAGGCCTGAAAACACCATCAGAAGCTGGTGCCTGCACAGCAGCTCAGGACCCATCCAAGGTAGAGAAATCCACGGGTTCCATAATTGGAAGCATCTTGCGCATACCGGACTTCGAATGGGTCACAGTAGAGGCATCAGGGGCTGCAAAAGCGCCTCACTGAGTACCGGCGAATTGGTGACTGGCTCAGAAGCATAGTCGTCAGTTTTGGACTTAGACGGCCTCCCTCTGTTTTTTTCTTTACGTTTTTTAGGTATTCCGGTAGTCGGATTGCTAACTGACTACATTTCGGGTTAATTAAAGCATGAGCCAAAATATTTAGAGGCAAAAATATACAGACGTTTAACAGTGCGTTGATTAAATTTAGCACAAAACCGACAGCAAGGTATGTTATGGTCAGGGCCTAGGCAAGGAATTCAGTACAAATGAAAATCCTTCTGAGGTATTTGCTTCCCACAAGTAATGCAATTATTAACTTTTACTGTCATCGGTAAGGAGCAAGAAAATGTTTCCCCAACAGGGTACATAGCTTTTAGTTGAAGACTTCGGTTCTGAAACTCGAAAACGAAAATTTCAGGAGTCGACCGGCACTTGTGAACTGCTTCTGGCACTGCGCAGCAAGACAGACTGATGTAATGGCTGCATGTTTTATCCCTGACGACCTGACGTCATGGAAGAAGGGACAGCAACCGACGCAGGACCCAAAACTTTGTTAATCAGGCCGACTGAGGGCAACCTGCCAGCAGATTACCCTAATGTAAGGACTGCAACAGTGAAACACGAAGAACATCCAGGACTGCAACAGTGAATACAATCGAACATCTACATTTATGCTAAGTGTACACAACTGTACTATGTTCTTCATGTTTCACTGCTGCAGTCATCACAAAGCTGACTAAGGATGGAGGCAGTCAAGAAGTGTTAGGGCTGGCTAGCAGGCCCTGTAAGACTGCTGAAGCAAATACAGCTCTGGATTTAGAAAAAAGTAGGTAAGTGGTAATTGCTTGGTGAAGGTGTGTACAGAACTCCAGGTTGCAGCTTACAGAATGTCCTGGTAAGGATTCCCCTGAGAAATGTTGCAGAGGTGGAAGTAGCCTTAGTGGAATGTGGTCTGATCCCCTGTGGGGTAGGTTTTCCATAGTGCTTGTAGCAGAAATGGATGCTGTGTGCTATCCATTTGGAAATGATTTGTTTTGAAAAGGCCTTACCCCTTTGCCCCTGTAGCAAAGCTGACTAGCAGCTGGTCAGATTTCCTGAAAGGTTTAGTCCCGTCAAGGCAGAACCTGAGCTATCTGTGGACGTCCAAGAAGTGCAGGATCCTTTCCCCTTTATTCTGAGGGGTTGGGGAAGAAGGCTGACAATTGGATGAATTGGCTTAGAGCCACACTGGAAAACACCTTAGGCATAAAGGATGGGTTAAGTCCTGAGGGAAACCCTGTCAGCATGGAAAATAACGAATGGGTTCCACAGCCATTAGTGCCTGTAACTCAGACACTCTACTTGCTGAAGTTATGACTAAAAGCAAGGCTGTTTTCCAAGAGAGGAATTTTAACTCTGCTGAAGCAGCAGGTTCAAAAGGGGGAAGTGTGAACTTTTCCAGTACAAAGTTAAAGTCCCAGGCAGGGGTAGGTGCTCTCCTAGGGGGCCTTAAGTTGTTGGTCCCTCTCTTGCTTGATGAGAGGGTGAGAAAAGAGGTGGCACAATATTATGAGCTAAGATGGCAGAGGCATGAATCTTAATGGAGAAGGATAGGCCTCTGTGGAGTAGCTCTGCTAGGTAATCCAGGATTAGAGGCAAGGAAGACACTGCTGTGTCCTTTTCTTGAGACTGACTCCAAGAACAATGTCTTTTCCACCTTTCAGCACAGGATTTCATAGTACTAGGCTTTCTGGTTTCAAGAATGACATCCAGCACCCGTTTGCTGAGGGTTGCTGGTGGTGTATTCAGGGGAGAATCCAGGCTGCAAGGTTTAGGGTTTGCAGCTGTGGAAGCAAAATCTGTCACTCCTGCTGAGACAGCAGGGTAGGAGACTGGTGAAGGTGCAAGGGTGGCACTGTTGGCAGACTGCGTAAGAGTGGGTACCAGTTCTGGCGTAGACAGTCTGGGGCAATAATAACTGCCCTTGGCCTGTCCTGTTTTATCCTGAGTAGTACTTTTGAGAGGAAGGGCAGAGGGGGAAAGGCATAAATTGAGAGGTTTTCCCATTGGAAGGATAGGGCATCCACCTTCCAGGCCCTGCTGTGAGGGTTCCTGGTGCACAATTTGCTCAACTAGTGGTTCTCGGGGGAGGCAAAGAGGTCCACCTCTGGTGTCCCCACCCCTGGATTGGAAGGTTGAAGGTGTTGGGCTCCAATTTCCACTTGTGTAGGACTAGGAGATTTCTGCTTAAGTTGTCTGCCAGTGAATTTTGTCTGTCTGGCAGGAACTGAGCTTGTAGATGCACTTGGTTGCTCAAGGCTGTGTTCCACAGGGCCGTAGATAACCTGCAGAGTGGGTAAGAATGGGTTAACCCCTGCTTGTTTATGTACCACAACTGTGATGTCTGTTTTTATATGCAGTTGTCCTGGAAGAATTAGGTATTTGAACGCTGTCAGAGCATGCTGTACAGCTAGCATCTCTTTTTGACTGAGGTGCAGGAGACTTGGGCCTGGGCTCCAGTGGCCTGAATGCATTTGCCTGCCATGTGAGCCCCCCCCCCCATGCATAGTCTGAGTCTCCTGTTGTCAGGGTTTGAGCAGCAAGGGGTTGAGTGAAAAGCAATCCCTTGTTGTGGTTGCATGCTTCTGCCCACCAAAGGAACTCTGCCCTTAAACAAGGTATGACTGGAATGACTGTTTCCAGGTCCTGAGAATGTTGGCACCAAAGACTTTTTTTTTTTATTAAGTACTATTAAAGTTTCCTCATTTGGAGTCTTGCATACGGAATTAGAAGAATGCATGAGGCCATGAACCCTAGGGCTTGCAGTATTTTCCTTGCAAATAGCTGGGTTCTGTTGGCCATTTGTTTGAAGTAGTTAGTCAGATAGACCTGTTTTTCTGAAGTGATAAATGTCATCTGGGAAGTTGTGACCAAGCTTGCTCCCTGGTATACAATCTTCTGACTGGGCACTAGTCGTGATTTATTTTCGTTGGTGTACCCCAGTGAAGTGAGAAGGCTTTTTACAAATGCCATTTGCTGAAATAGCAATTCCTGACTTTCCTCCTGAATCAGACAATCGTCCAAGTATGGGAAAATTTGGATATTTCTCTGCCTGCAGTATGCAATGGCTGGAGCCAGGCACTTTGTGAACTCTGTGGTGCAGCAGATAAGCCCAAAGGGAAGTGAAGAGAACTGATAATGCATAGAGCCTGCACTGAAGCATAGATATTTTCTGCATGATTCCCTTATGGGGATGTGCAGATAGGCTTCTTTTAAGTCTAGAGTGACTAACCAGGCATACTTGGCTAGCATAGGGAGAAGCTGTTGCAGGTTAAGCATCTTGAATTTTGACCACCAGAAAGGTGTTGAGAAGTGACAGATCCATGATTGGGCGCCAAGAGCCCTCTTTTCTGGGCACCAGGAAAACTTTGGAGTAGAAACCCTGCCCCTTTGTTCTACTGAAACAGGTTGAATAGCTCAGACATTGAGCAGGGAAAGTACTTGCTTTTGACCCTCTGCCCACAGGTTTGAAGGAAGGTCTGGAAACCCGCTTGGGGTTGGTAGTGAATGGAAGTAGAATCTGTACCCCTGGGATACAATGTTTAGGACCCATAGGTCCCGAATAATGGACATCCTGTTTTTTGCATGAAGGGCATGTTCTCCTCCTACGGGGCACAAGTAATTGGGCAGGGCTGGAAAGGATAAAGTACAGTTGTGTACACTTACCATAAATGTAGATGTTCAAGTGTATTCACTGTTGCAGTCATTACATTTGGGTAATCCTGCTGGCAGGTTGCCCTCAGTTGGCCTGAATTCCAAAGTCTCGGGTCCTGCGTCGGTTGCTGTCACCCCTTCCCTGACGTCAGGTCGTCAGGGGTATAAAAGATGCAGCCGAAGCCATTTTCTTCAGTTTTTCTTGCCCCAGATGTCAGGTGCCCCCAAAAGGGTAGGCTAGATGTATATATGAAACATACATGCACCAAAATAAACTTTCCCTTCATCTACAAGCAAATACACCACATAGGTTGTATAGATCAGAGAAGCAAAGATAGGCTCCAGCAGAAATAAGGGGGATGGCGGGTGGGTAACCTGGACTGCAACAGTGAATACACTCGAACATCTACATTTATGGTAAGTGTACACAACTGTACTATGTTCTTCGTGTTTCACTGTTGCAGTCATTACATTTGGTTAGAGTCCCAAAGCTATGGTTGGGGGACTGGAGCTAAACAACATTAGGAGCGGCTATGAGGCCCTGCAAAACTGCAGTGGCAAAGCCTGCTCTGGATTTAGAGTAAAGTGGCAGATTGTAATGCTTTGTAAAGGTGTGCACTGAACTCCAAGTAGCAGCCTCTAAAATGTCTTTGGTTGGTACTCCCCTGAGAAAGGCTGCAGAAGTGGCTTCAGCTCTGGTTGAATGTGGCCTAATGCCCTTGGGCACTGGCTTGCCATGCTGACAGTAGCAGAAACGAATGCAGTGACCTATCCACTTAGAAATAGTCTACTTGGAGATCGCCTTTCCTTGTGATCCTGCAGCATATATGCCACTAGTAATTGTTCTGTCTTTCGGAAAACATTAGTTTTGTCCAAGTAGAATCTAAGTTGTCTGTGTACATCCAAAGACTGCAGAAATTTCTCCCCCTTGTTCTGTGGATTTGGATAAAAAGTTGGCAAATAAAGAGTTTGGTTAAGGGCTACAATGGACACCACACCTTACACATAAATTTAGGGTTTGTCCTCAGAGACCCTGTCTGGATAGAAAATGATAAAAGGTTCCACAGCCATGAGAGCCTGTAGCTCTGACATTCGTCAAGCAGAAGTTACTGCTAGGAGCAGAGCTGTTTTCCCAGATAAAAACTTTACATCCGCAGTAGCAGCTGGCTCAAAAGGAGGTAGGGTGAGTTTTTCAACAACATAATTAAGGTCCCATGCAGGCATTAGCGATCTCCTTGGAAGCCTTAAATATTTGGCTCCTCTGAGGTACTGCCATAACGGGTGAGAAAAGAGTGGTGGCTCTGTATTGTAATGAGCCGAAATGGCAGAGGCATGGATTTTAATTGATGAAAAAAATAGGCCTTTGTCCAGCATCTCAGTTAAGTATTGCAAAATCTGAGGAATATTTGGTACAGCTGTGTCAGTTCCTTGAGCTTGGTTCCAAGCACAAAATCTCTTCCATTTTCCAGCATAGGATTTTCTAGTACTAGGCCACCTGGCTTCCAAAATGACATCCATCACAGCTTTACTGAGAGGTGTGCTTTGTATGGCTACATTATCCGGTATGCTGCCAGGTTTAGAGTTCTGAGTTGGCTGTGCAGAATCTGATTGCTTGGTTGGGACAGTAGACAAGGTATTTGAGGGTAAGACCCAGGCTGGGCATTGAGACAAGCAGGGCCAGTCTGGGGCAATCAGAATCATTTTTGTTTTCTCTTGTCTTACCTTTAGGAGTACCTTGGGGAAAAGAGGCAGTGGAGAAAAGGCATATACTGATAAGTTTTTCCAGTTGAAAGATAAGGCATCAACTTTCCATGCTGGTCTGTGATAAGTCATTGTGCAGAATCTTTTTAATAGATAGTTGCGAGTGGAGGCAAATAGAACTATGTCCGGGCATCCCCATTTCTTTATCATGCTGAAGACTTGTAAATACAGGTGTCACGCATGGGGATCCATGAGGTTTCTGCTTAGTTCGTCTGCCAGAGTATTGTCCTTTCCTGGCAGGAATTGTGCCTGCAGATAAACTTGTTAAGTCGATGCTGTACCCCATACAGCCATGGCTAATCTGCAAAGGGGGTAAAGAATGTGTGCCCCCCTCCTTGTTTATATACCACATGACCGTGGTATTGTCTGTCCTCATCAGTAGTTGTCCCGGATGAATTAGGTCCTTGAAGGCCGTCAGGGCATTTTGAACAGCTAGCATCTCTCTGACTGATATGTAGATGCATTTGATTTGTGGACAAGGTGCCATGAATGCCTTTTCCAGCCATGTGGGCCCCCCCCGGCATAATCTGATGCATCCGTTGTTAGGTTCTGCCTGGCTGGGGGTAGTGAGAATGGCTGTTCCTTGTTTTGGTGACAAGCCTTTGCCCACCATCGGAACACCTGCTGCAGGCAGAGAATGAGAGAAATTGTTTCCAGGCTGTGGCAATGTTCTGGCCAGACACTTTTTAGGTACCATTGAAGTTTCCTCATATGCAGTCTTGCATATGGAATTAGTACGATGCAGGATGCCATGAAGCCCAAAGCCTGCAGAAGTTTTCTTTCAGATAACTGGGCCTTTGTTGCCATTTCCTTGAAATAGACAATCAGTTGCCTTTGTCTGGCATGAGATAAGCCATCTGGGCAGTTGTATTTAAGCTTGCACCCAGGAATATTATCTCTTGAGAGGGTACTAGTTTTGATTTCTTTTAGTTGACTGTGTACCCTAGGCATGTTAAAAGTCTTTTCACAAACGCCAGATGCTGCAGTAGAATGTCCTTGTTCTCTGCTTGAATGAAGCAGTTGTCCAAGTAAGGACATTTGTATTCCTCTGTCTGCAGAAAGCAATTACAAGTGCCAGGCACTTTTTGAAGACCCTGGGCGCAGTAGATAAGCCAAAGGGCAGTGCAGAGAATTGGTAATGCTTTGAACCAGACTTGAATCCGAGGTATTTTCTGCATGATTGTTTGATTGGGACATGCAGGTATGCCTCTTTTAGGTCTAAAGTGACGAGCCAAGCCTTTCTCCCCAGCATGGGCAGAAACTGCTGCAAGGTCAACATCTTGAATACTGGTATATCCAGGAAAGTGTTTAGAATAGATAGGTCCAGTATTGGTCTCCATGCTTTGTCCTTTCTGGGTACCAAGAACAGTCTTGAGTAAAATCCATGTCCCTGCACTTGCTGTGGCACTTGTTGAATAGCCCCCATGTCCATGAGGGATAAGACTTGTTTTTGAGCCTCTGCCATTGATTTTTTGGCAGGTCTGGCCAACCGTTTGCCCTTGGCAGGGTATGGAAGTGAAACTTGTAGCCTTGTGACACTGTCTAGAACCCATTTGTCCTGGGTTATAATGTGCCAATTTTGAGAAAAAAGTGCTTTCCCCCCCCCTAAGGGTGCTGCCAGTAGATAAGTGCTTGGTGCAGGCAGGAGGAAGTCACTGGGACTGTTTCCTGTATGGTTGTGATTTGTCTTCTCCACTTTTGGAGGTAGAAGCACCCCATTGCATAGACAGTACAGTTTTGTACCTACCATAAATGTAGATGTTCGAGGATCCACATTGCTGCAGTCCTAACTATTGGGTAGTCCGCTGTCCAGTCGGCCCGAATACCAAAGTATATGGCTGACGTCGGTCAGGGCGCATTAGAGTGACGTCAGTACGTCAGGGTACTAATGCGCATGACCGACGCCATATCCTCAGTCTTTTCTTGCCCCAGATGTCAGAAGACCCTGAAAAGATAAGGCCAAAACCAAAAACTCCCAACATATCTGCACCAAAATATATATATATACAAAATATACAAAATTAGCAGAATATAACCTCACCTACACAACCACCCCTAAACACAGAGGGAAGGAGGGAGGATTGGACTGCAGCAATGTGGATCCTCGAACATCTACATTTATGGTAGGTACAAAACTGTACTATGTTCTTCATTCCACATTGCTGCAGTCCTAACTATTGGGTAGAATCCCAAAGCAGAGGTAAGGGAGGCTGGCAAATCATAAGGAAGCAGGAGCTGATAACATGCCTTGCAAACTAGCTGTGGCAAAACCAGCCCTAGACTTAGAGTAGAGAGGAAGGTGGTAATGCTTAGAGAAAGTATGCACTGAACTCCAAGTAGCTGCCTCCAAAATATCCTTAGTTGCCACCCCCTTAAAAAGCTGTTGAAGTGGCAGTAGCCCTAGTGGAATGAGGCCTAATCCCAGCTGGAATCTCCTTGCCATGATGGGAATAACAAAATGCAATGCAAAATCCAATCCACCTAGAAATAGTTTGTTTTGACACAGGCTTGCCCTGAGAACTCAAAGCAAAAGAAACAAACAACTGCTGAGACTGCCTAAAATCCTTAGTCCTGCTCAAATAATAGCAATTGCCTGTGTACATCTAAAGTGTGCAAAATCTTTTCCCCTTTATTTTGGGGATCTGCATAAAAGTAGGCAAATGAATAGTTTGGTTTAAAGCCACACTAGAAACCACTTTAGGCATAAAGGAAGGATTAGTCGTAATGATACCCTATCCTTATGAAAAATCAAAAAGGCTCAACCGCCATAAGGGCCTGTAACTCAGAAACCCTTCTTGCAGAAGTAATGGCCAACAAAAGCAGTCTTCCATGACAAGTATTTCAGGTCAGCAGTAGCTGCAGGCTCAAAAGGTTGTAGAGTAAGTTTCTCCAACACAAAATTGAGATCCCAAGCAGGAGTAGGAGCTCATTGGGGTCTTATATTCTTTGCCCCTCTAAGAAATTGCTTGAACAAAGGATGCGAAAACAATGGTGGGTCACAATCATAGTGAGCTGAAATTGCTGCAGCATGAATCTTAATGGAAGAGAAAGACAAACCTTTGTCCAATAACTCAGTAAGATATTGAAGAGCCACACTCAAATTAGGCTCTGAAATCTCCAAATTCTTTGCTGCAGTCCAAAATAAAAATCTCTTCCATTTTTCTGCGTACACTTTCCTTGTACTAGGTCTTCTGGCTTCCATAATCACATTTAAAACTTGTTGAGGAAGTTGAGACCTGCTGTCTTTCAAAACAGAATATGCCAGGCTGTTAGATGAAGAGAGTGAAGCTTGACATTGAGCAGACGACCGTCCTTCTGAGACAACAGATGTGGAATCAAGGGTAAAGGCCATGGAGGCTTCTTTACCAGACTCCTCAGTAATGGGTACCAGTGCTGCGAGGCCAATCTGGAGCTATTAAAATCATCCTTGGCTTGTCTTGTCTGACCTTTAGAAGCACCTTTGGAAGAAGAGGCAGAGGTGGAAACGCATACACATGAAGATTTTTCCAACTGAAAGAAAGAGCATCCACTTTCCAAGCTGTGTGATGAAACCTCTTTGTGCAAAACTTTGGCAGCTGGTGGTTTAGTGGAGAAGCGAACAGATCTATGTCTGGAGTTCCCCAGGACACTGTCAACTTTTGAAATACATGAAGATCCAGTTTCCACTCGTGGGGATCCATGATTTCTCTGCTTAACACATCTGCTAAGGAGTTCTGTGCTCGGCAGAAACCTTGCCTGAAGAGGTAGTTGCAAGCTAGCAGTCTCCCATAAAATCATTGCTTGCCTGCACAATGGGTAAGAATGTGTTCCCCTTGTTTGTTGATGTACCACATGACAGTTGTGTTGTCTGTTAGAATCAACACCTGCCCTGGAAGAAGTAACTCCTTGAAAGCCATTAATGCAAACTGGACTGCTAACATCTCCTTCATGTTGATATGTAGATGCTGTAGTCTGGCAGGCCACTTGTCTTGTATCCACTTTCCATTTAGATGAGCTCCCAAGCAACGTCTGAGGCATCTGTCGTTAGAATTTGACTCGCCTCTGGCGGGTCACAGAGAGTCCCTTGTTTAGGTGACATTCCTGAGCCCACCACAAAATTCCTTTTGAATGCAAGGTATTATTTGAATGACAGTGTCCAAATCCTGGCAGTGCTGTGTCCATACATTTTGAGATACCATTGTAGCTTCCTCATATGCAGTTTGGCATTGGGAAGCACCAGAATACAAGATGCCATGAACCCTAAGGCTTGAAGGACTGTCCTTGCAGTCAGCCCGGACTGAAGAGATAGGTGATGGAAGTAACTGGAAAGATTCTTTTGTTTGTCCGGGGTTAAAAAGGCCATCTGGGCTGTTGTATTCAGTCTCACACCCAGAAAGCACATGTCTTGAGAGGGTACTAGACTGGACTTTATTTCGTTCACAGAATACCCTAGGCATCTTAGCACTGCTATGACAAATTTCAAATACTGTAGAAGATCTTCCTTTTCTTGAGCCAGAATCAGGCAATCGTCCAAGTAAGGATAGATTTGAATTCCTTTTAGCCTGAAGTAAGCTATCACTGGAGCCAGAACCTTTGTGAATACTCTGGGCGCAGTAGATAAGCCAAAGGGCAATGCAGAGAACTGATAATGAGAATTTCCAGCTCGAACAGCATGATACTTTCTGCAACTTAGTCTTATATTCACATGAAGGTAAGCTTCCTTGAGATCTAAAGTTACCATCCAGTGATCCTTGCCCAGCAGAGGTAAAAGCTGTTGTAACGTCAACATTTTGAACTTGGGAATGTCCAGATAAGTGTTGAGGATAGATAAATCCAAAATTGGTCTCCACGTGTTCCCCTTCTTCGGTACTAGGAACCGGCGAGAATAAAATCCTAGGCCCCTTTCTGGCACAGGAACCAGCTGAATGGCCCCTATTTGGAGTAACTGAGAAATTTGCTTGCGAGCCTGTTGTCTTTGTAGAGGAGGAATGTCTGGCATGCCTTTGAAAGGAGGCAAGGTATGGAAATAAAACCTGTAACCGTGGTGAATGATATCCAGAACCCATTTGTCTTGGGTAATTAAATCCCAATTTTCTTTGAAAAGAGACAGTCTTCCTCCTAGAGGTGCCGCGAGGCGAAGGTACTGGCAGCTGAAAAGGCAGGTCATTGGGTCTGCTTACGAAAGGACTGACCCCTGCCCTCACCAGAAGTCTGAGCAGGTGAATTCCCTGCCCTAGGCCTAAAAGCACCTTGAGCTCTGCCCCTACCACGTCTAGACCTACCCCTAGACTGGGAATCATAAGCAGGATAAGTCCATCCCTTAGCAGGCCAATTTCTACTAAACTTGAGGCTGCACCTGCAAAAATCCTTAACAGTTTGCATAGACTTAGCCTTGTCCTCCATCTTCTTTAAAACTGCTTCCACAGGCGAACCAAACAACACATCAGACTGTAAAGGAGCATCCAAAATCCTTGTCTTAACATGCTCAGCTAAGTTCTGATCTCTCAACCAGGCGTGCCTCGAAGAACAGAACCAGTGGCAGCCACCCTGGAGGAGGCCTGCACAGCATCAAAACCACATTGCAAGGAATGTTTACCCACTTGTTCAGACACATGAACTAAATCCTGCAACTCTTTACACTCAATACCTTCCGCCAGAGCATCCACCTTAGATTTCAACTGCGAAAGAAGATAATTCTGATATTTTAACATGTGAAACTGACAATTCAACCCTCATGGCTAAAGTGGAAGAAGTATACACTTTCTTTCCCCATCTATCCAAAGCCCTTGCCTCTTTATCAGGAGGGACAGGATTTTTAACAACTGAGGCCTTCACACCTTTAGGCCCCTGAGAGACAGTTCCGGGTCTGCCCTAGGACTCTTAAAAGATACTTATGAGCTTCAGGCACCCTATAATACCTATCCGGTTTAACTGGGGCAGGAGGCAAAGAATCTGGATTCAGGAAGCCTCTGCAAAAACATCTTCCACCACATTCAAAACAGGAGGTATAGCTAAAGGCCTGTGCTGGGGTAAAAACAAGAATTCCCTAAGCCTTTTCCTGGAATCAGAGAAATCTTGACCCTCCCATTTAAAATGCTCCCTCATGGAATGCAGAGTCTCTGAAAATGAAAAATCCTCAGGAGGGGAAGCTGAAGGAGTAGAATCATCCACATCAGAATCAGAATAAGGAGGGAACTCCTGCAAGTCTTCAGCCGAAGACTCAGAAGCCTCCGAACATTGCTCAAAACTCTCAAACTCAGATTCCACCTTAGGAAGCGAGGGAAGAACAGACACCTGAGAAGCCCCCTCAGCCTGGCCGACTTCCTGAGAGGATACATCCTGTAACAGGGAAGTCTCTCCCTGAGACTCCAAAGAAACACCTGGCAAAACCTCCGGCTCCACTGAGCCCTCTAAAGAACCGACATCTGGGACTGTCGGTTCCTCCACTCTAGGCTTTGCTGTTTTGTCCTTGCGTTTTAGCGAAGCCGGAGCATCCGACGGCATTTTATAATTACAACGCTTCCCAAACACTAACCTGGCACAGTCTAACCTTCTCTTAATAGTGCGTTTGTTAAATCTAGCACAAGAGCGGCATCCAACAACGTCGTGCTCAGGCCCTAAACAAGGTATACACAAAGTATGGTAATCCCTATGAGGTATATGTTTCCTACAAGAAATACAGTTATTCACTTTTTCTGACATCCGGTTAAATACTGAGGCAAGAAAAAACCAAAATATTCCCCAACGGGGTACTTAGCCAACTTTGATTCGGTCTGAAACTCTGGCTTCAGAAACTTTCAGAACGCCAACCTGCACTCGCAAAATTGCTTCTGCATCGGACCATGCGGCAAAAAAGACTGAGGATATGGCGTCGGTCATGCGCATTAGTACCCTGACGTACTGACGTCACTCTAATGCGCCCTGACCGACGTCAGCCATATACTTTGGTATTCGGGCCGACTGGACAGCGGACTACCCAATAGTTAGGACTGCAGCAATGTGGAATGAAGAACATCTGTACGAACCTTGCAGCTGGGATCTGCCTCTAGGGCGTCTGGATCTGCCCCGTTGAGGTCTGACACTGGAAAGGACTAATTTTTTGCAGGCCACTGTCTGCTAAATCTAGGTGTCTGTACTTGTAAAAAATCTTTGACAGTTTACATAGATTTAGCTTTGTCCTCCATTTTCTTTAACACTTCTACCTAAACTCCAAACAAGGTATCATGCTGTAATGGTGCATCTAATAATTTAGCTTTGACATGATCACGCAGATTTTGTTCCTTTAACCAAGCATGCCTCCTAATTACAGAACCTGTAACAGCGGCCCTGCAGGAGGCCTCCAGAGAATCAAAACCACATAGCAAAGTATGCTTTCCAACTTGTTCAGCTGCATGCAATAAATCCAGCATTTCTTTGTTTTCTGCACATTCAGAATTTACCAACATTTTCTGTTTAAGCAGTGTCATGACATATTGCTGATATTTGGGCATATGAAACTGGCAGTTTAAGGCCCTTATAGCCAAGGTAGCAGATGTGTAAATCTTTTTTCCCCATCTATTCAGTGCCCTAGAATCTGTCCTTCAAGGATGCATCTGCAGCCCTTACATATGGGTAGAATACCATACCCAAGCTGGGGGTGGTAGGATCTAAGAAAAGGATGGTATAGCTAAAATGCCCTGCAGGACTGCCGTAGCAAAGCCTGCTCTGGATCTGGAATATAAGAGTAAGTTGTAATACTTGGAAAATGTATGCACGGAGCTTCATGTAGCAGCTTCTAAAATGTCCTTGGTAGCCACCCCTCTTAAGAAGGCTGTGGAGGTGGCTGTGGCTCTGGTGGAATGAGGTCTAATGTTAGCTGGCACAGTTTTGCCATGAAAAGAGTAGCAGAATTGAATGCAATTTCCTATCCATTTTGAAATTGTCTGTTTGGAAATTGCTTTTCCTTGTATACCAGCAGCATATGCTACAAACAGCTGGTCAGTTTTTCTACAAGTCTTAGTTCTGTCCAAGTAGTAGCGCAACTGTCTGTGAATGTCCAGGGTATGCAGAAGTTTCTCCCCCTTGTTTTGTGGATTTGGAAAGAAGGTAGGCAGGTGAATAGCTTGGTTCAATGAGACCCTGGATACCACCTTTGGCATGAATGAAGGATTGGTTCTCAAAGAGACTCTGTCCTGATGAAAAATAAGAAATGGTTGCACTGCCATGAGGGCCTGCAATTCAGATACTCTTCTTGCTGAGGTTATGGCCAGAAGGAAGGCAGTCTTCCAAGACAGGAACTGTAGTTCTGAAGATGATGCTGGTTCAAAGGGAGGTAGAGTTAACTTTTCCAACATGAAGTTAAGGTCCCATGTAGGCACTGGTGGTTTCCTTGGAGGATTGATGTTTTTAATTCCTCTTAGAAACTGCCTTAGGAGAGGATGAGAGAAGACAGGTGGATCAGTATTGTATTCTGCTGAAATTGCTGAAGCATGAATTTTTATGGAAGAGTAAGAAAGGCCATTGTGGAGCATTTCTGCCAAGTATTCCAGGATATGTGCCATGCTCATCACTGTCGCATCTAGGCCCTTTGCGGTGCTCCAAGTGCGGAATCTTTTCCATTTTGCTGAATATGCCTATCTTGTGGAAGGCCTGCGAGCTTCCATGATGATATCCTCCACTCTCTTGGATAGCTTTTCCTGGTGAGGAGTCAAGGTATTCTCCAGGCTGGCAGCTGCAGGGTTTTCAGGCTGGAGTGCAGAGTTTTGTAATTGTGCTGTCAGAAGAAGTGACCATTGTGGTAGAGGCCACGGTTTCGTGCGTGACAAGCTCCTTAGCAGTGGGTACCAGTGCTGTCTTGGCCAGTCCGGAGCTATCAGAATCACTTTTGGCTGCTCTGTCCTGATTTTCAGTAAAACCTTGGTCATTAATGGAAGAGGTGGGAATGCATACACTGTTAGAGTGTTCCAGCTGAAAGAGAGGGCGTCCACTTTCCATGCTTGTGGGTGGTATGTCCTTGAGCAGAATTTCTTCAGCTGATGGTTGTGGTGGGAGGCAAAAAGATCTATATCCGGCCTCCCCCATGATTGTGTTATCTGAAGGAAGATGTCTGGGTGCAGCATCCATTCATGTGGATCCATGATATTTCTGCTTAGGCTGTCCGCCAGTATATTGTCTTTTCCTGGCACAAACTGGGATTGCAGCTCTATATTGAGTTTTAGGGAAAGCTCCCAAAGATTCATTGCCAGCCTGTAAAGAGGGTAGGAATGGGTACCTCCTTTCTTGTTTATGTACCACATAACTGTGGTATTGTCTGTCCTTAACAGGTGGCCTTGATGCAGAAAGTGTTTGAAGGCCTCGACTGCATGTATCACTGCCAGCATTTCCTTTTGGTTTATGTGCATGCACAATTCTTTCTGTGACCATAGTCCTTGGATGCATCTTCCCTCCATGTGTGCTCCCCATCCATGATCTGAAGCGTCCAATGTAATGGTTTGGCTGGTTACTGGTTTGCTGAAGGGCAGGCCCCTGTTTGACAGGCTTGCTTGAGCCCACCACAGAAATTCTTTTTGAAGGCATGGAATGAGTGGTATCAAAGCTTCTAGGCTGTGACTGTGCTGAGAACATAAACTCCTTAGGTATCATTGTAGTTTCCTCATATGCAGCCTTGCTTGTGGAATCAGAAGAATGCACGATGCCATGTAACCCAGGGCCTGCAGGATTTTCCTTGCAGTCAGCTGAGTTTGTTTTGTCAGATTTTCGAAGTAATCCGGTAGCTGTCTGTTTTTCTTCTGTGAGAAAGGCCATTTGGGTGGTTGTATCTAGTTCCGCACCCAGGAAAGCTATTCTTTGGGATGGAACAAGTCTTGATTTGTGAATGCTGACTGTGTATCCCAAGGCCTGTAAGTAGGCGGATGGCATAATTCAAGTGATTTACCAAAGTTTGTTGGCTGTCCGTTTGTATGAGGCAGTCGTCCAGATATGGGTATATTTGAATCCCCTGAAGTCTGCAGTGTGCAATTACTGATGCCAGGCATTTTGAGAATACTCTGGGCGCAGTAGATAAACCAAAGGGCAATGCTGAGAATTGATAATGCTCTGAACCTGCAAGAAATCTGAGGTGTCTTCTGCAACTTTGTCTGATAGGGACATGCAGGTATGCCTCCTTGAGGTCTAGAGTTACCAGCCAAGACCCCTTGCCCAGCATGGGAAGGATTTCTGTAGGGTCAGCATTTTGAACTTTGGCACAATGAGATAAGTATTCAGTGCGGACAAGTCGAGAATAGGCCTCCATTGTTTTGCTTTTCTTGGGACAAGGAATAGTCTGGAATAAAATCCTTGGCCTTGTTCTGAGAGAGGAACCTTTTCTATAGCTTTCATTTGCAATAGGTTGGCAATTTGTTTTAAAGCCTCTGCCCTTTGATTCGGTGGCAGGTTTGGTATGCCTTTTCTTTTTGGTAATGTATGAAAGTGGAACCTGTATCCTTTGTCTATTATTTGCAGTGTCCATTTGTCCCTCGTAATACTGTGCCAATTTCTTGAGAATAAGGATAGCTTTCAGCCCAAAGGTGCTTCCAATTGAGCCCTGGTTGGCGGGGTCAAGGTGAAGTCATTGAGCCTGTCCTTGTGCAGCAGTTGTAGGTCCTGCACTACACCTCTATGGTTAGGAGGCTGCCACTGACGTCCTCTGTAGGAGCCTCTAGCTTGCCCTCTACCTCTCGCACGCCTGTTCTTGCCTCTTTGAAATCTCTGCGTCTGGAAAGGACCAATTATTAGAAGGCCAATTTCTGCTGAATCTTGGTGGTTGGACCTGGAGAAAAACTTTGACTGTTAGTACATATTTAGCCTTTTCCTCAAATTTCTTTAAGACCTCCTGAGCAGTGGAGCCAAATAACTTTTGCTTTTCCAGTGGTGCATCCACCAGCAGCTTTGCTTCAACATGATCTAGCAGGGCTTGTTCCTTCAGCCAAGCATGCCTACGTATGACTGCACCTGTCATTGCTGACCTACATGAAGCTTCCAATGCATCATAACCACACTGCAAGAAATGGTTGCTAACCTGTTGTGAGTTATGTACCAGATCCTGAAGTGACTTGCGATCTAGGGGTTCAGGTGAAGACAGTTTTTTATGCAATTCATCTAACAAATACTCTTGGTACTGTATCATATGGAATTGACAATTTAATGCCCTCATAGAAAGAGTGGAAGTAGTATACACTTTTTTACCCCATCTCTCCAAATCCCTGGACTCCCTTTCAGAGGGGAGAGGATTTTTAGTAGTGGCAGTTGCGAACCCTTTAGGGCCCTGGGAAATATTTCTGGGTCAGCAGAGTGGGCCTTGTAAAGGAAATGATGCGAGTCCGGGTCCCTGTAGTACCTGTCGGGTTTGACAGGAGCCGGAGGAAGGGAGTCAGGGGTAATGCTAGACTCAGAATACACATCATCAATAACATTTAAAACAGGAGGAATAGCCAAAGGTCTATGCTGAGGTAAATGCAAAAAGGTCCTTAATATCTTCCTGGAATCGGAGAATTCCTGGCCCTGCCACGGAAATGCTCTCTCATGGAGTGAAGGGTCTCCCCAAAGGACAGCTCTTCAGGAGGGGAGGCCGAGGGAATAGATTCCTCTGCATCAGAATCCTCGTAGGTCGTAAAGGCCTCCTCCTGGTAGTCTGATAGAGCAGAGCAATCTGAGGCCTCATCAGAGGACTGGTGGGCTCAACCCAGGGCCTTTTGTCTAAAGGAGGTTGAGAGCCCCTGTCCGGATGCGGCTGAGAGCCCCTAATTAAGGAAATAAGGTCCTCAGCCAAACTTAAAATCTGTGAACCTGTAGTGCATCCCTGAGGAATAGCCTTGGGAGGCAGAGATTTTGGCTGTTTAGCAGCTTTAACCCTTGTGAATGCTTTTATGGACATGGATGCAGGAGGCCTGGCTGCTCCACGTGCTGGTGCAGTTTTGTCTAGGGGAATGGTGTCGGATGTTTCCTGAACACCGGTTTCTGAGGGAAATTCTATAACCGACTCAGAAGAGGCCTCCTGGGCCGAGGTTGTCGGTTGTGCGGTTTCCACGGTCGGAAGTACCAAGGACTCTGTTTCAGCCGAGACCGAGACACTCGCGGTACACCTAGGCGTGGTTTCAGCCGAAACCACGGTCCACGTGTGCCGGTCCTTGTCCTTCTGTTTTTTGGTTAAATGAGAAGTCGGAGTCTCCGATGGCATATTGTAACAGAAACTAGCCCCAAAAAATTCCTCTGCAAACTCCGACCGACGCCTAAGAGTGTGTCGATTGAAGGAGGCACAGGCAGTACAGGCCGAGACGTCGTGGTCTGGGCCTAGGCAGGGGAGGCAGTAAGAATGGAAATCCTTATGAGGTATTTGTTTCCCACAAGTCAAGCAATTATTAACTTTAAGCGTTTGATCTGACATCGGCTGAGGCAAGAAAGAGTCCCCAACGGGGTACTTAGCTTTTGAAGTCTTCGGTAGCTGAAGTTACAGGAGATGGCCAACCGGCACTTGCAAACTGCTTCTGCTTCGGGCACCACGCGGCAAGAAAGACTGAGGAACATGATGTCGGCTGACGCTTTTCTACCCCAGGCGCTCTGACGTCGGGGAAAGGGCGACATCAACCGACGCCGGACCCAGACTTTGGAATCCGGCCGACCGAAGGGCTGCCTGAGGCAGGACAACCCATATGTAAGGACTGCAGATGCATCCTTGAAAAACATCCCTGTAGTATCTGTCAGGCTTAACAGGAGCTGGAGGTAAAGAGTCAGGGGGTCAGACTAGACTCTGAAAATACATCTACAATGTTTAACACAGGTAGAATATAGCTAGAGGCCTGTGTTGAGGTAGTAGAAGGAAGTTCCTGAGTCTCTTCTTAGATTCTGAAAAATCTTGGCTCTCCCAGTGGAAATGCTCCCTCATGGCATGCAAGGTTTCCCCAATGGAATAGTCCTCAGGAGGAGAAAAGTACAGTTTTGTACCTACCATAAATGTAGATGTTCGAGTGTTCACACTGCTGCAGCCATTACACTTGGGTTATCCTGCCGTCAGGCGGTCCCACAGTCGGCCCGAGTTCCAAAGTCTTGGTCCAGCGTCGGTTGCTGTCGCTTCCTCCCTGACATCAGTGCGCCAGGGGTATACAAGATGCAGCCTACGCCATTTTCTTCAGTTTTTCTTGCCCCAGATGTCAGGTGCCCCCCAATAGGTAGGCAATACATATTGCTAATAAAAATATACATATAAAATAAAAACAACACCTTCAGTTACAAGCAAATACACCACAAAAGTTGTATAGGATAGAAAAGTATAGATAAATCCAGCTAGTTCAGAGGGGAATGAGGGAGGGTAACCTGGACTGCAGCAGTGTGAACACTAACATCTACATTTATGGTAGGTACAAAACTGTACTATGTTCATCGTGTTAAACTGCTGCAGTCATTACACTTGGGTAGAATCCCAAAGCTGAGGTTGGGTGGCTGGCCTATAAACAGTTAGGATTGGCTATGAGACCCTGCAGGACTGCAGTGGCAAATCCTGCTCTGGATTTAGAGTAAAGAGGCAAGTGGCAATGCTTGGTAAAGGTGTGCACTGAACTCCAAGTTGCAGCCTCCAAAATTTCCTTGGTAGGCACTCCTCTGAGAAAGGCTGTTGAAGTGGCTGTTGCCCTGGTGGAATGTGGCCTAATGGTATTTGGGACTGATTTTCCATGCTGTGTGTAGCAGTAACGAATACAGTGTCCTATCCATTTGGATAGAGTTTGCTTTGAGATAGCCTTGCCCTGTGATCCTGCAGCATATGCTACAAACAGTTGCTCAGTTTTCCTGAAAGCTTTTGTTTTGTCCAAGTAGAAGCGTAGCTGTCTGTGTATGTCCAAAGAACGCAGAAGTTTTTCCCCATTTATTCTGGGGGCTTGGATAAAAAGTTGGCAAATGGATGGTTTGGTTAAGAGCCACACTAGATATCACCTTTGGCATACAGGTAGGGTTTGTCCTTAAAGAAACCATGCCCTGATGAAAAATTATAAAAAGGTTCCACTGCCATTAATGCCTGTAGCTCTGGGACTCTTCGTGCTGAAGTTATTGCCAGGAGCAGAGCTGTTTTCCATGATAATATTTTTATATCAGCTGTATTGGCTGGCTCAAAAGGTGGTAGGGTCAGTTTTTCCAAAACAAAATTGAGGTCCCAAGTCAGTGTTGGTGCTCTCCGGGGCAGTCTTATGTTTTTAGCCCCTCTGAGGTACTGCTTTAGCAAAGGATGAGAGAATAAAGGAGGATCCGTGTTGTAATGTGCTGAAATGGCAGAGGCGTGGATCTTAATTGATGAGAAGGATGGGCCTCTGTCCAGCATCTCAGTTAAGTATTGCAAAATCTGAGGAATGTTTGGTACAAGAGGGTCAAGGTTTTGAACCTGGTTCCAGGCGCCAAATCTCTTCCATTTTTCTGAGTAAGCTTTCCTGGTGCTAGGCCTCCTGGCCTCCAAAATGACATCCATAACAGCTTTAAAAAGAGGTGTTGCCTGTTTGACTAATGTATCTGCCATGCAGCCAGGTTTAGAGTTTTCAGCTGACCATGCAGGATCCGATTGTTTTGTTGGATCAGTAGATGTGGAATTTGAGGCAAAATACATGGTGGTCCTTGGGCCAAGTTCCTTAAGATAGGGTTACCAGTGCTGGCATGCCCAGTCTGGAGCAATCAGGATCATCTGTGTTTTTTCTTGTCTGGCTTTTAGGAGTACCTTTGAAAGGAGAGGCAGTGGCGGGAAAGCAGAAACTTTTAGGTTTTTCCAACTGAACAAAATAGCATCCACTTTCCATGCTTGTTTGTGATAAGTCCTTGTGCAGAATTTTTCTAGTTGGCAATTCAGTGCAGAGGCAAAAAGATCCATGTCTGGGCGTCCCCATTTTTGCATTACCATGCTGAAGATTTGTGGATTCAATTTCCATTCATGAGGGATCTTGTATATTTCTGCTTAGATCGTCTGCCAGAGTATTTGTCTTTCCTGGCAGGAATTGTGCTTGCAGGTGAACTTGATAGATTAGAGCTGTGTTCCACAAGGTCATGACTTGCCTACATAGGGGATAAGAATGAGTACCCTCCTTGCTTGTTTATGTACCACATTACTGTGGTGTCGTCAGTCTTTAGTAATAATTGTCCTGGATGCAAAAGGTCCTTGAAAGCTGTTAGGGCATTTTGAACAGCCAACATCTCTTTTTGATTGATGTGAAGATGCATCTGGTCTGTGGTCCACTTGCCCTGAATGCATTTTCCTGCCATGTGTGCTCCCCAGGCGTAATCCAAAGCATCTGTTAGAGTTTGCCTGGCTGTGGGTTGGGTAAAAGGTTGACCCTTGTTTAGGTGACATGCCTGTGCCCACCATCGAAACTCCTGTTGTAGGCAGGGAATCATTGTTATTACTGCTTCTAAACTGTGAGTGTTGAGTCCAAACACTTTTTAGGTACCATTGCAATTTCCTCATATGCAGTCTGGCGTATGGTATTAGTAGTATGCAGGATGCCATGAATCCCAGGGCCTGCAGAATTTTTCTTGCAGGGAGATGGGACTTTTTTGCCGGTAATTGAAAATATTGGGTTAGTTGAACTTGTTTGTCTGGCGTGAGGTAAGCCATCTGGGCAGTTGTATTTAAGCTGGCACCCAGGAATGTAATTTGTTGCGAGGGCACTAGTTTTAACTTCTCTTCGTTTACTGTGTACCCTAGAGAAATTAGCAACCTTTTTACAAACGCCAGATGCTGTAGAAGAATGTCCTTTATCTCTGCTTGAATGAGGCAGTCGCCCAGGTATGGATATATTTGAATTCCTTTTTGTTTGCAAAATGCAATTACTGGTGCCAGGCACTTTGTGCAGACCCTGGGCGCAGTAGATAAGCCAAAGGGCAGTGCAGAGAATTGGTAGTGCATTGTACCAGCTTTGAATATGAGGTATCTTCTGCAATTTTGTCTGATAGGGACATGCAAGTATGCCTCTCTGAGGTCCAGAGTGACAAGCGAAACCTTCTTGCCCAGCATGGGTAGAAGCTGCTGTAATGTTAACATTTTGAATTTTGGAATATCCAGGTAAGTATTCAGAATTGAAAGGTCTAGTATGGGCCTCCAGGCCTTGTCCTTTCTGGGGACCAGGAAGAGTCTTGAGTAAAATCCTTGTCCTTGTTCCTGTTGTGGTACTTTTTGAATAGCTCTCACGTCCATGAGGGCTGAAATTCCTGGTAAAGAATGAAAGTGGAATCTGTAACCTTGACACACAGTATTCAGAACCCATTTGTTTTGGGTGATTGTTTGCCAGTTGAGAAAAAAGTGCTAGTTTTCCCCCTAAGGGGGCTTGCAAAAGAGACATGCCTGGCGTACAAAAAGTAAAGTCATTGTGACTGTTTCCTGTAAGGTTGAGACTTGTCCTCACCTCCTTTTGGGGTTGAGATGCCCCACTGTCGTTGTCTGTTTGAGCCTTGGGGTTGAGATCTGCCTCTTGAGCGTCTGTTTCGGCCTTTCTGTGGCCTGTCTGACACGGGAATGGACCAATTATTTGTTGGCCAATTTCTGCTAAACCGTGATGGCTGTACCTGTAAGAAATCCTTGACTGTTTGCATAGATTTAGCTTTATCCTCCATTTTCTTTAACACCTCTTCTGCCTTAACACCAAACAAGGTATTATGTTGTAAAGGAGCATCCAATAATTTTGCCTTAACATGATCAGGTAAACTCTGTTCTTTTAACCAAGCATGTCTTCGAATCACAGAACCTGTAACTGCGGCTCTACAAGAGGCCTCTAAAGAATCAAAACCACATAGCAGAGTACGTTTTCCCACCTGTTCAACTGCATGCAATAAATCCTGCATTTCTTTACAATCAGGAGCTACTGAGCTTGCAAGCATTTTCGGTTTTAACTGAGCCATTAAATATTGTTGGTACTTAAGCATGTGAAACTGGCAATTTAAAGCTCTTACTGCTAAAGTTGCAGAAGTGTATATTTTCTTCCACCATCTATCAAAAGCTTTGGAATCTCTGTCAGTGGGTACTGGAATTTTTGCAATGGAAGCCTTAACCCCTTTTGGACCCTGGGAGACAGTTTCTGGATCAGCAGAAGAGTTTTTGTAAAGAAACTTGTGAGTCAGGGACTCTAATATCCATCTGGCTTGGCTGAAGCAGGGGGCAAAGAATCAGGAGATAAGCTGGATTCAGAGAACACCATCCACAATGTCTCTAGCACAGGCGGAATAACCAGCGGCCAGTGTTGAGGCAATAAAAGGAAATCCCTGAGCCTTTTCTTGGATTCTGAGTAAACCTGACTTTCTCAATGGAAATGCTCCCTCATGGTATGTAAAGTTTCCGCAAAAGAATAATCCTTAGGAGGAGAGGCTGAAGGGATAGATTCTTCAGCATCAGAGTCCTCATAGGGGGGGTAAAGAGTATCCCTGTTCTGAAGAGGAATCAGAGGAAATGGAAACCTGATCACAGGAATCAATCTGTATCCTGCCTAGGCCTTTTCTCAGGAGGGGGATGGGAACCCTTGATTAGAGTAATGAGGTCTTCGGCCATTTTAAGCATCTGTTTCTTAGGCATAGAGGACTGTCCAGGAGAATGCTGTACTTGGTTCTTTGTCTTTAATGGTACCTTTGTCTTGGCTGTTGTTGTAATGGTAAGTTGTGAAGGTCTGAAAACACCCTCAGAATCAAATGCCTGCTCAGTGGCTCCGGACCCATCTGAGGGATTAGTTTCCATACGCCCAATACACCTTGAGGTTCCAGAGGTCTATTTGTCTCAACGTCGGAGTCGGAAGTGGCCTGTGGCTCTGAGGTAGCGGGCATCAGGGGCTGCAAAAGCACCTCACTGAGAACCGGTGACTGGCCTAGAAAAGGTTTCATCATCTGTTTTGGACCTCGGATGCCTGTCTCTGCGTTTTTTCGGTACTAAGGTAGTCAGTTGATCCGACGGCATAGTATAATTGAACTTCCAGCCAAAGTAGTGCAAAACAAAATCAAAACATCTTTTTATAGTGCATTTGTTAAATCTAGCACAAAATCGACAACTAGTGACGTCGTGATCAGGGCCTAGGCATGGAATACAGTAAGAGTGGAAGTCATTATGAGGTATTTGCTTCCCACAAGAAATACAATTAACTTTTTCTGACATCGGTCTGAGGCAAGAAAAAAATTTCCCCAACGGGGTACTTAGCTTTATTGAAGACTTCGGATCTGAAATACGACTTCGAAAATCTCAGCAGTCAGCCGTGACCGGCACTTGCGAAATGCTTCTGCTTTGGACACCGTGCGGCAAGACAGACTGAACAAAATGGCGTCGGCTGCATCTTATATACCCCTGGTGCACTGATGTCAGGGAGGAAGCGACAGCAACAGACGCCGACCAAGACTTTGGAACTCGGGCCGACTGCGGGACCGCCTGACGGCAGGATAACCCAAGTGTAATGACTGCAGCAGTGTAACACGAACATCTGAAGGAATACTTTGAAGCAGAACTTGAGAAAGAGAGAATGGAGCCCATCAGAAGTAGGAGCAGTTGTCAAAAAAAGGCTAGGGATGTTTAAAGTGGGGAAGCCCAACAGTTCAGATGCAAAAGCCTTAACAGGTACAACTGGTGCTAAGTGGCTGCCAAGGGCACATCAAGTCTCGGAACCAGAGGTGCAGAAAGCTTTTCGATTTTCAGATCCAGCTACCCCTCAAGAGTAGCATTAGAGGTGTTCTCTCTTCTTAATTCCAAGACACTCTTTCCTTTTTTCTTTTCCCCTCTTGTGTCTCTTCTCTGACTTTTTGTCAGGAGAGGGGGTCAAAAAAAGAGGATGAAGGGAGGTGGCAGCTGGTGAGGGCTCTGGGACCAAAAGCAGAAACAACCTGACAAATCTAGGTGGGAGACACCTAGACAATATACATATTTATCATGAGTCTGGTGGTGGTGGAGGGGGGGGGCAGCTTGTGTCCACACCCCATGCACTTCTTGGAAGCATGAAGCCATTTCGTCCATAACATTACGGAAGAGACTTCACTCATGATAAAACAACCTCACAAACCTGCACAAAAAGGCAACAGGAGTACAAATCCCAAACGTTAGATTAGCAGTTACAGGAACTAGTTTTTTTTTTTTTTTGCGAAGGGAGAAAGTTTAAAAAAAAAAAAAAATTGCACATAATGCCAAACAACTCAGCACATAAAAATCTACCATAACAAAAGTTAACTACAAAAAACTTTGCAAAAAAATCTAGCTAACCCTACACTAGCAAAAAAAGGACACAGTAGGCTAGTGAAAATATTGAAAAAAAATTACCAAAAGCTTACATCACATCTGATGGTTGAAGTGGCAAACTAAACCTGAGAATAATCAGGTAGGGCCAAAGCATTATGAGAGATGAAGTGGAGCTTCAGGGCTGAAGAGTCTAAGGTACTGGCTTTTGATCAGATGACCCACAGGTTGAGGAGACAAACATTGGATCACCACTTTCAAAACATTACTTCATAAAATTAAATATTTAATGTTGAGGTGCACAGCCACCCAGCAAAACAAAAAGTAAATCAACTTACATCTTCATTCCAATCTTCAGTAATCCACTCTTCCATAGAGTTTCTCCAAGTACCTGTAATAAAAAGTTTCATTAAGTCAGTGAATTCCGTCATGAACAGGACATCACATTTAACATAACTGAATGAAACAAAGCAGTTAATAAGAGTAGATAGAGTATACTAACAGTACCTTTATGAGAACTACTTTGTCAGGCAACAAGAGCCTAACAAAGTCCAAATTACTATTTAAGAAGCTGTAAAACAATCTGGCACAAAATGTAAAACTCGAGCAAAATATGGTAATGTTTCAGTTTTAATCTTAAACCATGACCTACACCATGAAATTAAAAACAGTGACACTTTCATTTTTAGGCAGTATGCATGTATTTTTTTTTTTGTTAAACAATTTCTTCTACTCTAATATTGCATTCCTTTGCCCATTCCAGCCCTCCGTTAAACAACATGTACTCCTAAACATTCTGCATGTATTTTTTTCCACAAATTCCATTTATATATAATTTACTCCTTTACTTGCTGTGGCAACCCCTAACCGGGATAAGCCGAAAGACACAACAACAACTTTTTTAAAGATCACAATTCATTCCTTCGTCTTTTTTAATAATTCAGTACTTCACAGTTGGCTCCCCCCCCCCCCCCAACTTTCCATTCTCCAAGCAAATTTTTGCCAGTCAATAGCATTACACTTGTAAAGCCTTACTATGTTCTAGGCAATTCAAATAGTGTCCCAGCTCAAGATTAATTTCCTTGGTTCCTAATAACTTGTAACTATTTGCGCCTCCAACATCTGACAAGTACTCTACTGAATTTTTAAAATATGCCAGTGCATTACTCTGAAAACATGTTCTCAGTTACATCTGTCTTTCATACTTCACCAACAGCTTCGGTCATCTACCTGTGGGGGGGGGTCTTAGAATTCTGCATGGGGTATGAAGATACCTGTGCAAACGCAGGGGGTATGAAGATACCTGTGCAAACACTTCAAGTAAAAATCCAAAACCTTCTGGACTTGGTCATTCAAATGTCCTACTGCCCCAATGTAAACTGCATTTCCAGCCCCTCTTCACAATCTTTTACCCCCTCTGTCAGAGGGATACTGCTATCATGCAATACAAGTTATGCCCTACTAATTACTACTTCTATCAGATTCTGTTCTACCCTCAACAAAAGAAATTTTTCTGTAGCTAGTTGTTCACTTTGCACCCACCACCCAATCCCCTTCTCTTTACTTGTACTCTGATGCTCTAACCTGCAGTCTAAACTTCTGTTTGGCCTTGCCCTATTCTACCACCTTTCACTCTTAACTGCTCCAAATATCTTGGTTCCTTTACCAAATTTTCAGCCTCCACTTACCTATTTTCTGTACCTCTACTAGCAATCACTCTTGTTTGCAAAATCTACTTTCTCCATTTCCATGCTGGCTTAGTTTCTTAGAATACTTTCTGCCACTTTATGAATATAACATTATGCATGGACCTGCACCCAAAATATTAGTTATTTATTTTTTTGAAACTCATCCCCACTTCATCATAGTAACACCATCTGCTTGCATTATATAGGAGCCTTAACTGTGCAGGTCTAAAGTATCCCTCTAAATCATGTAATCCAAATTCATATTGTTACATGGGGAGGAACAATACACTTCCATTCTCTTCTCTCAAATTCCTCCAACTTGATCATACACAATTTCTCCACTGGTTGATAAAAATATAGATACAACCTCACCTGTACGTAGAACTATATGTAAAATTAAAGACTAAACATTTCCATTGCTTGCATCTTACTATTCATATCAATAATTAAAAGTTTCCACATTCTTTTTATCTTTTGTTGGGTCTCTGCCCACTTACCCTTAAGTTTCCAAAAACAGAAGCTTTCTTTAATCCTTACACCAAAGTACTTCATCTAATGTCCTGATAAATGAGGGAAGTGATGAACCAATTTAAGTGTACATAGTTTACCACTATAAATTTTTATTTTCATTAATTTTATATTCCAAAAAGACTTAATGGTCTTAAAATATTCTACAATATTGAACTGTCCTTTTCAGGATTTTTCAAGTATAAATATCTGCAAATAAAAAGGTTAACTTTTCCTGATTACTATACCATTTACATCCTTATTGTTATAGGCAAGTACTAGGCTTCCTGACCTTCTGAGCTACTTTAAGCTTAGCCTATCTCCATCAAAGGAGAATCAAACCTTGTACCTGTGAGGTAAACAGCTTGACCATTATACCAACCCTCCACGCTCCACTGAATGTGAGGGTCCCTTATTTTATTTGCCAGTGGTTCAACATTTAAAGCAAACGAAAGAGAAGAGACATCAGTGCTGGTTCCTCTTTTCAAATGTACGTTGTCAAACAGGAACACATTTTAATCCTTTCCTCCAACCCTTCAAACATCCTCCTAATTAATTATGCTACTCTATCAGGGAATGCAAATGCCAACACTGCCTTGTTCAAATTCCCAGCTGACACAAAAAGGCAAAACTCTGCATAAAGACTCAACAGCATTTTTAATGCACACTTTCCCCTCTCATTTCTATTATTGTCAAATGACTGCCTCCCTTCCATAAAAAAGTTGATCCATGTTTAACAGTTTTCGTAATACCTTCCTTTTAGGTAATATCGACAAACACTTAAACAGGCTGAAATTGAAATGGGTCGATAAAAGTTGGGTCTGAAGGATTTTTACACTCACTGGGTAATACAGCTGTGACAATCCTCCACCTCAGGGCCAGTAATCAAAGAGCCTAAATCCTCACCACTGGCATCAGTGGGGGATGTTCACTGGGGGGATAAAGTACAGTTGTGTACACTTACTATAAATGTAGATGCTCGGGTGTATTTCATTGTTGCAGTCATTACATTTGGGAAGAATCCCAAAGCTATGGATGGGAGGATGGAACTAAACAGCATTAGGAGCAGCTATAAGGCCCTGCATAACTGCAGTGGCAGAGCCTGCCCTGGATTTAGAAAAGAGAGGGAAATGGTAATGCTTTGTGAATGTATGAACTGAGCTCCAAGTAGCAGCTTCTAGAATGTCTCTGGTACGGACTCCACTGAGAAAAGCTGAAGTAGAGGCAGCCCTGGTGGAATGGGATCTGATCCCCTTGGGCACAGGTTTACCATGGTGCAAGTTGCAGAAACAAACGCAATGGCTTATCCATTTAGAAATAGTCTGCTTTGATATAGCTTCCCCCTCTGATCCTGTAGCAAATGCCACCAGTAGTTGCACAGACTTTCTTAGAGATTTTGTCCTGTTTAAGTAGAATCTTAGTGGTCTGTGTACATCCAATGAATGCAGAATCCACTCCCCCTTGTTCTGCGGATTTGGGAAAAAAGTTGGTAGGTGAATGGTCTGGTTAAGTGCCACACTGGATACCACCTTTGGCATAAAAGGATTGGTCCTGAGGGCCACCCTATCCGGGTAAAATATAATGAAAGGCTCCACTGCCATGACAGCCTGTAGTTCTGAAATCCTTCTAGCTAAAGTGACTGCCAAAAGAAAGGACGTCTTCCAAGAAAGAAATTTTATATCCGCAGTAGCTGCTGGTTCAAACGGAGGTAGGGTGAGTTTTTCCAGCACAAAACTGAGGTCCCATACAGGAGTTGGCATTCTCCTGGGAGGCCTTAAATTTTTGGCCCCTCTGAGGTACTGTTTTAGCAGGAGATGAGAAAAGAGGGGAGGCTCTGTGTTGTAATGAACCGAGAAGGCAGAGGCATGGATTTTTACTGAAGAAAAGGATAGGCCCTTGTGAAGCATCTCAGTTAAGTATTGCAAAATCTGAGGAATAATGGGCTTTGCTGTGTCTATTCCTTGTCCTTGGTTCCAAGCACAGAATCTCTTCCATTTATCAGCATACGATTTTCTAGTACTAGGCCTTCTGGCCTCCAGAATTACATCCATCACAGGTTGACCGAGAGATGTGGTTGGTGAAATTAGTTGATTTGCCATGTTGCAAGATTCAGAGTTTGTAGCAGTGTGTGCAGAATTTGATAGCTCTGCTGAGACAATAGGTGAGGTGTTTGAGGCAAGTACCACAGAGGAAGGTGCGACATATTCCTTAGAAGCAGGTACCAGTGCTGCCGAGGCCACTCTGGAGCAATTAGAATCATTTTTGGTCTTTCCTGTCTGACATTTAGTAAGATCTTGGAGTAGAGGCAGAGGGGGATAGGCATAGACGGATAGTTTTTTCCAGCCGAAAGATAGAGCATCCACTTCCCATGTTTTTTTTGTGTTGAGTTCTTGTGCAGAATTTGTCCAACTTATAGTTTTGCAGAGAGGCAAAGATCTATGTCTAGGCCCCGCCATTTTTGTGTCAACATGCTGAAGATTTGTGGAGCCAGTTTCCATTCGAGCGGGTCCATAAGATTTCTGCTTAGGTCGTCTGCCAGAGCATTTTGCTTTCCTGGCAGGAATTGAGCTTGAAGATGTATTTGTTAAGTCATGGCTGTGTTCCACAAAGCCATGGCTAGTCTGCAAAGGAGGTAGGGGAGGGTACCCCCCTTGCTTGTTTATGTACCACATAACTGTGGTGTTGTCCGTCTTTATCAGTAGTTTTCCTGGATAAAGGAAGTCCTTGAAGGTTGTCAGAGCATTCTGTACAGCTAGCATTTCTTTCTGGTTGATATGTAGATGCATTTGGTTTGGGTTCCATTTGCCCTGAATGCATCTCCCTGCCAGATGGGCCCCCCATGCATAGTCTGATACGTCTGTAGTTAGGGTTTGGGTGGCAAGGGGTAGAATGAATGACCGTCCCTTGTTTTGGTGACATGCGCCTGCCCACCAAAGAAACTCCTGTTGTAGGCAGGGAATGAGAGGAATCATTGTTTCCAGGCCGTGACAATGTTGACTCCATAAGCTTTTTAGGTACCACTGAAGTTTCCTCATACGCAGTCTCGCATATGGAATTGGTAGAATGCAGGATGCCATGAACCCCAAAGCCTGCAGAGTTTGTCTTGCAGATAGCTGGGTTTTTGTTGCCACTTGTTTGAAGTATGTTGTCAACTGAATTTGTTTGTCTGGCGTGAGGTAAGCCATCTGGGCAGTTGTAGTCAAGCTTGCACCCAGGAATGTAATTACTTGAGAGGGTACCACTTGTGATTTTTCATTTATGGTGTACCCTAGGCAGGCTAGATGGCTTTTTACAAACGCCAGATGTTGAAGAGTGTCCTTGTCCTCTGCCTGAATGAGAATCGTCCAGATATGGATAAATTTGAATGTTTCTTTGTCTGCAAAATGCAATTACTGGTGCCAGGCACTTTGTAAAGACCCTGGGCGCAGTAGATAAGCCAAAGGGCAGTGCAGAGAATTGGTAATGCGAAAAGCCTGCTTTGAAGCGGAGGTATCTCCTGCAGAATTCCCTTACTGGGATATGCAGGTATGCCTCTTAAGTCTAGAGTTACCAACCAGACATTCTTGACTAGCATAGGCAGTAGCTGTTGTAAAGTCAGCATTTTGAATTTTGGAATGTCCATGAAAGAATTCAGAATGGTAAGTCCAGAATTGGACGCCATGTTTGGTCTTTTCTGGGTACCAGGAAAAGTCTTGAATAAAATCCTTGGCCTTTTTCCTTTTCTGGCACTGGTTGAATTGCCCCCATATGCACGAGGGACATGACTTGTTTCTGGGCCTCTGCCAACTGGTTTGGTGGCAGATCTGGCCATCCGTTTGGAATTGGCAATGTGTGGAAATGAAATCTGTACCCCCTGGGATATTATGTTTAATACTCACTTGTCCTGGGAAATTAAATGCCAATTTTGAGCATGAAGTGCTAGTCCCCCCCCCCCCCCCAAGGGGGCTGCCAAAAGATAAGTTTGTGGAGATGGCAGAGGAAAGTCATTGAGACTGCTTACTGTAGGGTTTGTGCTTTGTTACCTTCTGATTTGGAAGTGGAGGCACCACATTGTTTTGACCTGTAAGATCCTTGTGAATGAAATCTGGAGCCTTTGGAGCATCTGGGTTTGCCCTGAGCGGCTCTGTTGGACACAGGAAAGGAACAAATCTTAGTAGGCCAGTGTCTACTGAACGTGGGTGGCTGCACTTGCAAGAAATCTTTTACAGTTTGCATAGATTTAGCTGAGTCTTCCATTTTCTTTAAAACCTCTTCTGCCTTATTACCAAACAGACTATCCTGCTGTAAAGGGGCATCCAACAATTTAACTTTAACATGATCAGGCAGATTTTGCTCCTTGAGCCAGGCATGCCTTCTTATCACAAATCCCATTACGGCGGCCCTACAAGAGGCCTCCAAGGAATCAAAACCACATTGCAAAGTATGCTTTCCAACCTGTTCTGCTGAATGCAATAAATCCTGTAACACTATTTTCCACACAATCAGAAATCAACATAATTTTCTGTTTCAGTAAGCCCATAATATGCTGTTGATATTTAAGCATATGAAAATGGCAGTTTAAAGCCCAGATTACCAAAGTTGCAGACGTATAAACCTTCTTTCCCCATCTACCCAGCACCCTGGAATCTATCAGAAGGGGTAGGATTTTTGACTGTAGAAGCCTTAACACCCTTGGGACCCTGAGAAATAGTTTCAGGGTCAGCAGAAGGATTTTTGAAAAGAAACTTGTGGGAGTCAGGAACCCTGTAATATCCGTCTGGCTTACTAGGAGCTGGAGGCAGGGAATCAGGAGCCATGCTTGATTCCGAAAACACATTAACAATATGTAATACAGGAGGTATTGCCAAAGGCCTATGCTGAGGAAGAGGAAAATCCCTAAGCCTCTTTTTAGATTCTGAGAAGTACTGACTCACCCAGAGAAAATATTCCCTAAGCCTCTTTTTAGATTCTGAGAAGTACTGACTTACCCAGTGAAAATGTTCCTTTAAAGTAAGCAAAGTCTCTCCAAAAGAGTAATCCTCAGGAGAAGCAGAAGGGATGGATTCCTCTGCATCAGAGTCCTCATAAGGTGGAACAGAAAATTCCTGCTCAGAAGAGAAATCAGAAGAAATGGAAACCTGATCTGAAGATTCATAATCAGTGCCTTGCCTAGGCCTCTTAACAGGGGTGGTTGGGAACCCCTGATCAGAGTAATTAAATCCTCAGCCATTTTGATCATTTGTATTTTAGGCATAGAGGCCTGAGCACGTTGGCTCATGAGTCGGTTTTTTAGACATAGAAGTTGATTTTGGCCTTGTTTTTGATGATGGCGTCTGTTTAATATACAAATGTTGAGGCCTGAAAACACCCTCAGAAGCCAGTGCCTGCTCAGCGGCTCCGGACACATCCAAGGGAGAGACATCCGTGGATTTAATACTTGCAGAATCTCATGGCATAGCTGAATCCGAATAGGTCTTGGTAGAGGCCTGCGACTCAAAAGTAGCGGGCATCAGGTGCTGCAAAAGCACCTCACTGAGTACCAGCGACTGGCTTCGGAGAAGCTTCGTCGTCAGTTTTGGACCTCAACGGTCTCTCTCTCTTTCTTTGCGTTTTTGTGAACTCCGATAGTTGGATTGCTAACGCATGACATTTCAGGATAATTAAATCTTGAACCAAAATATTTAGAAGCAAAAATATACCAACTCTTAATAGTGCTTGGTTAAATTTAGCACAAAACAGACAGCAAGACACATTGTGATCAGGGCCTAGGCAAGGAATACACTACAAATAACAATCCTTATGAGGTATTTGCTTCCCACAAGTAATGCAATTATCTTTTACTAACATCGGTAAGGAGCAAGAAAAAGTTTCCCCAATGGGGTACTTAACTTTAGTTTGAAGACTTCGGTTCTGAAACTCGAAAATGAAAATTTCCGGAGTCGGCCGACCAGCACTTGCAAAAGTACAGTTTTGTACCTACCATAAATGTAGATGTTAAGAGTGTTCACACTGCTGCAGTCATTACACTTTTTTTCTCAAAACTGGAAAACAATCACCCAAGACAAACGTGTTCTGAATATCGTGTCTCAAGGTTACAGGTTCCACTTTCATACTAGAGCATCCACTTTCCATGCTTGTTTGTGATAAGCCCTTGTGCAGAATTTTTGTAGTTGGCAATTCAGTGGGGAGGTAAAAGATCCATGTCTGGGCATCCCCATTTTTGCGTTACCATGCTGAAGATTTGTGGATTCAATTTCCATTCGTGAGGGTCCATGATATTTCTGCTTAGATTGTCTGCCAGAGTATTTGTCTTTCCTGGCAAGAATTGTGCTTGCAGGTGAACTTGACACGTTAGAGCTGTGTTCCACAAGGTCATGGCTTGCCTGCATAGGGGATAAGAATGAGTACCCCCTTGCTTGTTTATGTACCACATTACTGTGGTGTTGTCTGTCTTTAATAATAACTATCCTGGATGCAGAAGGTCCTTGAAAGCTGTTAGTGCATTTTGAACAGCCAATATCTCTTTTTGATTGATGTGAAGATGCATCTTGTCTGTGGTCCACTTGCCCTGAATGCAT
The DNA here is from genome assembly GCF_019279795.1 of Protopterus annectens. NCBI lineage: Eukaryota > Metazoa > Chordata > Ceratodontiformes > Protopteridae > Protopterus > Protopterus annectens. The sequence goes on along the minus strand of NC_056726.1, from coordinate 766,677,112 downwards.
TTTCCTGCCATGTGTGCTCCCCAGGCATACTCCAAAGCATCTGTTAGAGTCTGCCTGGCTGTGGGTAGGGTAAAAGGCTGACCCTTGTTTAGGTGACATGCCTGTGCCCACCATTGAAACTTCTGTTGTAGGCAGGGAATCATTGGTATTACTGCTTCTAAACTGTGAGTGTGGAGTCCAAACACTTTTTAGGTACCATTGTAATTTCCTCATATGCAGTCTGGCATATGGTAGTAGTAGTATGCAGGATGCCATGAATCCCAGGGCCTGCAGAATTTTTCTTGCAGGGAGATGGAACTTTTTTGCCGGTAATTGAAAATATTGAGTTAGTTGAACTTGTTTGTCTGGCGTGAAGTAAGCCATCTGGGCCATTATATTTAAGCTGGCACCCAGGAATATAATCTGTTGTGAGGGCACTAGTTTTGACTTCTTTTCGTTTACTGTGCACCCTAGAGAAATTAGCAACCTTTTTACAAATGCCAGATGCTGTAGAAGAATGTCCTTTGTCTCTGCTTGAATGAGGCAGTCGTCCAGGTATGGATATATTTGAATTCCTTTTTGTCTGCAAAATGCAATTACTGGTGCCAGGCACTTTGTGAAGACCTGGGCGCAGTAGATAAGCCAAAGGGCAGTGCAGAGAATTGGTAGTGCATTGTACCAGCTTTGAATCTGAGGTATCTTCTGCAATTTTCTCTGATAGGGACATGCAGGTATGCCTCTGAGGTCCAGAGTAACAAGCCAAGCCTTCTTGCCCAGCATGGGTAGAAGCTGTTGTAATGTCAACATTTTGAATTTCGGAATATCCAGGTAAGTATTTAGACTTGAAAGGTCTAGTATGGGCCTCCAGGCTTTGTCCTTTCTGGGGACCAGGAAGAGTCTTGAGTAAAATCCTTGTCCTTGTTCCTGTTGTGGTACTTTTTGAATAGCTCTCAAGTCCATGAGGGTTGAAATTTGTTTTTGTGCCTCTGCCCATTGATTTTGTGGCAGGTCTGGCATTCCTTTTAGCCTTGGTAAAGTATGAAAGTGGAACCTGTAACCTTGAGACACAATATTCAGAACCCATTTGTCTTGGGTGATTGTTTGCCAGTTTTGAGAAAAAAGTGTAATGACTGCAGCAGTGTAACACGATGAACATCTGCTTTGGGCACCGTGCGGCAAGAAAGAACAATTAAAATGGTGTTGGCTGCATGTTTTATACCCCTGACGACAGGGAAGAGGAAACAGCAACCGACGCAGGACCCAAGACTTTGTTATTCAGGCCGACTGAGGACAACCTGGCAGCACTTTACCCAACTGTAATGACTGCAACAGTGAAACACAAAGAGCATCAGGTACACGTGGTATCTCCAGATGTAGCTCTCTGCATCAAGCCAATTTCTCTTAAGAGCACACAAGGAACACACTCAGTCCGGGGCTGGTTTCTCCAAATCCCCAATAAGACTCCCCACTGGCAAAGCTATAGTGTTGAGATCACATCTGTGTGTCCAAGCAAAGGCCTCCAGCACCCTCTGTCCAACCAGTGCTTCGTGTCCCTGCCCAAGTAGTTGAAAAACACACACTTGGAGATTTGATTTACACATACACACACCTAGAAAAGGCTGGCACAGGTTTACTAGTTATGCTCCCTTCTGGCCAAACTATAATGTAGTTACCACCGCCACCAGATACCCTGGCCAGTTAACTTAAGACCCTTTCAGGGGTACCAAATATACTGAGTGAAATTAATATTAATACAAATAGTTTGACCAAGAGCATGACTATTAGGAGTGACCCACACAGTATCACCAAATATGCAAATACTCTCAAAACTTAAATATCTCTACAAAGATCAACCACAATGAAAGGTTTAAACATATTTAATAATGAAAAAACAAGACAATATTAAATATCTATTCACAGCAACATCAGAGTTCAAAACCAGAGGAAGCACTTAAAATAACACTTAAGGATAGTCTCAGACACAAAAACAATATCTAAACTAAGCTTCACTATATTCCTGACTGAAACTGAAAGTTACTATTCCCTACTTAAAGCAAGGCAGGTGATGTGGTGAGTGGTCTTGTTTGTCAGTCCCAAAACAGAATACAAGCTGCTCAGTCTCACTGGCAGGTTTCCCAAAATATCTAAAATATTACTTCTGGGACAGCTTGCAGAGTGACATCACTTCCGGTCATCTGACTTCTGGTCCCCATGCAAACACCCATTTCTGGAAGATGGCAGGATGTAGCACCTACCTGTTAAAATATACACGCAAGGGCTTTTGCTCAGATCTGTGGCAGGTGCTGGAAGTCATAAAACAATTCCATACCTCCACCCTTCCACAGTAGTAATTAGTTCACCCTAAAAAAAATACAGAAAGCTTCCTAGTACAGACTTTGCATCTCTGGCTGCATTGAAACCTGTGGGATAGCGTCTTTATGGCCTTGCCCATAAAGTGATTTAATTTTAGATACATTTTAAAAAGTTTGCTGGACCGAGATTAACCTTCCAGTTTCCTCTGTTAAAACATACATTTAAACAGTTACAATAGCACATGTACATTTCTGTGGTCTCCAGTAGAGCACACTGTGAATACATTTCAAACAAGAGCACTTTACAAATACCTTTTCAACACAAACATCTGTACAAATCAGCTTGGTATACACAACATACAGTTCTAATACATTTGTAACACAAGTATCTTATATAAATCAGTTTGATATTTACAAATGATATCTTTACAAAATTCCAGCTAGCTGTGTTGGGACTACCTCCTATTGTCAAAACAGCCACCACACGTGTTTCCAAGATACTAGTAACCCCCCCCTTAAATTTAAATTAAACAAAACCTTCCAGAGCTTAACCACATTATTCTACCCCACATCAAAATTTCCACAGACAGAAATCCTGCCTACCCTTGAAGACTTTGCTGTTGACTGATTACACATCATTTTTCGCTTCTCTTCTTGTCTTAGATATTCACTATTGGGCCTGATCTTCCTCTAACCTCAGCATAACTAAGTCTTTCAGTTTTAAGTATTTCCATTGGTGTCTTTTCATGGTTTCTACATTCCTCTGCTTCATATAAACTTTCATAAAAATTTCAAAATCTTTCCAATAAGTCTATGTTTGTGGTTATTTTTTCCTGCCTCAGGTTCCCTAACTTTGAAGATAACCCTTTGCACTTTGTAGCCCTACAACCTCTCTAAATTAATGCACATGATCCAAAACACTGCCTTATTTCCCTTTCAGTACTACCCAAGCTGCTTCTTTTTGTGAGTCCCCTTATTCTGCAAAAATTTAACCTTTGTCAACCCCTCATCTGTTATCACTTCCTTCCCATCTCTACACAATTTTAACCTACATTTTTATTGTGTCGTCCTACTCACTATCCTTTCAGAATGGATTTTTACCTTCCCTAATAATTTTTCTATCATTTTCACTACCCATTCCATAAATTCATGTCTTGTAAACAAGACAGTAGAAAAGCACCAGTACCTCGTTTTTACTTCATCACCCTACAGTTATCCTAGTTTTTAGCAGTACGTGATCGGAAATAGTTACTGGATGGTGTCAAGGGTTTCAATTACACACATGCTCCTGTGATGAATAATTTCTACCCATTTTAGCTGAGTTACTGTATCTTGGGGAAAATGTAAATTTGGTCATTTTTTACCATACCATCTTCCATACCAAATACTCACACTTCTGCAGAAATATACCTTTTTAAACATTTCAATGCATCCTCACTACTGCAAATAAAGTTCCAATCCCCAAATTCAATTACTTGCTTCTCCTAATACTCTCAATTTCCACTATAGCAGTTTTAGGTAGAACAAATGCAGGCTAGTATAATCCTGTTCTCCCTCCAATAAGCCCTTAAAACCACAAATCTGCCATTAACTTTTCCCTCTTCTATCACTACTGCAGCCCAACAATCGGTACTTTTCTTCCATTTTTCTTTGTCCCCGATATTCTGCAGAATGTTTACCTAGAAATCATCTTTGCTGAATTCACATGCTAATGTCTATTAATGTGCATCTCCTACACGATTTTCATACTAAATTTCATAATATAGACTGCTTTTTATCTATATCTATGTGATCATTTACATTTCATGACAATATCGACAAAGAAGCTATTACGACAGAAAGCTGCTGCTTCTGCTCCCGTCTATTATACATGACAGTTCATTTGAATATGCAATTCCAACTATAAGCTTAAATGCACACACCAAACTTTGCCAGATCTCTTATGCATTTCCTTCTTCTCAGCTCCATTTGAATGTCTTTTTTCAAGGCTCTGTTTCAACAAAAACATTCAAATATTTTCAAAATCCCTCTTCACTTTTAACTTAAAACACACACAAAAGTATTTACATTTTGTAAACTAAGTTTCCCCTTCCAGACAGGATCAGGTGCCTAAAGTTAATGACTGCACCCATTCACTAACTTTCAGCTCTAAAACAAAGTGTAGTGGCTACCTTTAAAAACTAAACTGCGCAGTATTCTAGCAAAGGCATTAAAGGATTAAAGTTACTGGGGAGTCAACTATGGTACAACTTATTCACTTCCCATGTTTCAAGCTTTACTTATTCAAATTGGTTTGCCAATGTACTTTTAAATGTACCTGGTACACTTCTCATAGGGTACTCATAGCTATTTTGATTAACTGCTTGCACCAGCACACAGTTCTCCCAACTAAAAACAGTGGGTAATGAGCAAAACAAACAGCTAGTAAACTTTGCAGATGCATAAAATCTTTGTAAATTTCTAACATAACACATTGTTCAGACTTCTCATGGCTAACTGCTTAATCTGTAGACTTTTTAACTCCAACGGAGGGCATTTGCTAATGAAAAAATAGCTAATGGCTTAGCAAGAACTACCATTCACAAGCCTTTCATCATTTTCTTATTTTTCAAACCTCTTAGAATAAAAAAACTTACCTATGTCTTAAAACATGGACATTAGGTAACCACCTCTGTAAAAAAGGGGAGCTCATCAAGTGTGACCACAGCACCTGCACACCCCCCACCCCAAAAGCCAAAGAAATTATATTAAACTTCAACTTTCTTCTTCCTAGACTTTCTTACTTTTTTGCAGTGTAAAGCTTGAATACATTACAAGTCAAAGGTATTTTCTTGTTTTAAATTCTTCAGCATATACAGCTTTCTGGCAAGACTCCACACACTTCACATTTAAAATACTCCTGAGCACGTCCTACACAAAACTGTTGTGCAATATAACATGTAATTTACATAATTCATTTTTTATACAATTAACATGGTTTTACTTGCAAGTTCCTTCTTCAGTACCTCTAGTGCCCTTTTGAACACAAAGTGGGGTATATGCTTTTAAAATTCACCCACCAGTTTAAACACGGTAAACAAAACTCCAAACCTTCTCTCACAGATCTTGCAGGGTCACATTTCACAGGTCCAAATAATGGAACTGAATTAAATTCACAACGTTGCTGGTGGTCCTGATCATATCCATCTCTCAAAACCAGTCTTGGGTTGAAATCCAAAGTACTCTAAATTCTTCTAGTCAGTTCCTATTTTTTTTTTTTTCATTAACTCATTTTTCCTTTGGAACAGTGGAAAAGGATTCACTGGAAAGTCTCTCTAAGGGCTTGGTTACTGTTGTCAGAAGAATAGTCAGTTTCTGCTTGCTGGCTCACTTTTTGTTGACAAAATTATTTCATACTTAGCCCAGTCTGAATTAAAAAAAATGTCCTTGATCCTCCAAGAAAAAATAAATTTTCTAAAGACAGGGTGATACAGCAGGTGGAATCTCAAACCTATATCTTGACATTTCTTGATTACTGACCAACTTTATTCACTACACACCATGCAGCAGAGAAGCATTTTTCACCCTGATGTCCCCCAATTTTAGTACTTTACCTTTCTGGCATAAATGTGTCTCACTCTCTTTGCTGTACAACTGCATCTTCACTAATATAAGTACCAGCCGGGGTCTCATGACCAGGTTTGGAGAAAACACATGTACACTTTGAATTAGCAACTCCAGATGTTTAACAGACCCAGCTGCTTATCTGTAGTTTCATAAAATATATTCTGTTTTTTTTTTCCAGTTTATCTAGTACAGCAGAAAATCTCAGGTTTTTCCCGCATGCATTGTTTAACAACTATTTGAAACTGTTATTCCTGAGAAGCCTTATCCACACAAAAATAAATTGAGCGCACCCTGCATTGAAGGGCAAGAAATACCTGTGCACTTGGCCTGGGAATGTAAAGGTAGGAATCCTTTAAATCTTAGGCAACATAGCTTCTAGAATAATCATACCAAGGCGTTTCTGTAGAGCTAGCATTCTGTTATTATACAACGAGCAAAAACTTGTTTTAGTCTTGGCATAACTAGAATGGGACCAAAGAATCTTCTCTCTTGGAACCAGGAAGAGTATGGAGAAGACCCGTTCTCTTTTTGGTACAGACTCTTCTGAGCCTTGACAGCCAGGTTTTGCACTTGCACCTCAGCCAGTTTTAGTTGATTCCTCGTTATTAAGGAAATGCAAACCAAGAAGAAATTTAGCAGTATGGAAGGTTTTCATAACAAGTACTTCATCATGTTTGTGTCAAACAAATCATAATACGACTAGACATGTATAGATCTATAACTGAAAACCTAAGCAGGACGAAAAACAAATTACTGCCAAGCTGGAAATAGTGATAAAGGTTAAAAATGAAGCACGGAGGCCATGAGAATCTGTTGAAGCGTGGCATATAACTAAGGAAACACTTAGCTTGACTAAGACTGCACTCGAGTAACTGCAACCTTTAAAAAGTACAGTTGTGTACACTTACCATAAATGTAGATGTTAGAGTGTATTCACTGTTGTAGTCATTACGTTTAGGTAATCTGCAGGCAGGTTGCCCTCAGTCGGCCTGAACAACAAAGTCTTGGGTCCTGCTTTAACTGCTGTCTCCTCTTTCATGACGTCAGGTGTATAAAACATGCAGCCGATGCCATTTTATTCAGTTTTTCTTGCCCCAGATGTCAGGTGCCCCCTATATATATATATATATATATATATATATATATATATATATATCAATAAACAGAAATATATATAAAGGCACTTTTAGCAACAAAAACTTTACCTTAATCTAAATGCAAATACACCACAAAGGCTTTAGTGTATAGTGAAGTAAAGAAAAGGTATAGAAAGGTGGATGGCGGGTGGGTAACCTGGACTGCAACAGTGAATACACTCCAACATTTACATTTATGGTAAGTGTACACAACTGTACTATGTTCTTAGTGTTTCATTGTTGCAGTCATTACATTTGGGTAGAATCCCAAAGCTATGGATGGAAGGATGGAACTGAACAGCATTAGGAGTGGCTATAAAACCTTGCAGAACTGCAGTGGCAAAGCCTGCCCTGGATTTGGAGGAGAGAGGCAAAAGATAATGCTTTGTGAAGGTATGAACAGAGCTCCAAGTAGCAGCTTCTAGAATGTCTTTGGTTGGAGCCCCTCTGAGAAAAGCTGCTGAAGTAGAGGCAACCCTGGCGGAATATGATTTGATCCCCTTGGGCACAGGTTTACCATGGTGCAAGTAGCAAAAACAAATGCAGTGGCTTATCCACTTAGAAATAGTCTGCTTTGATATAGCCTTCCCCTCTGACCCTGCAGCAAATGCTACCAGTAGTTGCTCAGACTTTTAGAGATTTGGTCCTGTTTAAGTAGAATCTTAGTTGTCTGTAACGTCAAATGAATGCAGAATCCGCTCCCCCCTTGTTCTGAGGATTTGGATAAAATGTTGGCAAGTGAATGGTCTGGTTAAGAGCCACACTGGATACCACCTTAGGCATAAAAGGATTGGTCCTGAGGGACAAACTGTCCAGGTAAAATGTAGTAAAAGGCTCCACTGCCATGAGAGCCTGTAGTTCTGAAAAACATCTTGCTGAAGTGACTGCCAAGAAAAAAGCGGTTTTCCAAGATAGAAATTTTATATCCGCAGTGGCTGCTGGTTCAAAAGGAGGCAGGGTGAGTTTTTCCAGCACAAAATTGAGGTCCCATGCAGGAGTTGGTCATCTTCTGAGAGGCCGTAAACTTTTGGACCCTCTAAGAAACTGTTTAAGCAGAGGATTACAAACGGGGGGGGGGCTCGGTGTCGTAATGAGCCGAGACGGCAGAGGCATGGATTTTTATTGAAGAAAAAGATAGGCTCTTGTCAAGCATCTCAGTCAAATATTTAAAATCTAAGGAATATTGGGCTTTGCTGTGGCTGTTCCTTGTGCTTGGTTCCAAGCACAGAATCTATTCCATTTATCAGCATAAGACTTTCTAGTACTAGGCCTTCTGGCTTCCAAAATGACATCCATCACAAATTTACTGAGAGGCGTTGTTTGAACAATTAACTGATCAGCCATGCTGCAAGATTCAGAGTTTGGAGCTGAGTGTGCAGAATTTGATTGTTCTGCTGAGACAGCAGATGAGGTATTTGAGGCAAGTACCATGGAAGAAGTTGACATATTCCTTAGAAGTGGGTACCAGTGCTGGCTAGGCCAGTCAGGAGCAAGTAAGATCATTTTTGTTTTTTCCTGTCTGACTTTTAGTAAGACCTTGGAGAGTAGAGGCAGAGGGGGAAAGGCAGAGACTAATAGTTTTTTCCAGCTGAAGGACAGAGCATCCACTTTCCATGCTTTTTTGTAATAAGTTCTTGTGCAGAATTTGTCCAACTGATAATTTTGGGGAGAGGCAAATAGATGTCTGGGCTCCCCCATTTCTGTGTTAACATGCTGAAGATTTGTGGATCCAGTTTCCATTTGTGCAGGTCCATAAGATTTCTGCTTAGGTCGTCTGCCAGAGTATTTTGTTTTCCTGGCAGGAATTGAGCTTGAAGATGTATTTCGTAAGTCAAGGCTGTGTTCCACAAGGCCATGGCTAGTCTGCAAAGGGGGTAGGAATGTATACCCCCTGCTTGTTTATGTACCACATAATTGTGGTGTTGACCGTCTTTATCAGTAGTTGTCCTGGATGAAGTAAGACCTTGAAGGCTGTCAGGGCATTCTGAACAGCTAGCATCTCATTCTGGTTGATATGCAGATGCATTTGGTTTGGGCTCCATTTGCCCTAAATGCATCTCCCCGCAGGGTGGGCACCCCCAAGCACAGTCTAATGAGTCTGTAGTTAGGGTTTGGGTGCAGGGGGTAGGGTGAATGACAGTCCCTTGTTTTGGTGACATATCTCGGCACACCAAAGAAACTCCTGGTGTAGGCAGGGAAGGAGAGGAATCGCTGTTTCCAGACTGACAATAGACTCCATAAACATTTTCAGTACCACTGAAGTTTCCTCATATGCAGTCCCGCATATGGAATTAGTAGAATGCAGGATGCCATGAACCCCAAAGCCTGCAGAATTTGTCTTGCAGATAACTGGGTTTTTGTTGCCATTTTTTTGAAGTATGCTGTCAGTTGCCTTTGTCTGGCATAAGGTAAGCCATCTGGGCAGGTGTATTCAAGCTTGCACCCAGGAATGTAATTTGAGAGGGTACCAGTCGTGATTTCTTTTCATTTATGGTGTACCCTATATGCATGCTAGGAGCCTTTTTACAAACACCAGATGTTGAAGAGCGTCCTTGTCCTCTGCTTGAATGAGACAGTCGTCCAGATAAGGATAAATTTGAATGCTTCTTTGTCTGCAGAATGCAATTACTGGTGCCAGGCACTTTGTAAAGACCCTTGGCACAGTAGATAAGCCAAAGGGCAGTGCAGAGAATTGGTAATGCAAAAAATCTGCTTTGAAGCGGAAGCATCTTCTGCATGATTCCCTAATTGGAATATGCAGGTATGCCTCAAGTCTAGAGTTACTAACCAAGCATTCCTGCCTAGCATAGGCAGTAGCTGTTGTAAAGTCAGCATTTTTAATTTTGAAATGTCCAGGAACGTGTTCAAAATCGATAAGTCCAGTATTGGATGCCATGAATTGTCTTTTATGGGTATCAAGAAAAGTCTTGAATAAAATCCTTGTCCTTTTTCCTTTTTTGGTACCGGCTGAATAGCCCCCATATCAATGAGGGACATTACTTGTTTCTGGGCCTCTGCCCACTGGTTTTGTGGCAGATCCGGCCATCCGTCTGGAATTGGCAAAGTATGGAAATAAAATCTGTACCCCTGGGATACTATGTTTAATACCCACTTCTCCTGAGTAATTAACTGCCAATTTTGAGCATGAAGTGCTAGTTTCCCCACCAGGGGGCTGCCAAAAGGTAAGTGCTTGGTGATGGTAGAGGTAAGTCATTGAGACTGCTTACTGTAGAGTTGTGCTTTGTTTCCTCCAGTTTTGGAAGTGGAGGTACCCCATTGCTTTGACCTGTAAGAACCCTGTGATTGGTATCTGGAGCCTTTTGAGCGCCTGGATTTGCCTCGAGTGGCTCTGTTGGAAACAGGAAAGGACCAGTTTTTAGTAGGCCAGTGTCTACTGAACCTGGGTGGCTGCACTTGCAAGAAATCTTTTACAGTTTGCATAGATGTAGCTTAGTCTTCCACTTTCTTTAAAATCTCTTCTGCCTTATTACCACAGTATCATGCTGAAAAGGGGCATCCAACAATTTAGCTTTATCATGATCAGGCAGATTTTGCTCCTTGAGCCAGGCCATGCCTTCTAATCACAGATCCAGTAACGGCAGCCCTACAAGAGGCCTCCAAGGAATCAAAACCACATTGCAAAGTATGCTTTCCAACCTGTGCTGCTGAATGCAATCATTCCTGTAATTCTATTTTCCACACAATCGGAAATCAACATCATTTTCTGTTTCGGTAAGCCCATAACATGCTGTTGATATTTAAGCATATGAAACTGGCAGTTTAAGGGCCCTGACTGCCAAGGTTGCAAATGTATAAACCTTCTTTCCCCATCTATCCAGTGCCCTGGAATCTCTGACCGAGGGGGTAGGATTTTTAGCTGTAGAGGCCTTTACACCCTTGGGACCCTGAGAAATAGTCTCAGGATCAGCAGCAGGATTTTAGAATAGAAATTTGTGGGAGTCAGCAACCCTGTAATATCGGTCTGGCTTACTAGGAGTCGGAGGCAAGGAATCAACAGCCATGCTCCACTCCGGAAACACATCAACAATGTCTAATACAAGAGGTATTGCCAAAGACATATGCTGAGGAAGGAGGAAATCCCTAAGCCTCTTTTTTGATTCAGAGAAGTCCTGACTCTCCCAGTGAAAATGTTCCCTTAAAGTATGCAAAGTCTCTCCAAAAGAGTAATCCTTAGGAGGAGATGCAGATGAGATGGATTCCTCTGCATCAGAATCCTCATAGGGTGGAATAGAAAATTCCTGATCAGAAGAGGAATCTTTAGAAATGGAAACCAGATCTGAAGATTCATAATCAGTCCGTTGCCTAGGCATCTTAGCAGGGGTGGGGTTGGGAACCCCTGATCAAGGTAATTCAATCCTCAGCCTTTTGATCATTTGTTTTTTAGGCATAGGGGCCTGAGCACGTGGCTCATGCGTCAGTTTTTTTAGACATAGAAGCTTGTTTTTTACCTTGTTTTTGAGGCTGGCGTCTGTTTAATATAAAAGTGTTGAGGCCTGAAAACACCCTCAGAAGCCGGTGCCTGCGCAGCGGCTCTGGACCCATCCAAGACAGACATCTGTGCGTTCAATACTCTGTGAATCTCGCGGCATACCGGACTCCAAATGAGTCTCGGTAGAGGCCTGCGACTCAAAATTAGTGGGCATCAGGGGCTGCGAAAGCATCTCACTGAGTACCGGCGAACCGGTGACTGGCTTAGAAGCTTAGTCGGTTTTGGACCTCAACAGTCTGTCTGTCTTTTTCTTTGCATTTTTTTGTGAACACCTGTAGTCGGATTGCTAACAGATGACATTTCTGGATAACTGAATCTTGAACCAAAATATTTAGAAGCAAAAATATATGGACGCTTAATAGTGCGTTGGTTAAATCTAGCACAAAACTGAGAGCAAGGCACGTTGTGATCTGGGCCTAGGCAAGGAAAACAGTACAAATTAAAATCCTTATGAGGTATTTGCTTCCCACAAGTAATGCAATTAACTTTTACTGACATCAGTAAGGATTAAGAAAAAGTTTCCCCAATGGGGTACTTAGCTTTAGTTTAAAGCCTTCGGTTCTGAAACTCGAATGCAAAAATTTCAGGAGTCGGCCGACCGGCATTTGCGAACTGCTTCTGCTTCGGACACCGCTTGGCAAGAAAGACTGAATAAAATGGCGTCTGCTGCATGTTTTATACCAGACAACCTGACGTCATGGAAGAAAACAGCAACCGGCGCAGGACCCAAGACTTTGTTATTCAGGCCAACTGAGGGCAACCTGCCAGCAGATTACCAAAATGTAATGACTGCAACAGTGAAACACGAACATCAGAAAAGGAAAGAAACTAGGCCCATGCACACTGTGTGCACTATCAGACTTGCACTGCCTAAAATGAAAAGGTATAACAAAAGTGTTCAGTTTAAAATGTAGAGTAGCACTTTAATGTATACATGAGCCACTTAAAGTATATCCTTTATAACATTGTAAGTTAGTGCTAAAAGAAGTAAAGTGGTTGATATTTGTTTTTAAACTCAATACAAGCAAGTAATGTTAGCATTAAACAGTCCCATATCAGTCTTTTAAACAGTGGGGCAGTTTTCCGAGATGTAGTATACTTTTTATGGATCAATAATAATTTAAGCCCTGGTTTTCTAAAAGAGTTCAGTTCCAGCTGCCACAGCAATTCACAGTTTTCTAAAAGATTAGAGACTTCCTCCAGTTCCAAAAGATCAACATGGTCAGCAATTTGAAATTTAAAGCCAGTGTCTCTTCTGTAGCTGCATCCAGACATGTCTCCATATTGAGATGCCTTAAACCGCCGTCATTGAGGTACCACCAGTTGCAGGAGATAAGACTCCTGGACGAATTTGAGGAGGACTGAAGGGTTGCAAACTGCAAGGCTACCAAAGCTCAAGTCACTGCAGTAGTGGACGCCAAAACAATATCTGACAGCTCCTTTAATAGATCTCTATCTTGTAAAATGTACCAGATAGTTCAGTGACCTAACAAAGGTCTATGAAATATAGACATGCTTCCTGGACGTGTCCAAAGACCTTTACTCTATTAGGGGGACGAACAGTGGAACTTTGTTAAAGTTTCTTTTTCATGGTAACTGCTATGGCCATGGCATCTACAAGCACTCCCTTACTTCAGTACCTCCTTCCTGACAGGGGTGTCAGAATTTAGACTGGTCTCTTGAGGATGGTTTCAAACACATAAGGTTCCTTCCAGAACCAGTGAAAGATCAAATCAATGAGCTCATCAGCAGGCAGAGTTACCCACAAGGTAGAAAGGTACATCTAAACACCTCCAGAAACACAGATTCCTCTACAGAAGGATTTTGGGAAGACCATCCATCCCAGTTGCTTGAGGATCTCCAGAATGTCTCCAAATGAAACGTCCTTGGGTGGTGATATGGAGGATTCTTCTCCGTCGAAATCTGTCTTACACTCCCCTCAGGAATCTGTCATGGAAGTGCCTCCTTCTGCACACACTTTTCTGAGTTACCTCCTTTGTGGAATGTAGCAGGGAAGTATCGGAGATGATAATACCCTGTAAGTAGCCTGGAGGGTTTGGGCTGGCTGTCCCTGTGGAGTGGAATGTCAATGCTCTTGGTGCAGAAACACAAGATGTAGAAAGAGGATTCAAGGAGGGAGGAGAGAGTCAATACTCTCCACTACGTCAAAGGCAGACCATCTCGGGGAGACTAAAGCCAATGAAACAGAGAAGCCTGACTTCTGTCCTACTGGCGGTCTGCCCCAGAGGCAATCTACCAGAGGCAGAAATGAGAGCAGAGTTGTCCAGGGCCAAGGCTCCAAAGAGCAGAGACTGTTCCAATAGCTTAAAAATGGACTCCAACAGAACACTACGGCTCCGAAACCCACTCAGCTTGGAACTCATCACAACCAGTGTACTCAGAGAAACATTCAGATCAGAGGACACCAGTACCCTGACCAGAACCAGTCTCGGTAAACTCAGATCCAAGGACTCCGAAATGAAGTGTCGGATTGGAGCTGTGACTGCAGAAGTAGATCTAGCTAAGGTATCCTGACCTGAAGGAGTCACAGCCGGGACAACTCTTCTGAATTTGTGCAGAGAGAAGCTTCATCATTCTATCCACATCGGCTTACGTGAGACAACTGGAAAAGATGAAGACATTGATGGTGACTTGGGACAGTAGTCTCGAGAGGGAGAAGACAGCCTTGAAGGAACAGAGTCAATAGAAGGAGAACATTGGACCAGAGGCAGGATCTTCGGTGGAGAAGCATAAGACATCTTGAATCCAGAAGGCTTCAGATCTCATCTAGACTGTTTTTTTTTTTTAAGGAGGCTCCGAAGATGGAGTGCAACAACCCAACTTCAAGGACTTTTTAGGAGTGTCCCTGGAAGATGTTGGGGGGGAGTGAGCCCCAGATATGGCATGCTCCTGAAAAAAGTTGGAAGCAACCCTTTTAAAATAAGCTAATTTCTCCTATCTGGTAATGCACAGACAAACGTTTACAAATGTCAGTCAACATCAAGATGGCCAGGACCCAAGAAATATAGCAAAGGTCATGGGCATCAGAATAAGGCAGCTTATGGCTACATTATTTACATTTTTTAAATCTTTCTCCATTTTGTAAATTAAAGTCAAAGGTATACAAAGATAGAAATACTATTTGTTTCCCATTAGGGTAAGGAGGGAAAGGAAGAAAAAGGAAAGTGAATACTAAATGGTACTAAGAAATGCATAAATATAAGGGAGTTAGAAAAACTTTAGAAAAAAAATAAGAAAACTAACAATGGTCAAGTAGAATACACTAGTAATGTGTGTGCGTGTGTGTATAATACATATCAGTATCCATATAGATATATATACGTGTGTGTGTGTATATATATCTATATATATATCTATATATATGTGGGTCCCCTTTAGTCAATCGAACGTTTACAAGTTCAAACCACATATGGCCAAGACCATATGTTCAAACTTGTAAACATTGGATCGCACTGAATGGAGATCTCCGTACAGAGCGGAAAGAAAAGATTTCCCATTTTTGCAATGTAGTGCGATCACAGAGTGGGTATATCTAAGTAAGGGGGGTGTAGGGGGTGCAGGGGAGGCATAGCGCCCCCCCCCCCGCTACAGACATTTAGTTTTGTGTTTTTATTTCAGTGTTCGAACTTTTACGAGTTCAAACATATGGTCTTGGCCATATGTGGCTCGAACTTGTAAAGGTTCGATCTTAAGTAGATCCATATAGAGATATATATATATATATATATATATACATATATATATATATATATATATATATATATAAATATATACATACACACACACGCGTGCACACACGCATACACAGAAATTTAAAAAAAAACAATTGCAATAATCCACTTATCTTCACCAAAACTCTCAAGAATAAAGCTAATCATGTCTAAACACAAAAGCAGCAATAGATCTGGAGTATGTTAAAGGTTGGTACATTATGGTTAGTGAGGAGCTCATGAGTTTCAGTTGGCCATGACCTACAGTAGCAGCAGTCTCGGATTGGAGGTTCAGATCTGAACCCAGTGGTTGAGGAATGAATTAGGACATCAGATGCTTTGTTTTGGTAGTTTGGGCCTACTTTGGGGTTTAGCATCCCAATGAGTGACCACAACCTGTATCCGGTCCCCAGACACCTTCACAAACAAAAGTGTTGAAGTTGCTGCCCTCCCCTCCATAAAGTACAGTTGTGTACCTACCATAAACAAAGATGTTCGAATGGATTCACTGTTGCAGTCATTACACTTGGGTTATCCTGCTGGCAGGCTACCCGCAGTCAGCCAGAATTCGAAAATCTAGTTCCGGCATAGGTTGCTGTCACCTCTTCCCTGACGTCAGTGCGCCAGGGGTATAAAAGATGCAGCTGACACCATTTTCTTCAGTTTTTCTTGCCCCAGATGTGAAGTGCCCCCAAATTGGTAGGCTGAAAATTATGCCAATAAGTATGCATGCACAAAAATAAACATTTCCTTCATCTACAAGCAAATACACCACATAGGTCGTATACGACAGAGAAGTACAGATATGTCCCAGCAAAGAAAAGGGGGATGGTGGGTGGGTAACCTGGACTGCAACAGTGAATACACTCCAACATCTACATTTATGGTAGGTACACAACTGTACTATGTTCGTGTTTCACTGTTGCAGTCATTACACTTGGGTTGAATCCCAAAGCTGAGGTAGGGTGGCTGGGTCTAAATAGGATTAGAAGAGGCTATAAGGCCCTGCAGCACTGCAGTGGCAAAGCCTGCTCTGGATTTTGAGTAGAGAGGTAAGTGGTAGTGCTTGGTAAAAGTGTGCACTGAACTCCAAGTTGCAGCCTCTAAAATGTCTTTGGTTGGTACTCCTCTGAGGAAGGCTGAAGTGGCTGCTGCTCTGGTAGAATGTGGCCTAATGCCCTTAGGCACTGATTTGCCATGTTGTGAATAGCAGAAACGAATGCAGTGGCCTATCCATTTTGAAATAGTCTGCTTTGAGAAAGTCTTTCCTTGTCATCCTGCAGCATATGCTACTAAGAGTTGCTCAGTCTTTCTGAAGGCTTTAGTTCTGTCCAAGTAGAAGCGCAGCTGTCTGTGTATATCCAAAGAATGCAGGAGCCTCTTACTCTTATTCTGTGGGTTTGGATAAAAGGTAGGCAAATGAATGGTTTGGTTAAGGGCCACACTGGACATTACCTTAGGCATAAATGGCGGGTTAGTCCTCAGAGAAACCCTGTCTGGATGGAAAATTATAAAAGGTTCCACAGCCATGAGTGCCTGTAACTCTGAGACTCGTCTTGCAGAGGTTATTGCTAGGAGCAGAGCTGTTTTCCAAGATAAGAACTTTATTTCAGCTGTACTGGCTGGCTCAAAAGGCGGCAGTGTGAGTTTTTCCAAGACATAATTGAGGTCCCATGCAGGTACTGGTGCTCTCCTTGAGGTTTTGGCCCCTCTGAGGCACTGCCTTAGTAACAGATGTGAAAAAAATTGGTGGTTCCGTACTGTAATGAGCTGAAATGACAGAGGCATGCATTTTAATTGAAGAAAAGGATAGGCCTTTGTCCAGCATCTCAGTTAGGTATTGTAAAATCTGAGGAATATTTGGTACAAACGTATCAATTCCTTGTGCCTGGTTCCAAGCACATAATCTTTTCCACTTTTCTGCATAACATTTTCTGGTACTGGGCCTCCTGGCCTCCAAAATAACATCCATCACTGCTTTAGAGAGATGTGCTCTGAATGGCTACATTATCCGCCATGCTGCCAGATTGAGAGTTCTGAGTTGGCTGTGCAGGATCAGATTGTTTTGTGGGGTCAGTAAATGAGGAATAAGAGGCAATGTCCAGGCTGGGCCTTGAGACAAGCTCTTTAGGATTGGGTACCAGTGCTGGCGGGGCCAGTCTGGAGCAATCAGGATCATTTTTGGCTTTTCTTGTCTGACCTTTAGGAGTACCTTGGAGAGGACAGGCAGTAGAGGAAAGGCATATACTGATACGGTTTTCCAGCTGAATGATCGAGCATCCACTTTCCATGCTTGCTTGTGATAAATCCTTGTGCAGAATCTCTGTAGTTGGCAGTTGTGGGGGGAGGCAAATAGATCTATGTCTGGGCATCCCCATTTCTTTATTATCATGCTGAAGACCAGTTTCCACTCATGGGGATCCGTGAGGTTTCTGCTTAGTTTGTCTGCCAGAGTATTTTTCTTTCCTGGCAGGAATTGTGCTTGCAGGTGTACTTGATAAGTCAATGCTGTGTCCCACAAAATCATGGCTTGTCTACAGAGGGGGTAAGAACGACTGCCTCCCTGTTTATGTACCACATGACTGTAGTGTTGTCTGTCCTTATCAGTAGTTGTCCTGGATGGAGTACATCCTTGAAAGCTGTCAGGGCATTCTGAAGAGCTATCACTACTTTTTGATTGAAGATATGCCTTTGGCTTGTGGGCCATGTGCCCTGAATACATTTTCCGGCCATGTGCCCCCCACCCAGGCATAATCTGAAGCATTTGTTAATAACTGTCGGGCTGTGGGTAGGGTGAATGGCTGTCCCTTGGTGTGGTGACAGGCCTGTGCCCACCATCAAAACTCCTGTTGCAGGCAAGGAATGAGGGTAATTAATGCTTCCAGGCTGTGACAAAGTTGAGTCCAAACACTTTTTAGATACCATTGTAGTTTCCTCATAAGCAGTCTGGCATATGGAATTAGCAGAATGCAGGATGCCATGAAGCCCAAAGCCTGCAGAATTTTTCTTGCAGATGGCTGGGTCTTTGTTGCCAACATTTTGAAGTAAGAAGTTCATAGTAGATTCATAGGTTGGTACTAGGCTATCAGCCCTAGGGCCTATACAAGCCTAGCGATAACAATTCCCTGGCTATTTCTTCCCATACTATTTACTTCCGTGGACCCCTGTCTAGCAGGGTGACTGATGTGATCCCCGGGGTGAATTTCCATTCTCCCATTCAATCGTCAAGGTTCCTTTTGAAGAGGGCCAAAGAGGCACTCTGCTTGACATATATGGGCAATCTATTCCAGAGTCTGGGGAGTCTCGGTCAGGAACCTATCCCTCCAGCAAGTTTTGTTTATTGTGATGACATGGTTTAGATCCCTGGAGCGTGTGGCTCTGAGGGATTGGGATTTCTTTAAGTGTAGCATGTCCAACAGCTCTGGGTTTGACATGGCCTTGTATGTTAAGCAGAGATCGCCTCTGAGTAGACGATATGCGACAGAGTATAGCTGGAGTTTAAGGCGGTCAGCGTAGGGCATCTGCTTTAGGCCTGTGATTCTTTTAGTGAGGTATTTCTGCGGCCTTTCCAGTTGTTGCAGATGTCTTGAGAGGTACATACCAAACGGGGCGTTGTATTTTATAATGGGTCTAATGAGGGATGAGTACAGTGGGACAATGACCTCCTTTTTTCTGGATGAAAAGCCCTTAGTGATTAGGTGTGCCACATAGGATTTCCTGACTGTTGTGGCGATGTGGTTATCAAAAGTGAGACCACTGTCCACCTGTGTCCCTAAGTCTCTTATCACACTTTCGGTGTTTAGTGTACTGCCACCTATATGGTAATTCACGGATACATGTTTTTTCCCAAAGGGGATAACTATACACTTCTTGGCATTGAACTTGAGCCCATGGCTCTGGCGCCAAGCATCTGTTTCTGTAAGGCCCTTTTGTAGAGTATCCACATCATTTGGGGATTCAATAATGGCTCCCAGTTTGCAGTCATCTGCAAACTTTGTTATCCAGAGTCCCTTAGTCTGGTCCTGTACTTCAGAGAAGTAGATGCCAAACAAGGGCGGTCCCAGGACTGAACCCTGAGGTACTCCACTTGTCTGGAGCTGGATTTGGAGTCGGCTACTTTTACAGTGTGGGTTCTATCAGTAAGCCAGTTAGCAACCCATTGGGTGACGTAGGGATTAATGCCCAGCTTAGTAAGTTTATCTATGATTCCAGAGTGGGGGATGGTGTCAAAGGCCTTGGCAAGGTCTAGATAGGCTGTGTGGACCACCTTACCCTTGTCTATGGCTCTGGAGACTGATTCGAAGAAATCAATCAGGTTCAGGAGACAAGATAGGCCCTTCACGAACCCAAACTGGGTGGGGTCCAAAGTTTGAAGGTTGCCAATGTCTTTGTTTATATGTTACATGATAATACGCTCCATGGCCTTGCAGATAAGGCTCGTCAGACTGATGGGACGGTAGTTTCCAAAATCCAAGGTGGATCCCCCCTTGTGGAGTGCGATAACTGTAGCTCTGCGCCACTCAGTGGGCATGAAACCTGAGGTGAGGTTATGATTAAACATGACACTTAGGTGAGACGCCAGTTCATATTGTAGTTCATGTAGTACACAGCCAGGGATGTCATCTGGATGTCAGTTGCCTTTGTCTGGCGTGAGATAAGCCATCTGGGCAGTTGTACTTAAGCTTGCACCCAGGAATATTATCTCTTGAGAGGGTACTAGATTAGATTTATTTTCGTTTACTGTGTACCCTAGGCAAATTAATAATCTTTTTACAAACGCCAGATGCTTTAATAGAATATCCTTGCTCTCTGCTTGAATAAGGCAATCGTCCAATTAAGGATATATTTGAATTCCTCTGTCTGCAATAAGCAATTACTGGTGCTGGGCATTTTGTGAAGACCCTGGGCGCAGTAGATAAGCCAAAGGGCAGTGCAGAGAATTGGTAGTGCATTGAGCTAGCTGTGAATCTGAGGTATCTTCTGCAAGATTGTCTGATTGGAATATGCAGGTATGCCTCTTTTAGGTCCAAACTTACAAGCCAAGCCGTCTTGCCCAGCATGGGCAGAAGCTGTTGCAGAGTCAACATTTTGAATTTTGGAACGTCCAGAAATGTGTTTAGAGTAGACAGGTCCAGTATTGGTCTCCAGGTTTTGTCTTTTCTGGGTACTAGGAAAAGTGTTGAATAAAATCCTTGTCCCTGCTCTTGCTGTGGTACTTGCTGAATGTCCCTCATGTCCATAAGGGATGAAACTTGTTTTTGTGCCTCTGCCCATTGATTGTGTGGCAGGTCTGGCATACCTTTTCCCTTTGGTAAGGTGTGAAAGTGGAACCTGTAGCCCTGGGACACTATATTCAAGACCCATTTGTCCTGGGTGATCATGTGCCAATTTTGAGAAAAAAGTGCTAGTTTTCCCCCTAAGGGGGCTGCCAAAAGAGAAGTGCTTGGTGCTGGCAGAGGAAAGTCTTTGGGACTGTTTCCTATATGGCTGTGATTTGTCTTCTCTGCTTTTGGAGGTAGAAGCGCCCCACTGTTTAGGCCTGTATGAGCCCTGGGGCTGTGATCTGCCTCTGGGGCATCTGTACCTGCCTCTTTGTGGCCTGTCTGACACTGGAAAGGACCAATTCTTTGCAGGCCAGTTCCTGATAAATCTGAGTGGCTGTACCTGTAGGAAATTCTTTACTGTTTGCATACATTTAGCTTTGTCCTCCATTTTCTTCAACACCTCCTCTACTTTAACACCAAATAAGGTATCGTGCTGTAATGGAGCATCTAATAATTTTGCTTTAACATGATCAGGCAGATTCTGTTCCTTTAACCAAGCATGCCTCCTAATGACAGAACCCCTAACTGCAGCCCTGCAAGAGGCCTCCAGAGAATCAAAACCATATTGCAATGTATGCTTTCCCACTTGTTCAGTTGCATGCAATAAATTATGCACTCACCATAACGTTCAATGTATGTAGTCCATCTCGCCTCACATTCTTAGCCAATTTTACTAGCTCAAAGTCTCTCATTGGCTGGGCTAAGAGGGTATCCCATGGTGCACTGCTCCATATCCCCAGATCTAGTTTGCTGCGAAACAACCAATGTACTTCATACACACCTCACATCCATATAAACAATAACTAATCAAAGGGATTCTACAAGTGACAAACCTAACCTCCAAATCCTCTAGGCAGGGGGAAGGTGGGAGGGTAAGTAAGAATGTAAGGCGAGATGGACTACATACAGCGAACGTTATGGTGAGTACATAACTTCTTGATGTTATGTAGTCCTATCTCGCCTACATTCTTACCCGTGGGACAGCGTCCCTAGCACCTACATCCTGGGTGGCTCATAGGAAAATACTCCTGAGAACTGTGGAGCCAAAGGAAGATCTGCCCCTGGAGACCACGTCCAATTCGTAATATAAACAAAGGTGTGAGGAGAAGCCCAAGTAGCTGCAGCACATATATCATCCATTGACAATCTAGCTTGATAGGCTGTGGATGTAGAAACAGCCAGCGTAGAATGTGCCTTGACTGGAAATGGCAAATTTTTACCTCGTGCCTGATAGATGAAAGAGATACAACTGGCTATCCATCTAGACAGCACGAGCTTGGATACTGGAGAACCCAATCAGTTTTCTGGAAAGGAGACAGAGTTGGTCAGATTTCCGGATATCTTTTGTCCGGTGTAGATAGAAGCGCAACTGTCTATGCACATCCAATTGGTGAAATCTAAATTCTGCCTTGTTAGAAAAGTGGGGGAAGAACACCGGCAGCTCAATGGACTGATTCATGTTAGACACAGAAGCCACTTTAGGAAGGAAAGAGGGGTTTGGTCTAAGAGAGACCCTATCTTTATGGAAGATCAAATATGAGGGTTTGATGGAGAGGGCTTGAATTTCCGAGACCCGCCTTGCTGAAGTGACTGCTGTTAAGAAAGCTGTTTTCCATGTTAAGAATTTTAATTCACAGGTAGCTGCAGGCTCAAATGGTGGTAGAGTAAGGGCTTGAAGAACAAAATTGAGATCCCAGGGCATGACAGGTTCGGACACTGGGGGACAAAGCAACAGGGTACCTTTAAGAAATGCTTTGCATAGTCTGTGTGCCATAAGACTAGGTTCATTTGCTACGTGGAAATTAGATATCGCCACCAGATGAACTTTAATGGTGGCTGATGCGGACCCCTGATACAGCAGCATAGACAAGAACTCCAGTAAGGATCAATGCCTCTAGTATGAGCCCAGATAGAGAACCTTTTCCATTTGCTAGAGTAAATCTTTCTAGTGGATAGCTTATGAGAGGACAATAATATATGGACCACTTCTGGTGAAACATTATGACGTCTGACTAGCGATGGAAGTGGAGTAGCCAGGCTGTCAACCGGAGTGTCCTCAGAGAGGGGTGGAACTGTCCCGACACGCGTGTCAGTAAATCTGGTAGAGGGTCCAGAACCCAAGGAGTGTCCACAATGTAAGGTTGAAGAAAGAGGAACCATACTTGATGAGGCCAGTGTGGGGCAATCAGAATCATTCTGCTTCCCAAGGATTGCGCTTTCTGAATCACCCTTGAGAGAAGGGGAAGCGGAGGGAAAGCATAAAGCAGACCAGAGGGCCAATCGTGAACCAGAGCGTCCCTGGGTGATTCCCCCTGTGTGTGTGTGTGTGTGTGTGGGGGGGGTCAGCGTGAAGTAGTTGCTGCATTTCACATTGAGAGGGCTGGCAAAAAGGTTGCAGCAAGGCTGACCCCATCTGCTGAAGATTCGCTCTGCAACCAGACGATTCAGGGACCACTCATAAGGCATAAGTATCGCTCTGCTTAGCCTGTCCGCTATTACACTGGACTTCCCCAGAATGTGCGTTGCCACCAGAAACCGTTGGGAAGCTATTGCCCAATACCACACTCGCATAGCCTTTCTGCATAGGGCTAAGACCGGGTTCCCCCTTGCTTGTTGTGATACCACACTACTGACATGTTGTCCGAGTGCATCACAATAGTCCCTAGAGGAAGAACTTCCTGAAGTGCCTGCAACGCAAGAAGCACTGCTCATCTCCAGGACATTTATATGCAAATGTATCTTGTGTTCCTGCCACGTGCCTTGGACTGTCCTGCCGAAATAATGCCCCCCCACCCCCAAATCTGGGAGGTGTCCGTGGTCACAGTGGCAACAGGGACGGGAGGAACGAAGGGCTTTCCCCAGTTCAAATTGTTGGTGTACAGCCACCAACGGAGGTCCTGCTTGCACCTGTCAGAGTCAGATGGGATGAGATAGTGGGAGTCTTTGGAGAGACCACTGGACAAAGCAGAGCCATTGAAGAAGTCTTCTGTAATCTCGCTAGAGGGACCAACATGATAGTTGCCGCCATGGTCCCTAGGAGTTGTAGAACCAGTCTTGCCTTCGCTTGTCTCAGGGGCATCAGCAGGTGTATTTGTTGTTGCAATACTGTGATCCTTTCTTGTGGTAAGAATGCTCGCATTCGAATGGTGTCCAACTCTGCTCCTATAAAGGTGACATGCTGTGAGGGCAAATAAGGCAGATTTTTCCCAGTTTATTGTTATGCCCAATTGGTGACACAGACTGATGGTAGCGTCCCTGGTCTGAACTAATTGATGCCTGGTGGGGGCGGCAAGGAGCCAGTCATCCAGGTACGGAAACACCTGGAATCCCTGACGTCTCAAGTGAGCCGTCACCAATGCCATACATTTAGTGAACACTCTGGGGGCTGTGGTGAGACCAAAGGGCAGGGCTCGAAACTGGAAGTGACTGGCTCCCAGCCGGAAGCGTAGGGGACTCCTGGATGCTCTGTCCATTTTGACATGGTAGTAAGCATCCTTGAGATCGATGGAGCACATCCATACTTGCTCTCCCAACAATAATGGGAGAATCGATTGTAGTGTGACCATATGGAACTTGAACTTGTGTACGTAATTGTGGAGTTGACAGATCTAGTATGGGTCTCGGGTCCCCTGTTCTTTTCGGCACAAAAAGAATCTTGAGTAAGTCCCTAATCCGATTTGGTCTGAGGGGACTCGTTGCATGGCTCCTTTTTCTAGCAGCTGAGAGACCTCTGAGGCTGCTTGATCCCTTTGACTGGGTGGAATGTCTGGGATTTTTCTTATTGGCGGGGGTACTGAAGAGAATAGGATGAGGTAACCTCCGGAAATTATCCTTAATACCCATCGGTACTAGGTAATGCTCACCCAGGCTTCCGGATATAAGAAAATTCGACCCCTGACTGGGTCTGGATAAGCGCAGCCGGGCACACACTCAGGAATGAGAGTATGGAGAGCCATGGAAGTAGTCACGGTCTCCGGAATTGCGGGGGGGGGGGGGCCCTCTGTCTCTGGGGCGACGTCATGGAGCCATCTTTAAATTTCTGTTAGGAGCTGCAGTCCCTGGTTTTGTGAACTCCCATAGTATTTACGCCAGAACAGGAAATGACGAGAATTTATACATTTCCTGTCTATACTTAAATGGTTTGGCGGTTGATACTTTGTATTTGTTCTGAGGAAGCTGCTGGCTTTTTCAGCGGCAAAAACGCATTTTTACTGAAAATAAATTAGCGTTAAACACCAGCGTTTATTATTCATTTGTGGATTCGTGGTGTGGTTTGGACTTGCACCCGCACTTCATTTTGTTTTTCACAACAGTGAACTATGGTCATCAGGTGTGCAAGGCCGACTGTTGGAAAGAAATACTGAAAATTAACTCACGGAATGTGGGACAAACTGGAAAAAGGTAAAAACAGCAAAATGAAAAATACGCAAAAAAACTTTCGGCTAAAAAAAATACTCAAGACTACTGGTATAACTAGCAGTCATGTGTCATCATTATGTAAGAAACTGTTGACATGTTAATACAAGTCTGAAAAGGCGTCTTTTTTTCCTTCCTAATACACCTGAAGTAAATTCTCCAAACATTTTGGGTTGCATGGCTTGTGAGAATTTATACTGGCAAGTGTCCGTTTTATCACAAGCTTCAAGGGTGTTTAACAGATGGTAGTAAGGGATGGAGGTTGACTACTCTACCACTATGACATCAAGTACAAAAACATTCTAAGAGTAATCACATTTCTTTTACCACCAATACCCTGTAAATTATGACTTGTATGCCATGAAATCAACAGGCAGTCAAGATTGAATGTGCAACAAATCAACTTTAAAAAATAAAGTTGAGTATTCAAGATTTGAATAATGCAATTCAATGACAAAACAGTACATGCAACTTCCCTAAAAAATTGAGGGTCCCTTTCTGGTGAAAGCCCTTTCCCTAGCGATTATGATGGGAACTGAAATTTCCCCCCTTTTGGGAATTTTCAAAAATTTTGGGGGGAAAAATGAAAAATTTTTAAAAGCCAAATTTAGTTTTTTTTTTAAAATTCACGGCCCCCTCGTTAAAGGAGTTTTAAAATCCTTTTTTTAACTGTCTTTTGACCCCAAAGGGGTGCCAGAAGAATGAATAAACCCCCTAAAAGGTTAAGAAAAACCCCAATTGAAAAAATGCTTCCCCCCCAAAAACTTACTAAATTTATTTAAAAAATATTCCCCGGGCCCCTTGTTTTTAAAAGGAGATAATTTTGTTTTCAACAGTAAAACTGGAAATTAAAACCCCTTTGGGAAGATGGAAAAAAAAAAATTTTTCCCCACTTAAACCCCCCCTTTTGGGGAAAAATTTTAAAAAAATTTAAACCTTTAGGCCCCGGGTTTTTTTGGGGGGGCCCCTGGACTTTAAAAGTTTTAAGTTCCCCCTTAATACCTATTTTAAAAAAGGGGGAGGCGTGGGATTAAAACCTTTAAAAATTTTCCCACACTTAAAAAAGGGGTTAAAAAGGGCCTAGTGGGGTAAAAAAAAAACCCAAAGCCCCTGGAACAAAAAATCCTATTCCCATTTTCCCCCAGGGAATAGATTTGAAAAAAAAAATCCCAGGGGGGGCAAAGGGATGAATTCCAATAAAATAAATGGGGGGAATACCCCTAATCTTCGGAAACTCTAAACTTGAAGTTCAAAACCAAAATTCCCACCCACCCTTTATGGGGGGGGCATAAACCCAAAAAAATAAATTTCTGCCTTTTTAACTTTTTCCCGGAAACCTGAAGTAAAAACCAACTAAGAAATGGTCCTTAAACCTTTAAACAAAAACCTCCCCCTTTGGAAAAAAAACCCCTGAGAAGCCCCACCTGGCCTGTTAAACATCCGTAAAAAATCCCCCCTGGCCCCAAAGAAACCCCCGGAAAGGTAAAAACCCCCTTTTTAAAAACCCCCCCCCGGGGTTCCTTCCCTATTTTAAGTTTTTCCCTTGGGCGCACTCCCGGTTTTTTTAAAATTTGATTTTTAATGGCAAAATTAATTTTTAAAATTTTAACTACAAAAAGCAAAACCGGTGCTACCCAAACAATAAAAAAGTATGGTAATCCCAGGGTTTTTTTTCCCCACAAGAAATAAAATTTTTCACTTTTTCACAGGGGAACCCACTACAAAAAAACAAAATTTCCCCAAAAATAAAATTTTGGTTAAACCAAAATTTTAAAAGAACCTATTTTAAACCTTTCTAGGCAAAAAGAGGGGAATATCCCCGGGGCTTTGACCCGCCCCCTAAAAATGGTTGAGGGTTTTTTGAATTGGGGGAAACACACTCCCCAAAGGGTTCTACAATGTGAGTAAAAATCACGAATTTTAAAACCCTTTTCCCGAAAAGAAAAAAAAGGCCAAATAAAACCAAATGGCCAACTAAATTTACATTTTTATCCAAAAGTAGGGTTAAAACATTGGTCAAAACAAATGGGTTGTCCCCGGAGCCCGGCTTTAAACGGGGTTTTTCCCCGCAGCGCCTTCACCGGTCCCGGGTTTTTTTTAAAAAGGCATCACCCGGGGCCCTTTTTCCTCTGTTTCTTCCCCAAGCCGGGCCCCTTTAAGGTTTTTAAAATCCCAAATTTTTCCAAAAAGGAAAAAAAAAAATAAGTTTAAAATAAAAAAAAACAAAAAAACCCAGCTATTAAAAAAATACCCTGGGCCCAGGGGAAAGGGGGGAAAAAAACCGGGGAACCCAAGGGGAAAAAGGTAAAAAAAAAACTGAATGTCCTTCGGACATCTCATATAAAAAAAATTTGTCCCATGCCCAGGGAGGAGGAAGAAAAAATGGGTAGTTAATCCCCAAAGAGGGAAATGTGGGTTAAAAAAAATTAAAGCTTGGAAAAATTTCCCGGAGGAAGAGAAATAATGCCTTGGTTGCCACCCCTTAAAAGGGGGGGTGCCCAGAAGGGTTTATGCTGGGGTTTTTTTATGGGGGGAAAAAAGTCTTTGAATTTTTCCTTTTGGATTTTTCGTTTAAATTGCTTTCCCTTTCCCTTTTGTTGCTGGTAAAAAGCTTCTTTTCTGTTTTTTTGGCCCCGGGGTGTAGTCTGTCTTGTCCCAAGGTATGCACTTTTTTTTTTTTGGGGTTGGGGGGAGGAGGTGGTTGTGGTTTGCCTTAACCCCCTTTGGAAAAATTAGGTTTATTTAGGAAATATCTTATGGAAATTGGGAAAGGGGTTGAGTTGGCCTGATTAAACCCTTTTAAATTTCCCGAAAAAAATTTTCCATGAAGGTTTAAAATTGTTTTGCTGCGGGTTCAAAAGGAGGAATTTTCACCAAAAGCAACCCCCAGTTAAGGGTGGTTTTGGGGTTTTTTTTCCCCCTTAAAACTCCTGAGAAGGGGTGAAAAAAAGGTGGAAAAGTGTTTTTGCAAAAATGCTGATGCTGATCTTGAAAAAGGAAGGCCGTTGAAAAGGTAAGTCTCCAGTTTTAGAATTCTATTTGACACATCTTTTCCCCTTTTCCCAAAAAAACCCCCCCACCTTTTTTTTTGGGGGTTGGGGTTTAAGTTTTTAAGGGGGCGGGGGTTTTGGTGCCCCCGGGGTTTTTTTTTTGGGGTTGGTTTGGGGGTTTGGGGGAAAAGCCCATTTTTAACATTCCTAGAAAACCTTTGGGGGGGGGGGGTTTTTTTGGCCCCTTGTTTTCTTTTTTTCCGGGGGGGAAGGTTTGACCCTTTTTTTGGGGGGGGCCCCCCTTAAAAGGGGGGGGTTTTGGGGTTTTTTTGGGGGGTTTTGGGGGGAAAAAATTTTTGGGGGGCCCCCTTTTTTTTGGGGAGGGGGACCTTTCTGGCCCGGGGGTTTTTTAAATTTTGGGGTGTTTTTTGACAAATATTGCCTGTAACTGGATGTTGTAGCTGAGGCCAGTTTCCCAAAAGGTCCAAAGTCATTCTGCATGGGGGTATGAATGAGTGCCTCCCTGTTTGTTGATGTACCACATGACTGTGGTGTTGTCTGTCCTTATAAAAAAAGGCCCTTTCTTTGAGAATGGTCTGAATTTTGGATTGCCAGTTTTTCTGCCAGCATTTCTTTTGGTTTATGTGCAGGTAGCTGGTCTGAGTCCACAATTTGTATGCATTTGTCCAGCATTGCCCCCCTCCAGGTCTGAGCCCGGGGTGGTTTGGCTTGCTTAAAGTTGTGGAAGGGGAGCCTGGGTTTGACTGGCATGCTTTAGCCCCCCTAGGAACTCCTGTTTTAGGCATGGATTAGTGGATTTTTTTTCTAAGCTGTGCCTTTTTGGGGACCATAAATTTTTAGGTACCACTGTAGTTTCATATGCAGTCTGGCATGTGGGGCCAAGATTATGCATGATGCCATGAAGCCCAAGGGCCCGCAGCTTTTCTTGCTGTTAGTTTGTTCTGTTTTTTAATGCCAAGAAGTAAGAGGGGGTTTTTTGTTTTTTTGCAGTTAGGAATGCCATTTGTTTTACTGTGTCCAATTCCCCCAAAAAATGTTCTTGTTTGGGATGGTATCAGCCTTGACTTTTGTAAATTGACTGTGTATCCCAGGGCTTGTAGCAATAAATGACCCTTTTTAAATCTGTTGTCAGCTTGCTTTTTTTGTCCCTTGTGGGGAGTCCCCCGGTATGGATAAATTTGGATTCCTGTATCTGCAGTGGGATTACTGATGCCAGGCATTTTGTGAATACTCTGTAGATAAGCCAAAGGGCAATGCTGAGAATTGAAAAGCTCTGATCCTGCAAGAAATCTGAGGTATCTTCTGCAATTTTGGGCAATGGGCTGCAGGTATGCCTCCTTGAGATCTAGAGTTACCAGCCAACACTCCTTGCCCAGCATGGGAAGAAGTTGCTTTGGGTCAGCATTTTGAATTTTGGGGCAAAATGTATGTGTTTAAGTGGACAGGTAGAATAGGTCTCCAACTTTTCTTTTTTTGGAAATAGGAAAGTCTGGGAGAATCCTTTTCCCTGTTCTGTTATTGGTACTCTTTCCACAGCTCTCATCTTTGTTAATTCTATCTGCTGAGAGCCTTTTTTGATTTGGAGGAGGTTTGGCATTCCTCACTGGTAAGGGGTGGGAAATGGAACCCGGGACCTTGTCTATGGTTTGCAAAATCCACTTGTCTTTTGATATAGTGCCAATTTTTTTTAAAATAAGGTAACTTTCCCCTAAGGTGCTGCTATTTGCCCTGGTAGGCGGAAGGCCCAAATCACTGTGATTGTTTTTGTGGCAGTGGGTTTTGTCCCTCTTTTTTCCTTGCCACTGTGCCCCCCTGTAGGCACCTCCTCTGGATTGTTTCTGCCTCTGGCGTATTCCTGCCCCCTTTTGGGGTCTTTTGGAGTCGGAAAGGACCAATTTTGGGGGCCCGTTCCTGCTAAACCTTGGGGTGAACCTGTAAGAAATCTTTAACTGTTTGTACAGATTTTGCCTTTTTTTCCATTTTTTTATTACCTGCTGGGCAGGTGTACCAAAAAATGGCTTATCCATAGGAGCATCTAATAGCTTTGCTTTAACATGATCCGGGAAGCCTGTTCTTTTAACCATGCATGCCTTCTTATCACTGTGCCAGTCATGGCTGATCTAAATGAAGCCTCCAGTGCATCATAGCCACATTTTAAGGAATGGTTACTAACCTGTTGGATGTTATTACCATTTCTAATACATATTTTTTTCTAAAGTTTTATCAGAGGACATTTTTAGTTAACTGATCAAGCATCTCTTGGTATTGGATCATATGAAACTGACAGTTTAAAGCTCTAGCTGGGGAGTAGCAGGTGTAAACTTTTCCCCATCTCTAAGGACCTGGATTCCCCTTTTAGAGGAATAGGGTTTTTGCTGTGGTAGGCTACTGCCTTAGGCCCCCGGGATATAGTTTGGGTCTGCAAGGGGGGCCTTTAATGGTGATGAGGTCGGGACCCTGTAAAATCTATCTGGTTTGGCAGGGGCTGGAGGTAAAGAATCAGGAGCAGTGCAGACATCATTAAAAGCATCATCCACAACAAGGGGACAGGAGGTATAGCTAAGGGCCTTTTTGTGGAAGTGCAGAAAAATCCTAAGCCTTTTCTTGAATCTGGGAAAACTTGTCCCCGCCATTGGGAAATTTTTCTCTCATGGCATGTAAGGTTTCCCAAAGGAAAATTCCTCGGGGGAAGGCAGGGAATGGATTCTTCAGCATCGAATCTTCAAAAAAAAAGGAGCCTCTGGCTGGTCTGTAAAGTCTGATCATCCGAGAATCATCAGAGGACACTGGCTGGGGCTCTGCCTAGGTCTCTTTTTTTGGGGCTGAGAGGCCCTGTCTGGGTGAGATTGGGATCCCCTAATTAAGGGAAATTTAAAACTTCTGCCAGAGTAAGCAGGGAAATAGAAGGGGGCCCGTGTAGGGGGGTTTAAAACATTTATTTAGGTTTGGCTGCTTTAGCCCTGGCAAAGGCCTTAAAAGACATGGCTGCAGGAGGCCTAAACACCCGGGTGGGGTAGAGACATCCAAAGGGGGGGTGTCTGATAAATCACTGGAACCACAGGTAGGAAAAATTTTTGATTCAAGTAAGAGGGCCTGTAGTAGTCAGGATTGCTGAAGATTGACCCGT
Source organism: Protopterus annectens (assembly GCF_019279795.1). NCBI lineage: Eukaryota > Metazoa > Chordata > Ceratodontiformes > Protopteridae > Protopterus > Protopterus annectens. The sequence goes on along the minus strand of NC_056726.1, from coordinate 766,645,960 downwards.
TTTTTGGTTTTGGCCAAACCGAGACACTTTTGCTTAACCGGGGTTTTGCCCAAACCCGGACCCCGGGGTCGGTCTTTTTTTTTGCTTTTTTGGGTAGTCGGAGGATCCGCGGCATAATTTCCAAAATTAGCCCAAAAAATGTTCAGCAAGACCCCGGGTAAGCGTGCGGTTGAAGAAGCACAGGAACAGGCTGCTACCCGGGGCTGGGCCTCAAGGGCAGTAAGAGTGGAAATCTTTATGAGGTATTTGTTTCCCCAAGTTAAACAGTTATTGACTTTTTCTGACATCGGCTGAGGAAGAAAGAGTCCCCAAGGGTACTTAGCTTTTTGAAGTCTTAATAGTAGGGAGTAGTAATCTCTGGATCTGACCGACCGGGACTTGCAAAACTTTTGCTTGGGGCCCGCGGGAAGAAAGACTGAGGGAAAAATTCTGATGCCTTTAACCCCAGCAGAGATGCGCCCGGGGGAAGTGCGACATCAGCCGGCCGGGCCCCGACTTTGGGAACCGGCCGACCCAAAGGGGGGCCTACCACAGGACAACCCATTTTTTTTTACTGCAGATGCATCCATGAAGGACATCCCCCGGGTTCAAAAAGTACAGTTTGTACACCTACCATAAATGTAGATGTTTGAGTGTCTTCCTTTTCAGTCATAACTTGGGTCTCCTGGCAGGCAGCCCCCGGGGCCAGAATAAAGTCTGGGTCCGGCGCAAAAACCCTGCGCCCGGGGAATAAGCCAGCCCTCTTCTCCCGTTTCTTGCCCCGATGTCAGAAGTCCCCCAAAAAAAAAAATGAATCAAAAGGAAACACAAATCACCACAAAAAGGGAAAAAAGAGGGGAGGGAGGGGGAAACTGCAAAGTGAAGACACCAACATCTACATTTATGGTTGGGGAAAAACTGTACTATGTTCCTGTTTCACTGTTGCAGTCATAACTTGGGGGGGAATCCCAAAGCTGGGAGGAGGCTTTTGATAAAAAAAGGGAAAAATCCCCCGCAAAACAGCAGAGGCAAAGCCTGCCCTGACTTAGAAAAAAAGGGGGATTGGTGCTTGGAAAAAATATGCACAGAACTCCAAGTGGCAGCTTCAAAATATCCTTAGACCCCCTGAGGGAAAACTGTAGAAGTGGCAGCCCAGAGAAGAATTCTAATGGTACCTGGAAACTGTTTCCATGATGAGTAAAAAAATCTGATTCCATAAGCAATCCATTTGGAAATAGTTTGTTTGAAATAGGTTTTTCCAAAAAGGGGGCAAAAAAAACAAAAAATTTATTAGATTTCTGAACTTTTGTTTGTCCAAAAAAAACTGTCTGTGCACATCTAATGAATGCAAAATCCTTTCCCCTTTTTTTTGGGGTTTTGGAAAGAAAGTAAGGGAAGGGCTGATTTAAAGCCACTAAATCACCTTAGGCATAAAGTAAATTTGGGCCTCAAGGATACTCTGTCCTGATGGGAAAAAAAGGTATGGTTCCACAGCCATGAGGGCTCTAGACCCCTTTTGGGAGAGTCAATGCTAAAAAAAGCGTCTTCCAGGATAAAAAATTAAATTTTAAAATGGGGGCTCAAAAAGGGGGCAAAGAAGTTTTTCAAAAAAAATTAAGATCCCAGGCAGGGACAGGAGGGGTCCTGGGGGGGCAAATTTTTAGCCCCCTAAAAATTGCTTACCAAAGGATGAGAAAAAAGGAGGATGAATGAAATGCAAATAGCGAAGCATGAATCTTAAGGAAGAAAAAGGGAAAATCCTTTAATAAAAATTCAAAAGGGAAAACTGAAAAAATCAGGGAAGAGGATCATGGGCCCATCCAAATACAAAACCTCTTCCATTTAGGAGGCATAGATTTCTGAAAGTGCTAGGCCTTAGCTTCCAAAAAGAACATCCAAAACCTGTTTGGAAGACCAGAGGAAATCAAATTCCTTTGAAGAGCCAAAGCTGCCAGGCAAAGGGTCTTGAGGTTGAATGTATAACCGACCCCGATGCTAATAAAAAAGGGTTCCAGGAGAATCCAAGGAGGCCCCAAGAACAGGTAGCTTAGTTGGCTACCAAAACTGTTGAAATAATTTGAGCAAATTCAGATGAGGAACTTGGGCTTGTCCTGTTTTTATCTTCAGTACCCGCCCAAGGTAGTAGAGGAAGAGGAGGAAGGCATATGCTGAAAGGCCCAGTTGAAGAACAGGGCATCCACTTCCAAGCTGTCAGGAAGGACCTGGCAAAAAGCGAGGCAGCTGGATTGAGATGATGCAAACAGATCTATCTGGGGACATCCCCAAACCGTAATCCTGTTGAATAAGCTGATGTCTAGCATCCATTCGCAAGAGGATCTGAAATGTTTCTGCTCAGGCTGTCTGCCAAGAGATTCTGTTTCCCTGGAATGAATTGGAGCCTGAGATGTAGACCAAATTTAGAGCCAGTCCCATAAAAGCCATAGCTATCCGGCAAAGGGGTATTTAAATGAGAACCCCTGCTTGTTGATGTACCACATGACCGTGGTGTTGTCTGGTGCTAATTAGCAGAGGCCCTGGTTGTAAAAGGTTCTTGAAGGCTAGAAGGGCATTTTGAACTGCCAACCTTCCTTCAGATTGATGTGTGTGCCAGTGAAGATGGTCCTTTGTCCAGGTTCCTGCTGGCAATTGTCTAGAAAGTGTGCTCCCCAAGCATAATCCGAGGCGCCCGTGGTTAGGATTTCAGTAGGTTGAGGAAGACGAAAAGGCTTTCTGCTTAAAGTGCATACCCTGGACCACTAGAGGAACTCCTCTGAAGGCAGGGGATCAGAGGAAATCAGAATATCCAGATCATGTACGCTGTGACCATACACTTTTCAGATACCATTGAAGCTTTCTCACAGGAAGGCCTTTGCATTTGGATCAACAGAATGCAGGGAAGCCATGTAGCCCAGAGCTCCAGGAATTTCTTGCAGTGAGCTGAGATAGAGTTACATGTTGGAAAGTAGAAGACAGCTGAGTTTGTTTTTCTGGAGTGGAGGGAAGGCCCTTTGTAAGGTTGTATTTAAGAGGGCTCCAAGAATAAATATATTTGTTGAGAAGGATCAAATGTGACTTTTTGTGTTCACTGAGAACTTAGTAGAGGAGAAGAACAAAGCAACAAAGTCCAGATGTTACAGAAGATCTTTATGTTGTCTGCCTGAATAAGGCAGTTGTCATTCAAATAGGGGTAAATCTGAATCCCTCAGTCTGCAGTGTCACTACTGTTAGCACTTGGTAAAGACTCTGGTGCAGTAGATAAAACCAAAGGGCAGTACAGAGAATTGAAAGTGCCTTTAACTCACCGGAACCTGAGGAATTTCCTGCTCTTGCCTGATGGGAATATGTAAATAGGTTTCTTTAAGTCCAAATGTCGCCCATCCAGGCCCTGAGAGAGCATTGGAATTAGTTGCTGCAGAGTAAAGGATTCCTGAATTTTGGAACTTCCAAAAGGTGTTTAATACAAAGGTCCAGAATAGTTCCATGAGTTTATTTCGGGAACCAGAACAGTCTTGAACAAAAACCTTTTCCCATATCCGTGGTGAGTGGAACAGGGTTTATGGCTCTCATGGCCAGAAGAGCATCCACTTCTGAGTTAAGGGCCTGACCATTGATGTTTTGGCAGATTCACAACCGCGGAGCCCTTGGCAAAGTGTGAAAGTGGAATTTGTAACCTTTAAATCACGCCCCAATACGATCTGTCCTGGGTAATATGAGTCCAATTTCTGTAAAAAGAGACAGTTTACCCGAGAGGGGCATCCAGGTGAGGGTCCAGCCCAACCAGGAGAGTCACTGAGCTTGCTTTTTGAGATTGGGATCTGTCTTCCCTTCTAGGTGAAGAAGCAGTCCATTGTCTAGATCTGTAAGAGGCCTGACCTGACCACGCACTTCTGAGCCATATCTTCCCCTTGAGGCCTGTCAGACGGGAAAGGACCACCTTTTTAGAGGGCCAATTCCTGGAAAATCTAGAGGCTGAACTTGCAAGAAATCTTTACAGTTCATGACAGATTTATTTTTCTTCCATCTTTTAACTTCCTCAGCCTTGATCCAAAGAACATCATGTTGAACAGGGTACCTAATAACTTAGGCCTTTAACCTGTTCAGGTAAACTTTGTTCACGGCCAGGCATGTCTCCCTGGATAATAGTACCAGAGGCTGCAGCCCTGCAAGAAGCATCCAAAGCATCAAACCACAACAAACTAGTGCTTATTCACTTGTTCAGTGAAAGCATGCAAGACATCCTGAAGTTCCTTTATCCTCTGCACAAGCAGAAGGGAAGCAAGCTTTTGCTTTTAAACAGACAAAAGAAATTGCTGATACTTAAACATAAGGAAACTGGCAATGAAGCCTCACAGACAGGGTAAGAAGTATATAATTTTTTCCCCACTCTGCTCCAAAGTACCTAGAATCCTTTCTCAGAGGGAATAGGATTTGAAGTAGCAACTCTAGCAGCCTTAGAGAGCCCTGAGAAATAGTTTCAGGATCCGCATAGGGTTTTTAAATAAAAAATAAATGAGCTGGAATCACAAATCTATCAGGGCTTAGAAGGAGCAGGAGGCATGGAATCAGGATTCAAAATTAGCCCCCCAGAAAAGTTATATCATCTACAATGTCCAAAACAGGAGGGGATAGCTAAAGGCCTATGCTGAGGAAATAGAACTCAAGCCTCTTTCTGGAAGCAGAATATTCCTGTCCTTCCCAATGAAAATGTTCCTCTTATCCCATGTAAGTGTTCCCAAAAGAGAAACTCTCAGGCGGAGAGGCCGAGGGTAAAGAGCTCAGCATCCAAATCCTCATAAGGAGGAAAGCGCGGAAATAGTCCTGATCTGGAGGAAGAAACAGAAGATACAGAAGCCTGGTCAGGAGGAATCCAGAGTAACATCCTGTCGAAGCCTTTTTCTCAGGAGGGGGTGAGAACCCCAATCATTGTAAGCAAATCTCTGCCATCTTTAATAATTGCTTTTTGTGTCTTTGGGGAGTGGATTCAGAAGAAGCTTGAGTAGGAACTTTAGACTTAACAGGAGTCTTTGTCTTTGCCTTTGAAATAGTGATGTGGAGAGGCCTTGTTCCTCAGAAGCCGCCACCAGAATAGCGGTTCTGGACCCATCTGAAGGAGCCGACGTCCAAGGTCCCAGCAGCAATAGTGTGGGCTTTGATGGCCCCCATGGAGTCCGTATCGCCATCGGGTTCAGAAGTGGCGACGATAGGGGCTGCAAAAGCGCTCACTGACGACAGCCGAACCGGACGCTGGCTCCAGCTGCACGAGTCCCGGTTTGGACCTCGAGGCCTGTCTTTGTCTTTGCGCTTTCTTTTGAACTCCGCAGTGTCCGGCTAACATTCTATACCAGCGCTCAAGCAAAATAATTTAAAGCCCAACTGCACTCTGCGCTTTTGATAGTATGGGAGAGTTGAATCCTGCACAGGACTGACAACAAGAAACGCCGTGGTCAGCCTAAGCAAGGTAGACAGAAGAGGGAAATTTTTGAGGTATTTGTTTCTACACGCTTATACAATTATTAACTTTTTCTGACATCGAGGAACAAGAAAGATTCCTAACCGGGGTACTTTTAGCTTTGAGAAGAGAAGTAAGAACTCGACCGACAACAACAAAATACGCTTGTTCAAAAACGCTTAACCAACGATTTCATAGCTGCTTCACCGCACGGCAAGAAAGACTGAGAAGATGGCGCCGGCTGAGGGCTATGTGTACCAAAGCGCATTGACGCCAGGGCACGAAGCCAGGCCAGCACTCGGACCCAGACTTTGGGATTCTGGTCGACCTCGGTTGCCCGTCGGCAGGAGCACCTGTGTTATGTGACTGCAACAGTGAAACACGAAGAACATCATATGTCTCACACTGTAAGGTGTCATTGCAATGTTTATGAATCTTAGTAAAACAGTTATTAATCAGAGGTGTATTAGGGTTTCAACAGAAATCTTATTCACTCTTAAGGCTGAATCTCCTGAACACTGTCTAAAGTCAGGAGCTTATGCTTAACAATACAGCTGTGTACAGACTTGGTATAAATGCAGAGTGTCATCTTCACTACTGCAAGAATAATCTTTGGGATTTCCTGCCTTTGAAAGCCAATGGCTGGCCCAAATCTCAAAAACATGATCCCTTCCCCCAGGCCAGGGAGGACACCTTGCCAATGGACGTCAGGCTATAAAGAGCCATCAGCTAGTGCTATTCAAGTCTCCATCCCCAAAACAGAGTCACACTCTTATTGGTACTGGCGGGGAGCATGATCTGCCCAACACTGTCCCCTAGGAAGAAAGGAGAGCACGGAAGAAACTGGTGCTGGGAGAAACAACTTAAAAGGATGGTACCCATTCCAGACAGAATAAGAATGTGGAAAGGGAATGGAGAAAGGAATAAGTTACTGCTACAGTGAAAATAAACACCTAAATTTAGGTAGAAAGCAAATATACAATTGTACAAAGTTCATAGTGCTTCAATGCTGCCACCCTTGGGAAAATTCCCAGAGCTACAAGGAAAGGGAAAGTTGGAGAGAAGCCCTTGCAGAACAGAGGCGATTCTGCCTCATCCCAAGACGTTACATCTAAACTGTAATGCTTGATAAAGGTGTGCATCAAGAACCGGGTGGCTACCTCTGGCTGGAGTGGCAGGTAGTAACTGCAGCTGTAGCCCTGTGAGAATTGGTCATAACATTATCACGCACTTTCTTCCCATAGCATCTGTAGCAAAAGGCAATACAATTTTAAGACTACTTTGAAATAGGTTTTCGTTCCTTATTCGTAACAAATACCACTTAACTGCCAGTCTTTACATTTAAATAAAATCAGAGATGCCTGTGAACAATCCAAATACAAGCTTTTCCGCCTTAAGTAGGGGTTAGGAAAGAAGACTGGCAAAATGGATTGCTCATTTAGAGATTTCAGAAACTACTTTTGACAAAGGATTTCTGTACACGTAAACTGTATCCTTGTGAAAAATAAACGGTTGTCTACACAAGGGGATTGCAATCCAGGAATTCTTTTGTCTAACGTGAAGGCCACCAGCAGGGCAGTTTTCCGGATAGTGAAGGCCACCAGCAGGGCAGTTTTCCGGATAGTGAACTCGAAAGTTTGGTGGATCCAAAAGACTTAAGGGAAGTAGGTATTCTGAAGGTTTAAAGAACGTCTGTTTTCCTTGCGACAGACAAGATAAGCTTGTGCACCAAAACCATTCCAAATCTCTCTTCTGGCAAAAACTACAACAGGGTTGAGGTCCTTTGTCTTTTCTGGCACCAGAAAGCCTTCCATGACAGCCCTAATGAAACCTCATAGGAGTACCTTTTGATTACGAGGTTGCTGGCATTATGCTGTGCCTTGTTCTCTGATGGAGTGGATACTCGGCAAATATGTGGGCGCAAGAAACTTTGTCATGAAGATCATCTTATAACTTCTGGACAGGATGCCCCTAAGCCACCCTGTCACAAGTGATTCTATGCCACTCAGTCATCTACCAACTGATTCCAAAGTTAATAGGAATGGAAAATTTAGGACTGCAGTTATGTCCAAGGGATGCACATGGCTTTCTAGCGAGTAGCAGCACTCACCTCACTCCCTAGTTGGACAGTTGCTGTGATAGTGGGTCTGGCTTTGGCCATTACCTTTTTTCCTTGATTACACTGCTATAGAGCTGGCCAGAACCATACCTGGTCCTAGATATTCCTGAAGTCCTTTGGGGAGACCAACTTCATTTCCACAGTCATCAGTGGCTTACCCTGATCCTAGAGTACCTGTTGACCTAGTTGTCTAGTAGGAAGGGTCTTACCAAGGGAGTGTTAATTAAGGATGCTTTAGTATCAGCTAGCCTGAACTACACAAGTAGAAATCACATGAAACAAGCAGTTGCAACCTGGCTAAACTTTAAACTTCATTCTTTAAGACGTGGACCGTGTGGGTTCATAAGGTTACAGGAGGTGACATTCTGGGCTCTAAGCTTGTTGAATTCCCTTTCAAGCAATGTTTGCTATGCAGAGTCAGTGCCACAACAGGTAGCACTCTTGCTTTTGGTGCAGAAAGTTGTGGGTTCTATTCCCAAACCAGGTGGGTGAACTGCTGCCACCGCAGTACAGCCTAAAGGGGGAGGTCACACTACTGTGTCATTCTTTTGATGAGCCATTAAACAGAAGTCCCATCTGCTTAAGTCCGTGGTTGCACCTATCAAAACAAGCAGGAAAGTTCCCTGATGCAATGGTCAAATTTCCACTAGTACACATCACCTCAGGTCTCTCCTGAAAAACAGCCAGTTGACTAGTGGACTAACCTGGTCAAAGAATAAAGTTAAATAAACTTTTCAACCATATGAAGCTTTTCATCAGTGATCTCAGTCTAGAAATGCAAGTAGCTCAACATCCTTGGGGACAGGCAGCCGAAACCCTGCTAATCCTCTGACTTAACTGTTTGGGGCCAGCCAGCCCCTTGGCACATAAGGATAAAGCCCTGTTGCCCAGAAGATATAAAACTGGTAAGAATCCCAGTAGCAGGGGAAACTGACTAAAATGGGTGGCAGCAAATGGCTGACTGTGGCTGGTCTATCCCAGGGACAGGCAACTCAATTTGATGTGGTACTGACATCCTGCAAAGGTAGTGTTATACCACGTGCCGCACAGGGGCCAAACTCCACAAGCAACAGACTGCAGCCAGGGATGTGCACGCACCAAAGCATGAAATGTGCATCCTACAAGGGCCCAGCATTACAATAATTCTACGCATTAGGGTTGCAGAGAGGGTACAAGAGGTGGAAGCCACAAAGAAAATCTTACAGGTTACCTGGAAGACAGTATTTTTCAAGATAACCTCTTGCACCCTGGGAATGAATACAGCAAGTGGTCAACTGGGAAGGCTAACAGCTAAAAGTTACAGGGAGAAAGCCTAAAGAAAAACCTGCTGGTGACCACACGGGCTGCCAGTCTTGTAGTGGCACCTCCTCATTTTTTATACTGCAGTTTTTTTGTATGTATATATATATATATATATATATATATATATATATATATATATATATATTTGACTAACCTTGTTACAGCCTCCTGACTTCCCTATTCATTCTGCAATTCCAGCAAATTAATCCCATTTAATTCCCAAACATTAAATTTGGAAAAGGGTCCTCTGCTCATCCTACTAATGGTATGAATCTGTTAATTCTATGTAAATATTGATTTTCTCTGTCACTCCAGCTCTGTGTTACTCTTACTAAAATAAGAAGTTATGTACTCACCATAACGTTCCATCTGAGTAGGTAAACTTAATTTGTCTGCAACCTCTGGGATATGGATCCGATCTCGGATCAGAGCCGGCAACTTTACAAAGCTTAGATCCGAGCTCCTAGCTCCTCCCCTTACCCATAATCCCCTGCCAACCCTGACTGACCTCCAAGATCAGAGTTTACCCCATAACTACTATAGCAGGCAGTTAATTACCTTTCTTAAAAGGGATAATATGTCCCTAAACATTCTGTGAAGAGGTCAGGGGGATTTGACGGGGGGCATGGTTGCAGACAAATCAAGTTTACCTACTCAGACGGAAAGTTATGGTGAGTACATAACTTCTTAATCTGAAGTAGTTAACTTCATTTGGTCTGCAACCTGTGGGACAGTAGAGTCCCCAGCTACCATCCTAAACAACAGAAGTGGGGCTTCATGAAAGGTTATTCGGAGCACCGCTGAGCCATAAAGAAGTTCTCCCTCTGGAGATAATGTCCAGCTTATAATGATTTTTGAAGGTATGAGGTGAAGTCCGAGAGTCGGCGGGTTGCTGAACAAATGGGGCTCATCCAAGGGAAACCTCTGGATTTAAAGTGACGTAGATGTAGCCATAGACCCGAGAGTTGAGTGGGCACAAACTCTATGAGGGTCTTGCGGGACTCGTTTTGCCGAGGAATTCCTGATAAAGGCGTGATGATACACTCTGAAATCCATTTTGGACAAAAGTAACTTTTGAGACTGGATTAATGCTAGATTAGAATTTAGTAAAGGACGAACTGGTGGGATGGTCTGTGATCCAGATGTCCCTATGAATGTAAAACCTGACTTGTCTATGCATCCAAAGGAATGTAATTTGTACTCTCCTTTGTTGTAGTTAGGAAAGAAGACCGTGCAAATTGATAGACTGATTGATATTCGTCACAGAAACTACCTTTGGAAGGAAGGAGGATTGGTCCTGGAGGGTAAACCCTATCCTTGTGAAAGGCCAAGTATGGAGGTTTGACAGAAAGAGCCTGTAATTCAGATACTCTCTAGCTGAAGTAATAAGCACAAGAGCTGTTTTCCGACAATATTTGAGGTCTACCGACACCTTGGAGTTCAAAGGGAGAGCCGTCAAGACCTGCAAAACCAAAGTCCAAATCCCATGGAGGGTACAGCTTCCTTTATGGGAGGTCTAAGTAGAAGAAGTGCCCTTTAGGAATGTCCAAACAATTTTGAAGTATTAATCAAAGGGACCCATATAAGCTGCCTACGTGATAACAGAGAGATGGCTACTAATTACCTTCATTGGAACAGCTAGCTCCCTCATTAAAAAGAGGCCTGAAAAGAAAATCCAGCACAGCTGGTAAAGAGGGGGCTATGAAGGGATCCAATTTATGGTGTTCTGCCCAGATAGAAAAACGCTTCCATTTACTACTGAGTAGACCTTCCTAGTAGAGGGCTTCAAAGGTCTTTGCAAGGTTACTAGAAAGATAGTTTAACAGGGGAGAGTCCTGCTTCTGAAGGTGGAACTGGAGCAGAAAAGCCCGTAAGCTTGAGGTTGACCAGATGGGGACTGGGAGTCTGTGTGGGTGGAAATCCAGATCCGGGAGGGGGATCTATAGAATCCAGAGGCGGATTCACTCGATGAGACCAGAGGTACGGGAACCAAGTTTACAGGCCAGAATGGGGCAATGAGGATCATTCTGCTCCCTCAACAGACTGGCTTTCTGAAGAAGTTTCAGCATCAGTGGAAGGAGGAGGGTAGGCATAGGAGAAGTTGACCAGGTGTGCCAAGCTTATGCACCAAAGTGTCTCTCGGGGCTTCCAAAGGGAGAGGTGGAATGAAGCTAAGTAATTGTTGCATTTGTGTTTGAGGGAGATGCGAGTCAGCCAGCCCCTGCAACAGGGCTGGCTGCCCCCAGACAGCAAAATTTATTCTGCTACTTGAGCATTGAGGGACCACTTTCGTAAGAAGCGAAAGGATGGTGTGACTCAGTCTGTCTACCCAGGATGTTGGTCCGTCTCGGAATGTGCTGTTAAATGAGAAAGCGGCTGGTGGAGATCGCCCATTCCCACACACTCATGGCTTCTCGACAGAGTGGGCAAGACCTGGTTCCCCCCTGTTTGTTGATGTACCAAACCACAGACACACTGTCCGACTGGACTGCAATCATTCCTACAGGCAGAAGGCTCTGAAGTGCTTGCAACGACAACAGCACTGCCCTCATCGCTAGAACATTTATGTGCAATAAGGTCTCTGAATCGTTCCACATGCCTTGGACAGTCCGGCCCGAATAATGCCCCCTCAAGGCGCAGAGTAGCGCCCGTGGTCACTGTGGCGAGAGAGGGGGTCGTGGCATTGCAAAGCGGGTCCCGTCTGGGAGGTCCCGGCCGATTAAAGCCACACTCATACGAGGAAAGTTTCTCTTGCAGACCCTGCTGAGGGAAATGGGGTGATCCAAGGGGCACTACAGAAGGGGCCATTGAACCTGTAGAGTCCACTGAAATATCCGCATGTTGAGATGCGCCATGGGAAGGAGGTTGATTGCAGCTGCCATAGACCGCTGAGCCCTCAGAACCAATCCCGCCCGGAGGTTTCGAGAAGGTGAAAAATGGCCCTTGCATTATTGCTCTGAGTGTGCAACCGGTCGAGAGTTAGGAAGGCGAACTGCTTGTTGGTGTCCAGTCTGGCCCCGATAAAATCTATCACCTGAGTCGGGGTGAGAGAGGACTTATCTGCATTTATAGTGATCCCTAGTTGTGGAGCAAGGCTGAGAAAGTAATCTCTGGCTAAGCATAGTAGATGCCTTGGTCAGGCGGTGTTGAGGAGCCAGTGCGTCCAGGTACGGAGAAAAACCTGTATTCCCTGGAGTCTCAGGTGGGCAGCTATCACTGCTAATACCTTGGTGAACACCCTGGGGGTTGAGGTGAGACCGAAGGGAAGGACCCTGAATTGATGACTGGCTCCCAGCCGGAAGCGGAGAAACCTCCTGGGTGAGTCCCATCAAAATGTGAGTAGTATGCGTCCTTGAGGGTCTATAAGCACATCCAGTCGATTCTCCCGCAAGAGAGGAGAATAGACTGAAAGAGCATCATCCCGGAACTTTTTCTTTGGTTGGCTGACAAGATTCAGTAGGGAAAAGATAGAGGGATGGGCCTTGGGTCCCCGGTCTTTTTGGCACTAAAAGAACCTGGAGTAGTAACCCGATCCAGGACTTAAAGCCTGGGGGACGTGCTGGATGGCCTCTTTTTCTAACAGCAGCTGGATTTCCGCGGCTGCCGCCTCCCTCTGGTTGGGTGGAACATCGGGGAGGTGACTGGGGGTGTCTGGAATGTAGGAAAATGGAATTTTGTATCCTCTGGATATGATACCCAGAAGCACTCCAGCGGTCTGTTGTAATGGACTCACAAGCCGTGTTGTGGTGCTTCGAGAAATGCCCGCGACTGCCTCCAAGAGTGGAGCAGTCCGGGCAAGCCCTCAGGCCGCCGCGTGGGCCAGAATCAGAGAGAACTACTCTGGACTAAAGTGCCAGCGCTGCCTTCTGCCTCCCGAAGAGGCGTGAGTACCCTGTCCTGCTATACGCGAGAAGGACTGAGGAGTCCGAGGCGGACTGGGATTGCTCGCGACTTCCAGAACCACATCTTCTGTCCCACTTTTGGTTCTTGGAGAAGGACCTCTAGGGGAGCAAGCCCGGACTCGGCTTGACACACAATGTCTTCCCGTCCCTTTCAGCACTCTGAGACCCAAAAGTTTCACAAACTGTCTTGCCAAAGGGCAGAACCACTGGGCACAGCAGTGATCCATGGTTTTATCAGCCTGCCTCATAACCAGGCCTGTCTACATTCCAGAAGGCCGTACCTCCGTAGCATGGGATAAGAGCCGTGACAAAGGTGCTGGAGATAGACCTAAGAGTGGCTGGCGCGTGGGTGGAGTACAATTCCTGCCTTCCTGCAGTGGACCCTGAAGGCAGTGTACTGAAGGTCCACAGGCCGGACCATGTAGTCTAGGGACTCACAGAGAAGGTCATGAACTAAAAGACCCGCCCCGAGACGGTCCACCGGAAAGCAAGACTCCTTGCCTCGGGATGGACAGAGGTATTCTCCTGGGCTATCTCTTTGGTGGCTGCCACCAACATGGCATCTACGTGGGGGGTCCTCGGCTCCAATGGGACCTCTCTCGGCCCAGGGGCTCAGGATCCTGTCGGACGCTTGGGACTGGCTCCACAGTGGCGTCCGCTCCTTCCACGCCCTAGTGGTAATAAGGGTCCACTGCTGGGTCGGCCCGAGGGGACACCCAAGAAGTAGATGGGCCTGTTTTGGAATGATTCCCTCAAGGAACACTGATTCATCAGGAGGAAACCTTTGGGGGCAGACCTCTCGATCTTACATTTCCATGATGTCTTCTTAGGAGAGACATCCTGGGGATCTTGGGGAGCCTTCCCCCATCCCAAATCAGTGTCTTTCTGTCAAGGACTCGGGGAGTCCACGGCTCCTCTACACTTCCGCTATGAGAACATCCTCGGGGACTGTCCGAGGATGACTCACCAGCAACGGCAGGTATGTTCCAGTGAAACGACCAGACGTCAAAAGAGACAGTCCTGTACAGGACGAAGCCTGACCCATAAACGAGAGGGAGTACGGGATGAGTCAGGCGCAGAAAGCGTGGGCCTGGATGCACTCAACAGAGCCCTCCACCACATCGAATGCCGAGGGAGCCCTCTGGGATCCGAAAGCCAACCCCGCTAGATCCGGCTGATGCGGATCGAGCCAGCGCAGACCATCGGATCCGGCGGGCCAGTGTGTGCTCACCTGAACGGAGCCAAAGGCACACTCAAACCCCTCAGGATCCGGGCTCGGTGAGCCGGATCCGACAAGCGATGGATCCAGCAAGCTCGGCGGAAGAGCCTGGAGCTGGCGTCAAGGCTGACCACCCTGGCTCCAACGCCCAACCCGGAAGTGATTGGAAGAAGCCGGGCAAGGAGCCCTGAGGGGGGAGGGGAGCACTCACTGCATTTGGGCCTGGGATGAACTCGCATCACCCGGTCCAAATCAGCTTCAGAGTTGGTGGCCATTTTTGTCGACTGACGAGGCCACCGAGGCTGGCTGGAGTGCCGATGAACTCAACGGAGATCGGGTCTCCTCCTCCTCGGGTCTGGTGAGAAGCATGGAGACCGGAGTCAAAGAGATCATCGACCTGAGTGAGTAGAAGCCCGCTTAGCCGTGGGGGCTGAAGCAGAGGCCAAGGCCCACCGCTTGTGGTGCTACTCCCTCTTCTTTTCCTTCCTGGCCTCCACCATCTCCGCAGAGCGGAGTTTGAGTCTCCGCTAGGGGAGAGAGGCAGGAGTGGCCGCCATCAAGCTGGGAGGAGGCTACAGAGGCTACCAGGAGGCCAAAGATTCAATCCGGGACAAGAGTCCCCGCAGATCAGCTTTTGACCTCCAGTCCTTTAGTGCCCTGATGTTGAGCTACAAGAAATCGCACACCCAGAGAGGAGAGGTGTGTTCAACCCTACAGAATGATTATTCTGAGTGAGGCCATCCGCCAGGAGAGCTTATACACACTGCAATTTTGAAAATACTAACTTTGGGGCCTCAGACAGGCTTTACACTAAAAAATTAAACCTCACTCACACAGTAGGCCCCAAACTCTCAAATATATACACACCCAAAATACAGCACTAAATATCATCCAATAGAACCAATTAAACACATTCAAATTTTATGGAGATTAGCAGCAAATTTGTCTATTAGGATCTCGCAACCTAGCTGTACCCAGAGCGCAAACTGAGTCTGAGGTTAGCTAGTTTGTAGGTTTGTGTAAGAGGAGGAGCTAGGAACTCAGATCTAAGCTTTGTAAAGTTGCCAGCTCGGATCCGAGATCTGAGCCGTATCCCACAGGTTACAGACCAATTGAAGTTAACTACTTCAGATTCCTCATTTCCCCTTTTATCCTACAACCTCCACCCTCTAAAGGACGGCTAGTTAGCCCCAACTACACAGAATCACCTTTTCATTTTGAGAGGTTTCTTTGCATGCTTTTCTCTCTAGTGATCTAATGTGAACACTGCTAGAAGCATGGCTGGCAATACAGGCAAAGCGGCATATACATGCCTCCTCATATGGGCCAATTCCAGCTATTTGCTTGATGGGACCAACAGCAAGTCAGTCTCTGTACACATCTCCTCAAGGATGGGTGGCACTGCAAATAAACACCGTCCTACTTCCACTGCTGGCTCTATCAGCACTCACAGCATTAGAAGAACTCTGGATCAGATAGTACAGTTTTGTACCTACCATAAATGTAG